>NW_004567139.1:1491132-1510805 GCF_000260355.1 Condylura cristata
GGTCACCTCCGGGGCAGGCGGGAATCGAACTCATGCGGAAGCGGCTTTGGATTCTCAGTGCTGTGCTTTAACCCGCTGCGCCACCAGGGAGGGCCCGGTTTTTTAATAATTTTAAAACTTGCATCCTAAAGAATATATTTGCATTTTTTAAAAACAATAAAAGTTACGAATTTTTATTCTAAATTCAATTTTTTTTGGTTCTCTGATTTTAAAACTTTTGAACTGAAATAAATTGCCAGATTCCACTTGAAAAGCAGACTATGTACAAAATTGTTTCATATTAACATCTTTATTATAAAACGAGAGAGGCACACAATCTAGCTATTTTTATCACAATTCTTGTAAACTAATGTTTTTATTTTATGTTCAAATGCTGAGATAATTAGCATAATATTACAACATGGAAAGTAGTGATTATTCAGTAGTTTTAAGAAAAAGAAATTACTAGGCAAAAATAAAGAATATACAATATTATTAAACTCAATCACCACTATTGAACTCAATCACCAAATGTAAATGTCAAACATAGATATCTCCCCTCCCCCAAATTAAAGATATTAACCGTATTAAGAGGACACATTATAAAAACAAGATATGTCATTAAACCACTATCCTATTAAGTTCAAACTTCAAACAGGGAAAAAAATTCTTATCAGAATAATTTCTATAGGCCCTCCCTGGTGGCACAGCAGGATGGAAAGCAGCACCCAAAGGGCCTCTTCAGCGAGAGTTCCATCCCCACCACTGGAGGTGATTCACAGAACAAGGCAGACAGATCTCTCCTGACCCTCCGTGGCCACCTCCTCACTCCCCTCAGCAGTGTACTTATTGATCTGCCTGTCTGCTCCCACTCTGTCTCTGGTGAATTCTCTCATGGTCCCTGCACCTCTGGCCTGTACCCCACTTCTGCATGCAAAAATTAAAATCTTAAAAAAAAATAATAATTTCTCCAAAACAACTACTTCAAGTAGATAAGCCTTTATTTGAGCTGAGGAAATTGTAAATTGTAAAGGGTATCATACTGTAGTTATAACCCCCAAAAAAGACTATTTGTGCCTTAAAATAAAACCTAAAAGTCCCTTAAAATAAAACCTAAAGTAAAGCTATAGCAATTCCATTATCTGTGTCCCTTCTTCATACAAATGTGTTTTTAGGATACTGAGAAAGGTTTTTATTTTTTTTCAATTATTATAACAGCTTTAAGTCCAATAACTTTGTCAAATAATTTTGTGCTACATAGTGTATCTCAGCACTATTTTTAAAAACAGAAACAGTATACATACATTATTAAGAATTCTGAAAGTATAGATCAGACATATTTCCTGCCCTTAAGAATTGTATAGTCTACTTGTAAAACTATGACTAAGAAACATAAAACAAGAACCATAAAATTAATGCGTAACAATTAATGCTAAACTACCAAAACATTTCTAGTCATCACAAAGGGTGATTTAACATAGAAAAGTTCAACTAATAGAACAAATATTTATCAAGCACACAAGTATACGAAGGCTGTGTGTAGAAAATAAACACCGTAACTAAGTTATATCATCCAGCAAGGCAGTTAAGACAAACAAGCAAAGCAGAAAGCACTAAGTGACAGTGCCCTGAGTACAAGCTCACAGTTCTGAGATTTCAGAGGAGAGGACTCAAACTATCCTCTAAATTATTTGAAAAAGCTGTACAAGGAAAATATACTTTGAACTAGACTCTAAGGGTGGGTGTGCTTTTTAATCAACAGAGATGAAACTAGAGAAAAGGACTCAGAAGAAAAGAAACATACAAAATTTAAAAATCAAAGAGGCAATATATATGAGAGGATGAAAAGTTCTCTAAACCTGGGCTTAAAAGGGAGGGTAAAAAGATAAGGCTTGTAACCTAGACAAGGTTAATTTTTGGGATGGTTTGAATGACAGGCTTAAATCTGGATGTTACTCTGTCAACAACTGGGAGATATTAAAAGACTGACAACCAAAATGAAGCGCTAGGTGAAATTAATCTGACAGCAGTGGGCTGCTTGACAAAGCATTCAAAGCTGAAGCCATGTGTTAACTACAGCAACAACCTCAGTCTAATATAAGGTCTAAATTATGAGTAAGAATAGAAAAGGAAAGAATGTGTCAAAGAGATTTCAAAGGGGAAACATAGGGCTGTCATTAATTGAGTTGGGGGAAACGGGAAATTAATTATAATCCAAAATTACTTAGACATGCTTATCAACTCCTAACTACCTACTGGACAGAATCCAGACTCCTCAGTTTATCATTTAGTGTGTACAATTTGACCTAAAGTATTTTATTCCTCTCTCCCCACCCCATACACACATACATACAACCTGACACTTTAAACACTTGGCTTTTTGCTCATGCTTCTCTCTCCACCTGGATGTTAAAGCAATGTGAGGGTAGGTGGTGGAATTACTTAGCCTGAGACACCCTTCCCCCAAAATCCCAAAAGGAAAAACAGCTAAAAGTAACCAAGAGAAAGGGGGATGCGGGCACAGCTAAAAGTAACCAAGAGAAAGGGGGATGCGGGCACAGCTAAAAGTAACCAAGAGAAAGGGGGATGCCGGCAGGCAAAAAAACACTAGCATCCTCTACTTCAGCAATTGGCAATTTACAAAGTTGATGAAATCAGTAACTGATTACAGGTGCACTAAGAAACTGGAAACCAGGTGAGAAATGAATCTTTTACTACATTATTTTGTATGAGTTAAATTTGCAGGTGTGTATACATTTCACTTACTCAATGTTTTTGAACTTTGTAAAATCATGCAAAAAGACAAAATCTGTGTTAGTAGCTTATGCAAGTCATCTCAAAACAATCATAATCATAAATTTCCAAGACTTGTTCTTCATAATTCAAATCAAATCACACTACCTCAAAGGCAACTCTTTTTCCCCATCCCAGTTTGTAAACTTTTAAATACAGGGAAAAAAGACTGAGAAGTTCCCTGATTGTATTCAATATAAATCTATTTTTAAACTTAGAAAAGGTTAAAAAAAAAAAAAAGCTTAATTTCCTAATTATAGTACATTAATGGGACAGCAAAATCTTGACCATGTATGAAAATATTGCAAATCACATAAACATACCCCATTAAACACCAACTAAATGTACCCTCAAATCAGCTTCCCCATAGCCAGATCCCCAAAAGGCCTACAGCCTTTGAAATGCCAAGAAGCACAACAGGCAGAATAGGGGAGAAGTCCAGGTAAAAAGAGACAACAATCTTAACTGCTGTGGTTAAGATCTTTTACATCTGCAAACTCTCCATACAAAAGCTGTTTTGTTTTTTGGCCTGGATACTGGCTATATAGGCATGCTAGGTTTATACAATCTTAAATGCACACTTAAGATCTGGTGTACACACCTTTTCTTCTGTGTACATAAAATATACCAATAAAAATTTTTTTGATGACCATGTGAACTCATTGCTTCCCATAACTTCAGGTAGGGTCCTGACACTTTCTTTCTTTTTAAAATTTGTTTTTTTATATTACCATTGTTTTACATCCTTGTTAATATTTAGACAGTATGTGATTTTTTTCCCCCTCAGGTTGTTATAGAACCCCCAAACCTGCCTGCTCTAAACAGGTTCTGCCATCCATTGCACCAAGACAACACATAAGACCTTAAATGGAAAGGAACTTTAATACAATGAGTGTGCAATACCAAAAAGACAAAGAACATAGTTTCTAAATCAAACACCCAACGTTACCCATCTCCTCGGGGTAAAAGTCCACCGCAAGGCCTGAAAACCTGCCATTACAATCTAAAGCACCTTTGGGAAGCACCCACAGAAGGGTCAGAAATGGCCAGACAAGTGTGGGAGGAAAAGAGCAAAATCGAAATCAAGATAAACACTGCCTTAGTTAACCTCCCCACGGGTCTCTCACCCACATCTGTTTCAACCAGTCCAGGGCCAAGAAACAAGAGCCGCCTCTTCACACATTTCTCTGCTCCATGTGCCTCCCCCAGGTCTTCTGGCTTCATCCTGCTTCTTTCCTCCCCAGTCTCTCTTCAGATTCTTCTCTTCTCTGCTCAGCTCCACCCTCCTTTGGGTGGGACAGTGAGCCTCGAACCTCCCCTTTCCTGGGGCCACCTGTTGCAGGTGAGTAGCTCTCCCACCACCTAAGCACCCACAATCCTCCTGCTGCAAAGCCTACTGTGCGCTCCTCTTCCCTCTCCCCATCCTGAAAGTTGGACTTCATTTTTTCATAGTAAACTGACCTCTTCATACAGCAAATTGGACATCACAGGGTATGGTTTCTAGTACACCAAGGGACCTGGGCCTTGCCAATTAGCTATGGTAGTTAGAGAAGGCAGGGACAACCTCCCTTAGCAAGTTACTCACCTAAAATAAACTCAAGACACCTTACCAGTAGTCAATTCCTTAAAGACCAAGTAATCTCCTTAGTGAGAAGCTTTAGAGTAGGTGAATAAAATACACACAATACCTGGCCTTCAGGAGTTCCTACTCTAGTAGGGATAAAAGACAAGGTGCAATATTAGATAAAAAGCAAGGAAATTTCAATAAAGTGTGGATTTTAGTTACGTATAATGTCTCACCTTAGGTTCATTAATTGTAACTTCTTTAAAATTAATGTTAAGATTAGTTTACCAATAGAGGAAACTGGATATGGAATATATGGAAAATATCTTTGTAATTTTTCTATAAATCTAAAATTATTAGTAATTATTAAAAAACACAATAAACAGGGCCCTCCCTGGTGGTGCAGCGGGTTAAAGCACAGCACAAAGAAGCTTAAGCCACTTCCACAAGAGTTAGATCCCCCCGCCTGCCCCAGGAGATCCACAAGGCGTGGCAGACCTCTCCTGACCCGCCCGCTACTCCCCTCGGCAGTGTACTTCGTTGATCTGCCTGTTCTGCTCCCCACTCTGTCTCTGGTGAATCCTCTCACCCTCCACATCTCTGGCCTGTACCCCAGTTCTGTATGAATCAATAAATAAATCTTTAAAAAAAAACACACACACAATAAACAGGATCTGCAAACAATCTGTGATAAGTCACCTATTAACAGCATCTCATTTCAAGTATAATGGAAAGATACTGGAGGGTTTGAAACAAAGGAACAAAATTATGCAATCACACTTCATTTTAATTTTTGAAGCTGCTTTGTGGGGAATGGATTAAAAAGTTAAAGAAAAGCAAGGCACAAAATTACATGATTGAGATGGCCCAACAAGCAGCTAGAGGCAATCCTACCACTTGAACAGCACCGAAGCAAAATTTTAAAAGCAAACACAATGCCACTACTCATCACACCAAAAGGGCTGAGCAATCTAAGAGTTAGTGTCTCCAAACTGTAACAGGGTGGTCCCTAGGAAAAGGGGAAGTTCCAGGTTCCCTGCCCCATCCGGAAGGAGGGCGGAGCTGAGCAGAAAAAAAAAGAGAGGATCAGGAAGCTGGATGGAGAACAAGAAGGAGACCTGAGGAAGCCACATGGAGCAGCAAGCATGTGATGAAGACACTGTGCTTGTTTTCTGACCCCGGACTGGTTAAGGCAGACGTGGGTGAGATGCCTGTAGGAAGGAGACTATGGCAGTGTTTATACTGATTTTGATGTTGCTCTTTTCCTCCCAGATTTGTCTAGCCATTTCTGACCCTTTTCCATGGGTCTCTACTACAAGGCTTGTGGCAGGCCTTGCTTTGGGCCCATCCCTTTTGGGTGGACTTTTGCCCACGAAGGGATGGGTCACTTCAGGTGATTGATTTAGATATTCTTTGTGTTCCGTATTGTATATTCACTGTATTAAAGTCCCTTTTCATTAAAGTTGTATATGTTTTGTCTTGACACGGCAGATGGCAGAACCCACTTAGAGCAGGCAGGTTTGGGGCCTCAGGGGTGCCCCTCTCCCTGCCCTGTAACAGAACCACTATTCCCAACAGCCAGGAGATAGAAACATTTCAAAAGATGGATGACTGGATAAAGCATGTAAGCACACAATAGAATACTACTCCACTATTAAAAAAAAAAAAAAGCATGAAATCTTGAAATCTTGCCATTTCCAATAACGTGGATGGGACAACATGGGTGGAACCTGAGAGGAGTCAGAAACAATGACAAATAACAAATCACCATTATTTCACTCATGCGGGATATAAAGAAAAATACATTCAAATGTATTTTGTAAATATAAAGCAAGCAAATTATCAAACAAAAGCGAAACATCAGTTACCAGAGGGGACGGAGGGGTAGCAGGAAGGGAAAAGTAGACGACTGGGCAGTGAATAGTGCCTAGACTCCAGTGACGGGTGTGTTCGTAGTATATAGAGTACATACATTTATTGAAGCGTGAAGTTATACTCCTAAAATTTACCAAGCATTGTAAACCACCAGGACATCAATAAAGACATAATGTTTTATTATAAAATAAAAATTTTAAAAAGAAAAAACATGACTGATTGGCAGAACGCTAACATTATTAGCTCCAAATTATAATATTTTTCAATATAAAAAACACTCCAGAGACAGAAAAATTTAAATTCATTTGGTTGTATAAATTATTTTATTCAAACAGTATCTCTTTTTACTGATCTGCTTCTATTTCCATTGTCTGCCATTTTTATCCTTCCTCCAAATTGAAAAACTTCTTGCCATTTGTTAAGTTCTCTGCAATAAAATTCTCTGAAACTTCAAAAACAAAATATAAAATAACTAAGTTATAAAAGCTAGGAAACAGTATCTATGAGATAAATTCACCAAGGAGTATGAGCTAATCCCAAAAAACAAAAGGAATTAGCGGTAGCAGACATCTGTGATTTTTATGTCTGCAAATTTTTTCCATTAAGAGACTGGGATAATATTATGTATCTCTTGCCTTGAATCTCAAAGCTTATAACTAGTTTGTAACCAATATACTGCAAGGAGCACCTCCCAGACAGTCAGAAAAGGAGATGCCCTTTCACCTTGCTCCCCAGACAATTCCTGCTGGTGCCCAGGGCAGTCAATCAACAACATAACTGCCTTGGAGCAGCCCTAAACTAGTCCAGACAAAAGACCACTTGTAGGAAGCTCTGAGATGACCCACAGAATGATAAATGACTGGCCTTTCTCAGCTGTTACAGTGCCAATCACCATGTGAAAAAAATACACGGCAGACCCCAAGCCACCACCAGTCAAAGACATTCCCAAACTCCAGACCCTCAGAAACCATGGGAGATGATTCATTTCTGTGGTAGGCCTCTTAAGTTTTACAGTAATTTCCTATGCCGCATTTCTAACAAACCTTTAGAATAAAACCACCATAATTAATTCAACTAAGGGGCAGGGCAAGAATTTATTTGGCTATTAATAAGGATGAAAACCTGCAGACCAGGTTTCACATATATAAGAGAAAACTGTGGGAATTGTAAAAAGTCTAATAAGGCACATTCCTCCTAACCTTGCAGCCTCTTATAGATTATTTCCTTGCATCACATTCTCTTACAGCAAAAGAAAGTAATAACAAATATATTTACTGAATCACTGAACAAACAACTCAGAGTTTTGCATTATAATTCTTCTAAATATAGTAGTTATCTACTATGGATTAATTCAATCCCTGGACTCTCTTCAGCCAAAATAAGTGCATTATTTATTACAGAGGCATCAAAACAGCCAAATGACACAAAATCATTAGATTTTCCTCCCATTTAATTAATTAAGAGTCTCCACATATTATCACTGAGACCTTTTAAAAGTGCTTATTAAATTTTCATTCATTAAATTACCCAATATCGGGCCCTCCCTGGTGGTGCAATGGGTTAAAACACAGCACTAAGAAGCTAAAGCCATTTCAGCATGAGTTCGATCCCCGCCTGCCCAGGATCCCCGCCTGCCCAGGAGGAGATCCACATGGCACGGCAGATCCCTCCTGACCCACCCACTGCTCCCCTCAGCAGTGTGCTTGGAAGATCTGCCTGTTCTGCTCCCCACTATGTCTCTGGTAAAGCCTCTCACCGCCCCTGCACCTCTGGCCTGTACCCCAGGCCTGTACCCCAGTTCTGTATGCACAAATAAATATTTTTTTTAAATTAGCAAATATCTATAGTATACAAATACAAGTAAGAGATAGTTTAGAGTACAAAGGAGATCATAGGCTACAAAAGAGTTCACAGCACTGGGGGGGAAGGTGAGAGACATCAATATAACCAATGAATTTTAAGTCAGTATGATGAATGAACAATGAAATATGCTAAAATATAGCAGGAGTGTGAATAAGGTTGTGCTGAATGTTCTCTATTTCCTCCTTCAGATCCATTCTCCATCCTTCACTCTATGCTTTGATTCCTAGGAATCTGACCTTATACACCACATAAACTAAGCTCCTTTGCCCTCTGGTTTCACTTGGGTTTAATAAGAAGCAACGGCCTTCAGGATCCCCATAACTTTATACTTGCTTGGCCAAAGATGGTGCAATTTTCTCCATCACTGCTAGCATTTTGGTGCTTATTAAATTCCCTTAACCCTAAACACATTGCAGAGTCCCTTAAGACATCTTTTACCTACTGTAAGATTAATACCTAATTTCCTAAAACTGATAGAATGGACCGGCTAATTTGGCCTACGGAAGTCTATGAAAACTTCCAGAGGGGATAATGCTTCAGCTAAATGGACTAGGCAGGAAGACTAGGGAGGTCTGGAAGGTAACAGTCTAAGGAAATAGTACTGTCAAGAACATAAGATACAAGAGAATTTTAAAAAGGTGTGGAATTCGGCCCTCCCTGGTGGCGCAGCGGGTTAAAGCACTGCACTGAGAAGCTAAAGCCGCTTCCGCATGAGTTCAAATCCCGCTTGCCCCGGAGGAGACCACATGGCGTGGCGGACCTCTCCTGACCCACCCGCTACTCCCCTCAGCAGTGTACTTCGTCGATCTGCCTGTTCTGCTCCCCACTCTGTCTCTGGTGAAGCCTCTCACCGCCCCTGAGCCTCTGGCCTGTACCCCAGTTCTGTATGTACAAATAAATAAATCTTTAAAAAAAAAAAAAAGGGGGGGAATTCAGAGCGCCAGAGCACAGGAATAACATGGGAGCACAAGAATGATGGAAACAATGCTAGAACCAAATCATAAAGAGGTTTAGATGTAGCTTTTTAATAACAATAAACTTAAAGGGAAAAAAAGTAGGGGATAGGGAATGAAGAGGGAGAGATGACGAGAATTTAAAAGATAACTGAGAGACACAGCAACCAAAAATCAATGTTCAGACTTTTTCTCCATCTTCATTTGGATAAACCAATTATCCAAAAGAATAACTGGAAATGTAACAGGGTAGACCCAAGGAAAGGGGAGCTTCCAGGTTCCCTGCCCCCCTCAGAAGGAGGAGGAGCTGAGCAGAGAACAAAGGAATCTGGAGAGGAGTCTGAGAAAGAAGGAAGCAGGATGGAGAGCCAGAAGGTGACCTGAGGGGGCCACATGGAGCAGAGACATGTGAAGAAACTGTGTTTGTTTCTTGTTCCTGGACTGGTTGAAACAGATGTGGGTGAGAGACCAGGGGGAGTTTCACTATGGCAGCGTTTATCTTGATTTCGATTTTGCTCTTTTCCTCCCACACTTGTCTGGTCATTTCTGACCTTTCTCCATGTGTCCCCGCCTAAGGTGCTTTAGGCTTGTGGCAGGCTTTCAGGCCTTGCTTTGAACCAATCCCTTTTGAGTGGACTTTTATCCACGAAGGGATGGGTAACTTTGAGTGTCTGATTTAGAAACTATGTTCTCTGTCTTTTCTTTTCTGTATTGCACACTCATTGCATTAAAGTTCCTTTCCATTAAAGCTCTTTTGTCTTGTCTTGATGCAGCGGAGGGCAGAACCTATTTAGAACAGGCAGGTTTGGGGGTTCAGTGGTGCCCCTTGCCATGCCCTGTAACAGAAAGGAGGAGAGAGAAATGAATACCATCTCTTCATCAGAAAGATGAGGCTTTCTTATTTTCAATTAGTTCTTGTATCTATGAGTGAATGTTACTACTGTCGAAATGAGTAAGGATGGGTTCAACATTAATTCTAGTATATTTTTTCCTTTTTATAAATAAGTGGTAAGTAGACACTAATATAAAATAAGTAAGAAGTTAAAGAGCGGTGTTTATAGTAATGTCATCAAATTTCAATTTCTGGTATTTGCAAAAATATCACAATCAAAAATTTTTATCTTTCTACACAACATTTAACATCCCTATTTTTTAGTGAAAATTAGCTTGAATTATTAGTCAACAACAACTTGATCAGGTCCTTCAATTCTGTTGAAAGTTAAGGACTGAAAACCACTGGACTTGTAAAAAGATGTTACACAGCCACTAGAATCAATGTTCCCCCAACAACCTCACCACATTCTTCTGGTTTGTCTCCCTCTCACAACAGGACAACGCACATTTTGAGACGACCAGAGAGTTATCTTGCTCTTGTAAAATAGAGGAAAGAAATGATGAAAACTAATAAATTTTGGAATCTGGAAACTGAGTTCTCTTAAAGTATCCATGAGCTTTCATTCTTCTATTCCACCCTCACTGTATGCACCACTAGCCCTGGCACTGTTTGTTTTTTACATCTCTCAAGTCTTTTCTCTTTGTTTACACTGCAAATTCCCTGAAAGCAAGATCAAGTACACTTATTTTGACTTTGAGTTTCATTTTTACAGACCTTACTTCATTCTTGCTATTTACTTGTGCAGAAATATCCCCATCTACTGGCAAGAAGTAAAACTACAGGCTATTTTAGAAAGGTTGACAAGTTACAGGGAATAGTACTAAATAATTAAAACTCGGATCCAAACAGTTCCCCCACCACCAAAATCCTGCAAAATCCTGAGTAATTCCAAATATTTCTCAAAGTTTTTTTACTTCTTATCAAAAAATAAAAGGGTATGTGGGTAGTACAGTTAATTGTCTATATGATGGCTAAATACTTAAACTTTAAAAATTGTAATATTTAACTATATCAATTGTACTACATTAATAGTATATTAATTATTAATATAATAGTTAATCATTTAACTATATTAATTCTTGATAATACATTTGTACCCTACAAGACATTTATGTCTATTTTATAAGGCAAGATATCATTTAAAGCAACACATATACTAATCATTATTAATGTTGCACTTGTACCTATAAAACAGTTTAGCCTACTATGATTAAATTCCTTAAAACATAGTCTTGGTCAAATATGACTAGAATACAAAATATTAACATAATACCTTATAGTTTGAATAGTACCTTTCATATCTATTATTTTGCTTTTTGTTCAGCAGAACCCTAAAATAAGTAACACTGTCACTTTATGAACAGCATTCATTTACAAATAAAGGCACAAGTACCAAGAAGTGAGGGATTTGTTTAAAGGCACAAAACTCATCAATGGCATTAGGCTCGCAACCCAAATAGTCTGCCTCCAAGTTCTAGACTCTTCCTACAACATCCTAGCTACCTCCCACAAAATTGCCAACTATATTTTAAACAGTAAATAAGATCTACATTATGATTATCTGCTTTAATGGCTCCTAGAATGCACTGTGGTAGAATAACAATCTGCTAAGATTTTAATAAAATCAAGTTTCTTCCTTTTGTCTTATATACAGAAAACATGTTCCAAATATAAACTACTTGAGTTTTATATATATATGTATGTATGTATGTATGTATGTATGTATGTATATACATATATATATATATACATACATACATATATAAAAAACACATAGTCCAAAGCACATTTAATGAAACAACTTTTCATTAATTTTTCCTATTGCCACATTTTGGAAATGTTTCTTTTTTCAAAAAAGATTTACTTATGCATACAAGAACTGGGGTACAGGCCAGAGGTGTGGGAGGTGAAAGGATTCACCAGAGACAAAGGGGGGAACAGGACAGGTGGAATGACCGAAAAACACTGCTGAGGGGAGCACGGGGTGAGACAGGAGAGATCTGCTGTGCCATGGGGTCAGCTCCTGGCCAGGGATTGAACTCATGCTGCCGTGGCCCTGGATAGCTTCATAGTGCTACCCTTTAACCCAATGTGCCACCAGGAAGGGTCATACATAAAACTCTTTTATCAAAATTTTAAACCAAAAGGCGTATGTTGAAGGATGTACTCAAGAAAGTGTGGATTATAAAGGATAAACTTATAAAAGATAGAACTGCTAAGAAAGGTAACAGAATAAAGAATCCAGAAATACAACTACATTCTGTATTGTCAGCCAATGTTCAGCCAAAGTAGCAAGAAAACTCAATGGAAGAAAACATAAGTATTTTAAATAATAGTCTGGGAAAATCAACATCCATAAGAAAAAAAAAAAAGAAAACCTTGACCCTTACCTCTCATATCATATTTAAATTTTTAAAAGAATCTGGCCCTCCCTGGTGGCACAGCGGGTTAAAGCACAGCACTAAGAAGCTAAAGCCACTTCCGCATGAGTCCAATTCCCACCTGCCCCAGGGGTGACCACATGGCGTGGCAGACCTCTCCTGACCCGCCCACTGCTCCCCTCAGCAGTGTACTTCATCGATCTGCCTGTTCTGCTCTCCACTCTGTCTCTGGTGAAGCCTCTCGCCGCCCCTGAGCCTCTGGCCTGTACCCCAGTTCTGTATGCACAAATAAATAAATCTTTAAAAAAAAAATCATAGCTCTAAAAGAGCTAATATTATAAATAATTAAGAGGAAAACATAGGAGAAAATAATTTTAGACTATAAATTAAGAAAAAGACAAGATATAAAAAGCATGAACATAAATAAAAAGTGAGCAGCACACTTAATCAAAATTTCATGTTTGTTACAGAATGACTTCTGAAGGTATTGATTAATCAAAACTCTGCTCTTTGAGATGAGGGGGCATGGACACACAGACTAGAAGAAAATAACTGCAAAACACCTGTCTGAAAAGGACTTATATACAGAATACAAAAATGAGTTTTTCAAACTCATTAAGAAAACAACCTAATTTTAAAACATTGACCAAAAGATTTGAACAGATATTCCCCCCAAAAATACACAGGTAACAAGTCCATGAAAAAGTGCTGACCAATGCAGGTCATTAAGGAAATGTAAAGATACAAAGAAATACCTCCATACAGCAATTAGACTGGCTCAAATCAAAGACTGACAATAACAAGTGTTTCAGTGCTGGCTAGGACTGGGGGCAACTGGCCTCACATATACTGCCAGTACAACTGGAAACTGGTGTAACTTTGAAAAAACAGTTTAACAGACTTTTTTTTAAGCAGGTATCTACCACATGAAACAGACTTTTTTTTAAGCAGGTATCTACCACATGAATCCTAACCATTTACCCAAGAAAAATAAAAACATGTTTCCAAAGAGATATGAACACCAACATTCATAGTAACTTTATTCATGTCTGTGGATAACAATATGAGATATATGTGTACAATGTAATATTCCTCAGAATCTAAAAGAAACAATGACACACAGCATTGAACAGGTCTTAAAATCACTCTTTAAGTAAAAGCCTGACTCTGGACTCTACATGCTGTATAATTCTATTTCCATTAAATTGTAGAGAAAGCAACACCACAGTGGCAGAAAGCAGACTGAGTATTTGCCAAGAACTAAGGATAGAAGAAGGAAAACTGTCTATGAAATGGGCATAAGGAAACTTTTGGGGAAGAAAGAAATGCCCTCTGTTCAAATAACCTATGTAGAAATTCCTACCCAAAATGAATCACCAAGATTTATTTTAAAACTTATTTTATGTCTGTTGTCAATTTTCAGTAAGAAATGAAGCCATGCTGCCAAAGTCAACATTTATTTTGATACTTAATATATCAAATCTATTTTTAAAAAGTAATCAATACCTTCAGAAGTCATTCTGTAACAAACATGAAATTTTCCACTTTGTTGAACTAATTATACATTAGTGGAAAAAATTCAAGAAAATTAGTATTTCAAATACTAAGTGAACTGTAAAAAAAAAATTCCAAATACTGACACCTAGAAAATAAACACCAAGTAAATCCACTAGTATTTATACTTATTAAAGCAAGCTGCTCTGATCAAACAAAAATACATGACTGCAGGGCCCTCGCTGGTAGCACAATGTGTTAAAGTGCAGTTCTATGAAGCTATTTGCAGCCACTGTAGCATGAATTGGATCCTTGGCCAGGGAGGTGACCCATATGGCACAGCAGACCTCTCCTGACCCACTGGCTGTTCCCCTCAACCGTGTGTTTTACTCTATCTTAATGTTCTGATCCTACTCTTGTCTCTGGTAAATTCTCTTACCCCCAAATCTCTAGCCTGTACCTCAGTTCTTGTATGCATTAATAAATCTTAAAAAAAAAAAATGACTACATTCCTAAATATAAGTGACAACTAAGATTTGAAAATACCACAAATATAAATTAATAGGAATTAAGTTAAAACATACAAAAAATTATTAAACTATCCTGAGCAATAACAAATGCTTATTAATAAATGTAAAAATATAGTGTGTGCCTAAGAAGGAAAACTAAATTCACTTAAAAGCCTCCTTTTCCCAAATAGTACAATTCTAACTACAATCCCAATTAAACTTCTTTTAAATTTAACAAATTTAGTATTTAAGTAGAAAAGCAAAAACCTATATGGACCCCAAAAAACCCTTCTGCTGGCAAAATGAGGGCATTGAACTAAATTATAAAGTGATAATAATGAAAACTGTGTGCCATAAAGTGATAATCTGACTCTACATAATTAGTTTAACATAACTAAAAAGGTAATCACATCACTATGACAAGGAAGAACAGTAATTTGGGGGGAAATGACTTCTTAACCCATTTTTTAAAAACTAAAATACAATGTACTTAAGTATTTACTAAGCCTCCTGAGGAAAACGCCTAAGTATAACAGAAAAAAAAATTTTAAAAGCTGAACAGATTTGACTTTTAAAATAATAAATATCTGCATGCACCAAAACAGTCAAAATAAAAAGGCAAAAAACAAATCATGGAAAGTTTGTAGCAAATATGACAATAGAGTAATATCTTCTTAATTCTCAGGCCAATCAATAAGGTTCTAACAGATAACTAAGACAAAGCCAAACAAGTCAACAGGAAAAATATCCCACTTCACAAATAAATGCTTAAATGCTACACAGCATGAAATTTGTTTAAAAAAAAAAAAAACAGAACTTAAAAGAGCCAAAGCTTGTAACATATAGTAGCAAGAAAACTCTGTTCACTACTGTTCAAAATAGGCACGATTCTTTCAGGAAAAACTTTAAAAAGATTCACACACACTAGCATGCTTACTCTGGAATTATTCTATGAAAATAATCCTTAAAGAACAAATCAAAGCTATCTATATCAAGATGCTCACAACAATTACCTTCAATAAAATTTTATAAATAAATTTAACACAAGAAAAAAATATGAATGATGGCATCCTCTTAAATGGTTACCCTAAAATCATTATTCCCAGTCCCCCTTTTTATTGCTCCAAGAATGTTTCTAAACAGCAAATGGATCAAAGCAGTAATCCATTCATGGTTCCCACTGCCTTGGATAAAACAAAAATGTGTGGCAATAGCCATGGAAAACATATACAGAACTATTTACATGTTTCTAGCATTTACTCACTAACATGCCAAAAAGCTCTTAACCCATGTGGAAACAAAGATTCTGCCTTTGTAGAGTTTACAGCATAAACAGCAAATGCGATTTAGTGAGTCAGGTGTGAGATACTACAAGAGTCTCAGCCAGAGAGGAAAGGTCAACTCAGGTCAAGGAAGGTTCTAGGGATAAAGGTAATCCTTGAATTGAGCTTTAAAAGGATGAGCAAAAATGTAAAAGAAGAGGGGTAATTCCAAATAAGTGGAATGTATTTATTTTATTTTCCCACACAAATTCTTAAAAGTTTGAAAACAGTGAACTTGGGTTCTCTATTACTTAACCTCCCAAAGTCTGGTTCTCCGATCACTTAGAGCCATTATAAGAACTAAAAGTGGTAACAGTAAATACATGGTGGGGCATTTAAAAAGTAGTCAATACATTTCAAACATACAGAAATACATCAGAGTGCTGGTCACAACAGTATATTTCCAGGGTCCAACACTCTGAAACCAGATAATGTGAGAGAAAACAAAAATGAAGGCAAAGAAAAACCAGTACAAACGGAGCTAAACAACCTATCACCACAAGGTCAAACAGTCCTCTCTACACACCATGATGACATCCCCACGCTACATATTCAACCAACAGGAAAAAAGTAGAAGCTATGATTCAAACACAAATGCACTCATATGCTTTACTGACCAATGAAAAAATGCCATGAAGCACCAAAGCAAGCTCCACTGCCTATGGGACTGAAGAGATCATCTCAGAGAAAAGGAAAAAGCTAAGTGACATTGGTTTCCTCAGAAAACAAGAAAATAAAATGAACTGGGATCACTGAAATCACTAACACCTCTAGAATAGGCACTGTTTCACACAGACACATTCCTACTTAGGAAGGCTTGAATTAATAAAATATGCAGTCAAATGTTACTAAGATACCAGCATATCTTGTGAAACTCTTAAAGTTAATTTTCTTTAAGCTACAAACAAGGTTAACATCATTACTGCCAAAGTTTTTATAAATTAATAACATAAGGAGCAGTACACAAAAAATATTTAAATTACAAAAAGGTATGCAATAAATGTTCTGCAAAAGTAATCTGTGATTTCTCCATTTCAAAGACTTTTAAGTACTACAAATATTAAACTGCTTTTCTAGTCTTTAATTTTCAAAAAGAATGATATAAAGAAATTGTTCTAACTTTTTTACTATAATCAAATACAAAGGGTATTTTCTATCCAAACCATTGTTAAGAAAAGCCCAAGTCAGAGATTCATAAGTGTAAGTATAATGTGTATACAATCAATTTGTATGGAAGGTGAAGTTGATAGCTTTATCATATTGGTCATTTTAATGATCACATCTTAATGTGTCATAAAGAGTAATGGAAGTAGCTTAATGGGCCAAATCAGATTTTAACCACCTGAGGAATCTTAAATTTGGAATTAAATTAGTCCTGCCTTCTTAGCAGCAATACCAAACAGTTCACTAGGTGAGTGTGGTCTGACAAATTGTATGTGGGAGAGTCTAATATCTGCTGTGGCCAGAGATCTCATGGCTCAAGTATTTCTTCTCCTTCAGCGTGCACATGGGTGTCACCATGCAAAAATTGTTTACACCTTTCAATAAAAGGGCAACTCTACATTAAAGATTTAATTGAGTAACTACAGTTTACAAAGTACCTTGGAATCAAGGCACTCAATAAAACTGAAAATACTACCATGGTATTAGCTAAAGGCAAAGCACAGTAATACTAAAGCATCTTACAACCCAAGTGTATTGTAAACCAAACAAAAATTCATTGTGGCATCTGCCTTTATTTAGTCATTTTTCCTCCATTATGGAACCCGGATCTAAATGAACTGTTAAACACTTAGTCTAAAGGTATGCCAAACATTTCTTAAGGTCTTAACAAAGAATCAACTTTTTTTTTTTTTTTAAACAAAATGAAGCCTAGGTTAAATATTTTATTTGGCTTCTTAAGATGGGCTGAAAAGTTGGGCACCAGCTCCAGACCAATTCCTGGACGCACTTCAAACACAGTCCTGTCATTTATCCAGTCAGTCAAAACAATCTTTTCCATCTAACCCTTTAATGTTTATGTCCTTAAAAGCTGCTAATTGAATCCAGTCATTGAAATCTATTTGTTAAAATTCTATACCATCTAATTTGTAAATGAACAAAAATGAATATATATATACATATATATATATGTGTGTGTGTGTATATATATATATGTTAACTGCCCTGGCAAAACAGAAAATCCACCATTTGTAACCAAGAGGAAAAGTGCAACAATTTTAATATTAATAGTTTTCTCTTATAATATGACAGAGATAAATTCCCAATAGTTTTAAGAAATTAAGAGTGCCTCAAACTGTTTTTACAATTAAAGGAACACAGTGTATTTAAAGTTCCTCAGAAAAATAAAAGTGCAAAATCTGTAAATTTACTCCATTGTCCCCTCTTTTCATTCCCCCCAAAATAAGTGTAATATTTTCTCTTGAATTTTTATAATGTATCATGTAGCAAGGAAACCACAAACAAACACTTTAATAAATACCAAGTTATACTGAAAAACTCAGTCATTTTATCTGCAGAAAAGCAAAATCCCTGTTTTCACCCTCATTTTCCATTTGCATGTAATGGAAAAGGAAGTAAATGGCCAACAACCTCTTTGGGATGCTTTTTTGCACACCTGGAATCACAGGTTCTTTTCATGATCACTGACAAAGGACTGACTCCAGAGAGAACAGCAGAAAACTAAAGCAACAAAGATACCTTATAAAGGTTTCCTTTGATTTTTAAGAAAGCAAAGAAACTGGATGGGAGTACCAGAAGACAGGTATACCCCAATGCAGGATTTCCAGTAAGAATCGAAGGTTCTTTGCAATTTTCCCTAGGGAATGTAAAGCTTGCTTGAAAAGTAGTACATATATTTTTAAAGCTGCAGCCAATACACAGCCAGGCTAAGTTCTCAAATACCAAATTCACTGCAAGTTTTTAATCTCAAAACTCCAGCCAGTGGACTGGGATTTGACACACAAGCACACAATTGCAAAATCAGTCCATATAAATCTCAAAGTCTAGTGTAAGCTAACATAGTTTGTTCATACGTAAGTAGATACACACACACAGATCCTCTAGGGGAAACCATCCTCGCCACACATCCAAACATCAACACAACTTACTAATAATGATAATGAAACTAGGATAGCTACATTGATTCTAAGTATCCTTTCCAAACCAAAAATAATTTCCCCTTAAAATAGGCTAACATTACCATGGAAGAATACCTAAAATGGCATTGTAGGCAAAAAGTACCTGTAAGGTTAAAGATTCAATGCACTGGGAAGCAAACACTTTGGAAGAGACGTCTTCGATCTAGCAGCCCCTCCAGACATTCTTTTCCATTGAGAAAAGGGAAAGGGAGGAGGGTGAGGGGAGAGAAAGAAACTTCGCTTCAAAGTTTGTTTGAGCGCCCAACTGCAAGTGAGCCCCCAAAAGCGCGTGTTTCAAGTCGATCAGGAGTTCAAAGTGAGACCCAAGTTCTGCGGCCTACAAGGAACAACCCCCAACAGGCAACCTACAGTCAACCGCTTCCAAAACACAGTGTCCAATGAGCCCGGGTCGTGGGATCGGACGGACACCGGAAAAGTCAACCTCAGTCTCCTCCCTCCTCAAGACGCGAGTTTCAGGTGTGTGGCACCGGCCGCCGCGGCCGGCCGCAAGGATGATGGCTCTGCACGCGGGCATAAGTGGGCGAACAAGTTACCGAGCCGGGAGCACACACGCCCTCCGTCAAGCGCTCCATCTTTAAGGAGTGTTTACTGCGCGCAGTCGGCGGCCGGATTCAATAATCCCCGCCACAGGAGCGCCTCGCCCCCGCCGCCACCCCACCTGGGCAGCGGCCCGGGGGCTGCTCCCCAGGCCGCCGGACGGCCGCGCCCCTCCGCCGAGCCTGGACCGCGCGTCGGCCCGGAATCCCAACCGAGGCACCCTCCCCGCAACAAAAGACCCCCGAGTCACCCCAGGCTGCTCGGAGACGCTTCCCGACAAGGGCGAGTGGTTCTGCCATTACCCTCCCTGAACTAGGCCTTCCTGCGTCCCCGACCCCCAACTCACC
>NW_004567139.1:1511614-1543686 GCF_000260355.1 Condylura cristata
GCCTGGGCTGCGGCGGTGGGCGGCGTTGTGAGCTGCCGCTGGGGTCCCACGCAGAACTTGAGGAGGGAGCGATCGAAGGAACAAAGTGGCGGCGCGGACCCCTCTGGCACCCGAAGGGCTGGAGAGCTTTTGTCGGTGCAGCGCAGGCTGCATTTTTTAGACGCCCACTGTGTGCACCCACTGTGGGAGTTAGGGGCATGCAAGGTTAGAAAACGAGTCCTCTGTCCCCCAAGAATTTAGCGTCTCTCCGGCGAGGGAAGAGACACCATTCCCATAGCCAGGATTCCAGCAAATCCCAGCGGTGTTTTGCTCCTGGTGTCGTTTTTTGTTTTGTTTTTTTTGTTGTTGTTGTTGCCAACCTCCACCCAGGACTCTACCTGGTGAACTGGATCAGGTTACCTGCCTGCTTGAGCTCTTTTTCCAGCTGTAGAGCAAGGGTAGCAGGGTGGTAATTATGCCTAAAAGGATTATTAACAAGATGAACCTTGGAGAGCAACGTGTGAGAAGCTTTTTATATAGTACTGTATTTCATTATCTCAGGAGGAAAAATAAAATATGAAATAAAATGAGTGTACCTTACTCTTTGACCCTGTGACTGGGCACTCTTAGGAATTTATTCTTGAAAAATAATAATACAGAAGGTGTTCTTTGCAAAGTTCTGGAATAACAAAAGGTGAATGAGGGAACAGCCTACAATACATTACATCAACCACGTGGATTTTTATGCAACCAGTTTTAATGGCAATTATGAAAATCATATGATATGGAAGAGTTTATACATAATCAAAGTTTAAAACTAGAATAAAAAGTGTGGCGCATGCATAAGTATCTAGCACAATGGAACAAAGGATAACAATGTGGGTGGGATTGTGTGTTGTGTGAGTTTTGCTTAAGGCTGTTATAACATTAGTGCAGTTTTGAATGCTTAATAAAGTCTAGTATATTTTCATTCATCCATGATATCACTTCATTCTCCAGAGGAAGTAACCACCAAGAGCACCTTTTCAGTCTGGATACAGCTCTGCAATTAAAGTGATCCAAAAATTATATAAATTCAAAGAACAATGCTAGAAATTCAGTCAACAAATTCTGAGTGCTACTGTATACAAAGCAGTGAACAAGGTCCTTTAGAAATATGCTTCTTTGTGCACAGAAGATCTAAAGATACACTAATCAATGTGAACAATAGCTGCTGTCACCATTTAAGACACTGGAGGGAGAAAGGCAATAAAACATAACACACTGAGATATACACTTTGTTCCCAACCACCTACTAACATAATTTGTAGCTGTGCATTAGCTAATAGAAATTGGGTCTCAGAACATAAGCAGGATGCTGGAGGAACTGCCTGTTGTGAAGTCAGAGCAGTATATTCAAATATGTGACAGGGCAGGAAAATGTATACATACATAATCTGTAGAGGAGGATTCTGTTTAGGCTTACCTATGTGTAAGTTTAAATACCACTGTTAAAAAGGAAAGGTTCAGATAAGAATAAAACTTAAACCATTCTTGCTGTTAAGGAAAGCTGAAATGTCACTAAATTAAATTCCACCATTAGATGCATAGCTTTACTTCATCTTGCAACACTCTCAGATATATTTTTGAGAAAAAAAGGAGGAAGAATGATTCTGAAGGAACTCACCCCCTCCTTTCTCCCTAGAATCCACTTCCAGTGTAAATTGTACCTGATGGGTATGAGAATTGCAGAAAATCTTTTCAAAGCCTATTTAATCCCTGATGGCTTCTAATTTGTGCCCCTTTTATCAAACCATTGTTTTGGGCCTCTGTCTCAAATATGCTGAGGCCACCTATCTCATACCAGAAACATTTTCCATAAATGCTTCTTAACAGAATCTCCCAGTGAAAATGTTATGACAAAAATTCATTAGATAACATTCTGAGTCAAAGTTCTCAGCGTTTTCATTAATTTACTAACACTGAAAGTTGCACTCTTTATGATGGTATCCTAGACCAAAGGTGAAAATCTACACCTGGTTATAAGAATATTTAAAACCTTTTGTTTAAAACATGTTTTTGTTTTCCAAGGCTAATGTTAAATTTGATGTGACTTTGCAAGAAAATGCTTACCATCTGTAGTTGGTATTTTTCTTCTGTGCCAGCCATTAATATTTTTTTTTTTACATAGAAGAGTTGTCTCCAGTAATAAAAAAATCCGTCTGAGTTAAGGTTATGTTAATAATGGTACTCATATGAAGCTATTTTTGTTGTTTAAATTTCAAATGTAATACAGTTTATACACTATGGGGGAAAAGCAAGCAACTGACACTCAGCAGTTAATAGCACTGCTTAAAATTCAACTTTCGTTAATATGTAAAATGTCATTAGTTCAATTTAATTTAATTTCATGTTTAGTTCTAGCTTTCTCCAAATTAGCTCAAGCAGCTGGGCACAGCACCATGGACTTCCTATTACTGTCACCCTGAACACCCCCCCCCCATTACCACTCATTTTCTCTCTGCCTCTGCAGAGAGGTCCTCAAAGTTGGGTTCACTACAAGCCCTTCTGGGGGCCTCCCTGATGGCATAGGGATTAAAGACACAGTGTGATCTAGCTATCAGAACAACCACTACAGCACGAGTTCGATCCCCAGCCAGGGAGCTGAACCCCATGGCCCAGCAGACCTCTCCTGTCCTGCCTACTGCTCCCCTCAGCAGTGTATTTCAGTAGATCCACCTCTTCTGCTCCCCACTCTATCTGGTGAATCCTCTCAACCCTGCACCTCTGGCCTGCACCCCAGTTCTTATATAAATAAATAAATAGATAAATAAATAAAAACCTTCTGTACAGTCCTATCCTCACAGTGTTTGGGAATGGGTCACATTCCAAGCTGTTCGCTGGGACACGCCTCCCAGCAGGCCTGGTCTACAGAGGTGGAAGGCTGAGTTTGCATCCTGGACTTGTCTTTCCTGGCCTAGACTGCTTCCTGCCACTGACCTCAGCCCTTGCTCATGCTACTGGCTTCTCAGCCTCTGCCTTGGTGTACTAAACGGTAGTCCCTATCCATGCCCTCTTCTCAGAAAATCTACCCTCAATGTGCTCCAACACAATGTCCTAAACTCCAACCCCCTGGGCTGAGGTCAATGAATTTGCATTCCAAATGCTGCTGGTGGAGAGAGCCCTTCCAGAGAACCACTGCCATACACCTGCGTGACTGTGGTTATTCTTGGGGAGCTTGACCTTAGCTAACAGCAAAAGTAGATGCCTGACCAGTAGGCCCATCAGGATCTCTCACCTGGAAACAAGAAATAGGAAAACTGATAGACTGAATTAGGGGTGTGTAGCTGAGTCGAGAGGTCCTAGAATTGGCAATTAGGGTACAAGACTGTCAATTAATAAGAGGCTATGCATCTACAGAACGAGACCAGCAGACAGAAGTGGAGAGGTTTCCTAACTATAGAGAAGGAGACAAAGAGTGTTTCTCTGAAGTTTCCCTTCCGATACTCCTGGACCAGATGTATTTCTTACAGCTGGGTCCCAAGGGATCTTACTGCATAGGATAGCCGCACCCCTGCAACTCCAGCAAGTCCAGGCGAGCCCTGGTGCATCCACCTTGCCTCCATTTGGAACACCTTTTCTTCTTCAGGTCGTTCTAAGCTCTTCCTGAAAGGCCCTTGATTGCCTGCCCTGTCCCAGTCTCTGTTCTCCCCAAGAATGGAGTCACCTGCTCTCAGCTTGTGGCTTGGATCCTACCACCCAGGCACAGCACTTTCAGACTTCAGAGTCTAATACATAGGACTATGGTACTTTTGAAATATAGTTAGTGATGGATGGCAAGTAAAAATTACACATTGGATTTTGAAGCCAAAATGGCATTACTGTTTTTCATATTGATGACATGTTGAAATGATACCATTTGGGTACACTGGCAGTAGCTGTGGACAGCTTCATAGTGCTGTGCTTTAACCCGTTGTGCCCCAGATAAAATCTTCTATGGGTTGAATTGCCCCCCAAATATGTTGAAGTGCTAAAGTCCACGCACCCACCCCCAATACCTGTGAATGTGACCTAATTTGGAAATAGAGACTTTCCTGATGTAATCAAGTTAAGACATTAGGACATTAGGGTGAGCCCTCATTCAAAATGACTGGTATCCTTATCAGAAGAACAGAATATCACGTGAAGACAAAGACTCACAGGAGGAATGTCATACGAGGACAGAGGCAGCATTTGGGGCAAGGCAGCTGCAAGCCACGGAAAGCCGAGGATTGCTGGCCACCACCAGAAGCTCGGAAGAAGCAAGGCAGCATTCCTCTGAGCATCCGAGGGAGCATTGCCTTGCCAACACCTTGATTTGGGGCTTCAACCTCCAGAACTGTGCAAGAAAAATTTCTCTTGTTCCAGCCACCCAGCTGGTGATACTCTGCAATAGGAACTTTTGGAGTAAACACTACATCTAAGTTCCTTCCACAATCAGTTACATCATATACAGGTAAGCAGACACACTGCACTAATTTTTATTATTTGTTGCATTTGCCACGCTGTGCATCTTTTAAAAAAAGTAGGAAATCCCGTAACTCTAGGCCGTTTCTGTATGTCCGTTTTCAAATGTCTTAAGTAAACAGACTGGCCTACTATATTGCGAATTGTGAGTTAAAAAAGAATGTAATTTGAAGAGATTGCATATTTTCCAAAGCCAGTTTGATGATTTAAGCATGGAAGTATTACAATGAAATGTTTGAAAGTTATCTGTGCATGGTTTGCTGTAAGCTGATATCGTGAAGCAACACATCTTTTCAGGATGAGGTAGCAGTCCCAGGCCCGGGGGAAAGGGAGCGGACACATCACTCAACTGCAACTACTTTGGACAACGGAGCAACATGACAAACTCAGAGAAAAGTCATATCCAATCATCTTCAAAATAAAAACTGTAGTAGCTACAACACGATTCTCTAAGGGCAGGATGGGAGGAGATGTGGAAATAGTTGTGTGATGCAGTCTTTATGGGTAATGCAGAGACTGTGGGCCAGAATGAGATCAACATGGCTCATTAACCAACGGGTCAATGTCAACCATTGTTTAAAAACCTTCCACGACTGCTTATTGCCTTTAGAATTCAATCTAAACAGTTGTGACATGACAGAATATTGGTGAATAAAAATAAACCTTATGGGGGCCCTCCCTGATGGTGCAAGGGGTTAAAGCGCAGCGCTGGGAAGCTGTCTGCAATCACTGCAGCACAGGTTCCATCTCCTGCCAGGGGGTGACCCACATGGTGTGTGTATAGACCTCTCCTGTCTCCCCGCTGCTCCCCTCAGCAGTGCATTTCAGTCCATCTGCCTGTTTTGCTCCCCACTCTGTCTCTGATGAATCTGCTCACGCCTGCACCTCTGACCTGTATCCCACTTCTGTATGCATGAATAAATCTTAAAAATAAATAAAAAAACCTTTAGAAAACAGAGAACAAAAACATATCAGGGATGATCCCACTTCCAATTTTTAAATAAATGTCTACTCATTCATTCAAAGTGATGTTGACTAGTTGCTGTCCACTGTTCTTATAACTCATAAATCTAGTAGAGGAAGACAGTCGATGAGACAGATAACCAGATCCATAAAACATGAAGGGTTACTCACTGGAGTACATTCTCAATGCTGAGGTCAAGTCAAATGCTTCTTCGAAATTTAAATGAAAATCTTGAGGCAGAGTTTGTCCTTCCTACTGTACAAATAGGAAGGCCAGGCAATGCTGGGCCATACCGTAGGCTTCAGTTGGCCACAGTGTCTGAGACTGGAGTTGGCACAGAGGAAGAGGGACCAAGAGATAAAGACAGTTTAATCTGATCCTGGATGTCCCTTGTGAGTCTCTGGATATAGCCATTCCTAAAGCAGTTATACAGTCTGGTCAATGTTCAGCCACTTACCCGCAAGAGTCCTCATATATCCAGTGAAGGAGAACTAAGGTGGACACTGTCGCTGCACTGTCAACGGCGTCACCAGGTGAGTCCTCTTTGAGGAAGTGAAGAATTGGCTCCAGAACATGGACTGGAAAACTTTTACTGTAAGGACCCAGAAAGCAGTTTTGGCTTCATAGACCATACAGTTTCCACTGGAAATCAACTCTGGGGTCGTACTACAGAAGCAGTCACAGATGAGTGGGCGTAGCTGTGTTCTAATAAAACTTTATTTACAAAAGCAAGCAATGGACTAATTTAGCCCCTTAGCCATAATGCCAACCCCTGGTCTAGACCTAAAACCATAAGCAAGAAAAAAAAGCAGTATCATACCTGGAGCTTCAGTAGGCTCTAGGAGAGTGTTTCCAACTTTACTGAGATATCTGAAACCATTTACTAGCTGAGAAAAAAAAGCAAATGCAGCTATAACCAGAGCTAATATTTATTGAGGGCTACTATGTACTAGATGCTGTGCTAAAGGATTTATCTTTTAGGACAGCTTAACAAGGAGCAGAAAATGTGATTCAAACAGATGTAAATAAAAAAGATTTATTATCTCATATAAAAAACAACTCCAAAATAGGATTGAGCCCGTGATCAGTTTCAGTGGTTTAGTGACATGTTCAAGGACCCAAGATCTTTCCATCTGATGCCTCTGCCTTCCTTGGGGCTTTCGCTTTGCCTTCAAGCAACATCCTCCATGACACAAGATGGCCACCATAGCTCCAGGCCTAATATGCAGAAGCAATGTTCAAAGCAGAAAGGAATGATCATCTATGCCTCTGTCTTCTTAGGCGTGAAGAAATCTCCCCTAGATACCCTCTGATACCAGCATCTTTCCCGTCACATCTCATTGGTCAGAATTTGATCATATTCCTATCCTTAAACTAACAATGGCAAGGGGAAGAGAATTTCTGGGATCAGTTGAAACTAATCAAGAATCATCAACTGACCAAGGCTGTGTAGAGAATAAGAATGCAGAAATCAATGTAGAGGCTGCATAGATATACAGGTTGGGGATGTACAAAGAACTGAAAAGAACTGAATGAAATCAGGGCTCTATTAGGAAGTATAAGGCCCAGGATACTGGATAAACAACCACAAGTGACATGGTGAAATGGCTTTATCTTCCAGATCGTACAGGTTAGAAAATAAAATTCAAGGGGTAGGGAGAAGACTTGTCTACAGTCAAACAACTAATAAGTGGAAGGGAATAAGTCCAGCACAGGTCTGTAACTAGTGTCTAAGACCTCACTCACTGCAGTAAGGTACTGTGGTAGGGCTCAGGATGTCAGGGAAAAGCAGGAGAGTTACAAAGGTTGCTCAAAATCAAGTAAATTGAGCCAGTTATTAAACCAAGTAGGACCTCCCCAAACCAGACCTCCCCAACATGGTGTTTTACTTAACTTCTGTAGTGTAACAAAAACCCCGTAACTCAGTATGTAAAACCACGATAATTTATTTAGCTCCCAATTACATGGGTCAGCAATTTGAACTGGGCTTCTGGTCTCGGACTCACTTATGCAACTTTGGGCACTTGCCAGTTAGCTGGCACATCAAGTGGGGACTGGCTGATCTAAGATGTCCTCCAGTGGGATGGCTTGCCTTTGCTCCATGAGGTCTCTCATCCTCCAGCAGACAAGCCAGGACTTGTTCACATGGAGGCTGGGCAAAGTGCCAGGATTGTGGAACCATGGAAGGTCTCCTGAGTCCTCTCTTGGATCTAGGAATAACTACTTTTTGATTAGACTTAACTGAAGTGATTTTCTTTTCTCATCTTCATAAAAATTGATGCTATTACACTGTTATTCACTAATACTGCCTCATTCCCATGTTTGTTTTTAAGATTTATTCATGCATACAAGAACTGGGGTAGGCGGTACCAGGGGTAAGAGGACTCACCAGAGACAGAGTGGGGAGCAGAACCACAAATAGACTGAAATACACTGCTGAGGGGAGCAGCGAATGAGATAGGAGAGGTCTGTTGCGCCAGGTGGGTCAGCTTCCTGGCCAGGGATTGAACTCATGCTGCAGAGGCTGTGGATAGCTTCATGGTGTTATGCTTAATCACTTGCACCCCCAGGGAAGCCCCTTATCCCCTGTTTTTAAACCAGGGAGTATTCAATAAGTTAGCTTTGGCTAACTTCACTTAGCCTCCCAGAAAACAAGGACTCCACCACAGCTGACAGATGATGCCAAGTAGTGGGGCATGGTTTAGTTCAGAGTTAGAATGCCTTGAATCAGTTAGAAGCCAGAGTCAGTTGGTTGAGATGGGGATAAAGATTCATAAAGAGAGAATCTGAAAACCAAATATTTAAACCTGAAGACAAAACCACACCCAAATTTTTATTCCTTGCAAAACATAGGGTATTCAAAAGACCAGTAAGTATAAGCTATACATTCATCAAAAAATATTGTGACAAACCCTGTCAAACTTGAAAGAAATTCTTACTTAATTTTCAAGTTTCTGTTTTTAAATATATCCTTTGGAGACTATGGGTACCTTGGCTGAAGAGGTGTGAATTTGTACCACTGAATCATATACAGTGTTATAAACCGATGTTACCTCACTTTTAAAAACAAATCGAATTAATAATAGTCTAACAAGAAAATATCTTTCAGAATGACATGTGTAATCTTATAGGGGCCAAAAGGATTTCTTCTTAGTATCAGAATTTTTAAGAATTTATTTTATTTATTTATGCATATAAGAACTGGAGTACAGGCCAGAGGTGCTGGGGATGAGAGGATTCAGCAGAGGCAGAATGGGGAGCAGAACAGGCAGATCAACTGAAATAAAATGCTGAGGGGAGCAGCGGGGAGACAGGAGAAGTCTGCTGTGCCATGGGGGTCAGCTCCCTCACTTGGGAACTCAGGCTGCAGTGGCTGGCAATAGCTTGATAGTGCTGAGACTTTAACCCCTGCACTCTCAGGAAGGCCCAGTTCAGAAATTTTTATTTGCAAAATGATAAAGCATAGACTTTATCATTTAATCCACCTGAAAATATGAGTATGTCCTTTTAATGAATTCACTCATTACTAGCACTAGCAGTTTAAATCTATCACTGTATGTAGGCACTTAAACGTCCTGTGATTCATTTCTAAGCTGAGAGAGTGAGCACATTAAGTTCTGTTTCATCTGATGAACCCATTCAGGAATTAGTCTCTAGGTATGAACTTACACAGCATGAAGCATGGTCCACAGCATTTCTGAAAATGGAATCTGGCACATGTGAATGCTTATAACAAAGGAAGGATTGCCAAAACAAGCAACTTTTTCTAAATACAGGTGAAATAATAGTCTCACAGAGTAAATCCTCACAATGTGAAAACACACAAGACAAGTTCTCTAATTGTTCTCTAAAATCGTTTTCCATAGAAACAAAGCCATATGAAAGGGTAGAGCCAGGAAGGACTGTGAGGGGCCCTCCCTAGTGGCGCAACAGATTAAGTCTCAGCACTATGAAGCTATAGCTGCCACTGCAGCACGAGTTCAATCCCCAGCCAAGGAGCTGACCCACGTGGTGTGGCAGACCTCTCCTGACCCGCCCGCCCGCTGTTCCTCTCAGCAGTGTGTTTGTCAGTCTGCTTGCTCTTTTCCTCACTCTGTCTCCAGTGAATCCTCTCACTGCCCCTGCACCTCTGGCCTGAACCCCAATTCTGTATGCATAAATAAATAAATCTTTTAAAAAATACAGAAAATAAAAACAAGCTATTTGCTGTACTGTTCACTGACAATTTTCTTAAAAACAGCCCATTCTGAAATGCCATTTGCAATTATGCTATGATTAAACAATCTATATATCTATTCAACTAATAGGCTGTTATAGAGGCCATTAAAATGTGAGGAGGTAAACTACATTAATATATTGACATGCATATTTTTCATAATGTTTAAAAATGTTTAATTAAGCACATTGAATTAAGATTCTCAAGTAGTACAGCAAGCAAAAAGGTTAAGAAGCATAACCCAAGAAGCGAGTCTGTTAGAATAAAAAGTTGGAGGGCCTCCCTGGAGGTATAAAGGGTTAAATCTAAGCACTATGAAGCTATCAGCAACCTCTGCAGCACAAGTTTGATCCTGGCCAGGGAGCTGACCCACATGGCGCAGCAGACCTCTCCTGTCTTCCCCACTGCTCCTCTCTGCAGTATGTTTCAATCTGTCTGCTCTAGTCCCTATTCTGTCTCTGGTGAATGCTCTCAGCCCCCCACACCTCTGGCCTGTACCCCAGTTCCTATATGCATAAATAAATAAATCTTTTTTTCAAATGTTTGTATTCCAGAAAGAAATTTAAGCTATATTAATAGCTAGCCATAAATGATTAAATAAACTACAGTAATTTATACTGCAGGACATGCAGTCATTAAAAAAAATTGTTTTCTAAATGAAGTATATATTGAATGTATAACATGTGCATAATGTTAGCATGTATATTTCTTGACGTGCTTCCAACATGCTGTCACATGAATAAAAAATTCCTAATACTGTGTTACTGTATAAACCCCATTTCCTAATAAAAATTATAGATACAGATTTAAATATCTTAAAAGAAATAGCAAAATGTAACAAGGTTATTTTTAAATAATAGGGATTTCTATTTCTCTTTGTTTCACATATTGGTATTTTCTACTTATTTCTGTAATGAATATTGCTCATGTCATGAAACAGTTGCAACACTGGTGTTAGCAATATGAAAATATGCAAATAAGACAGAATGAAAGAAATATACCAAATGTCAACCCTAGCTGTCACTAGGTGACAGCATCATATGGGATTTTCATTTTCCTCTTTAACTTTGCTGTTTTCTAAACTTTCCACAAAGAGCATAAGTTAAAATCACATTACAGATGATTTCACATATTACATATTATAAGTGGGCAAAAGACGGAAAACGCTCGCGTACGCAGGAGAAATGTCACTGCTGTGACCTACATATAAAACTACATTATCATCAGCTGCTATAGAGTCTTTCTTCAGAAGTGTCTGTCAGCAGCAGGATCCCTGGAAGAAGCTGACCGGGGTGTGTAACAGGCACTTACCCGAGGCCCTGTTCCCGCTGAGGTCCGGCCTCCCGCGGTGGGATCCCTGACTCAACAGCGCCCCCTTCCTGTGGTCACCACACCGCTCTGAGACCGAGTCTGCGGTGCGAATTAAAGCGAGAAAACTGGAACTTAGCAGGGAGCCCCTCGGGTTACTTGAGTCCAAAGATTCATTTGTCCAAGTAGAAATCAAGAGAGATGTGAATCAGGACCAGGCCCTGTTGGGGACGACTCAGGCCTGTATGACTCCCCACGAGGCATTCCCATGCTTGGGCCCCTAAACTGAATTCATAGCCAGGTTCCAGGCGGTGGGGGGGAAGGACGCCTCCCCGCCCCCCCACCGCAAGCAGCTGTCAGCCCTCATACAAGCAATACTCTCAGCTCTGGTGCTGCTCTCTAAAAGGGACGGGGAGGTTGGGGGTGTGGGGGGGGAAGAGAAGGAATCGCGATGCTGAGGGGGCTTCAAATCATGTCCCTTGTGAATATGTGGGGAAGCTAAGAAGGAAAACCCAGAGGGACATCACAGCTGCCTGATAAGCTGTCAGGTTTTGGGTGAATTAAATTTTTTTTAAGATTTATTCATTTATGCACAAGAACTGGGGTACAGGCCAGAGGTACAGAGCTGAGAGGATTCACCAGAGACAGAGTGGGGAGCAGATCAGGCAGATTCACTGAAATCCACTGCCGAGGGGAGCAGCGGGGAGACAGGAGAGGTCTGCTGTGCCGTTGGGTCACTCCCTGGGAGAGACAGAACTCGAGCCCTCAGCGGCTGCCGTCAGCTTTATAGTTATAGTGCTGCGCTTTAACTCGTTGTGCCACCAGGGAGGGCCGAATTAAACTTGTTTCGTGTTGTTTTACAGGAAGGAGCCATGACCAGAAATGAGGGTTGGAATTCTGAGACAGTCCTGAAAACAGGAGTAGGTGTCTGGAGTTTGAGTTGGCAGAAGATACACTGGCCTTTAACCTGATGCTGCATAGTTTTATGACCACACAGCCGGGACCTCTTGGGAAGCCCACAGGAAAGGGGCGGGTCTCCGGCCCTGGCCAGACCAGCTGAATCAGAAGGCACAGTCAGGCTGGAGGGGCCTCCCGGAGGCTGGCCCCGGGCAGGGCTAGTGGGGGAGTTCAGTACTCAACGTTGGGCTACCCTCACTGGGGAGGACAAAGGATTTAAGAATTAGAGTGATCGCTGGAGCAGAGTTTGTTTACGAAAAGAAAATAATCTAAATCTGGTTTAAAACTACCATAAGAATTGGCATTTTTGTTGACTATTTGAAAACATTAAAAATGTCCAAACACATTATGGGAAAATATTTTACAAAACAATACATGCACTGAAATTTATCATATAAACATATATAATATTAAAATAATTTTAAATTTAACTAAAATGTTATCTAATCTATTAAAACATTTTTTAACATTTACTATAAAAGTAATTGTTGCTAAAACTCATAAAAACTCATTCTGGGTCCCTCCCTGGTGGTACAAGGGGTTACAGTGCAGCACTATGAAGCTAGCTGCAGCCACTGCAACACAAGTTCAATCCCCGCCAGGTAGCTGACCCATATGGTGCAGCCCACCTGGCCTGACCCGCCCGCTGCTCCCCTCAGCAGAAGATTTCAGTCAGTTCTCTTGTTCCACTCCCCACTGTCTCTGGTGAATCTTTTCACCCCCTGTACCTCTAGCCTGTACCCCTGTTTTGATATGCATAAATAAATCTTTAAAAAAAAAAAAACGGGTCCGGTCCAACCAAAAAAGTTTCAAAAAAAATTCCCCTAACAAGAAAAAAAAGAAATTTTTTTTCATGTGCTTAAGAATAGTTTGTGCTTCCTTCCTTGTGAATTGCCTGAATGTAGTCTTTGCCCATTTTTCCACGAGGTTATTGGCGTGTGTCCTTAACAATTTGTAGGAATTCTTTATATATTAGAGAAATTAGTCTTTTCTGTATTTGGAATTGAAAATGCATTTCCCAGCTTGCCATTTGTCTTTTGACTGCATGTCTAGTGGTTTCTGCCATGAAGAAATTAGATTTTTATATAATCATATTTATCCTTTTTTTTTATTTGATGAATTCTTGGATGGAATTCCATTTATGAAATAATCAAAAAAATTCTCCAGTGGATTTTTCAAGTACTTTTATAGTTGTTTTTGACATTGAAATATTTAGTACATTTGGAATTTATCTTAGTGAAAGATGGGGATCCAAGTTTCCCCCACATCCCAAACACTATTTTTTAAATTATCTTTCTTTTCCCATTAGTGTATATGCCTTTATCGCACATTAAATTTCAATGGCAACATGCAGATAACTTCCCCTAGTTAAAAGATTACTGAGTGTAGTCACCCTACTTCACTCCCTACCCCAGGAGGGAGTGAATCAATAGGAGGTACACCTTAAATATTTAGTAACAGATCAACAACAGCATTCTGATGAAAGCATTATCTTATATATCTCCCTGATGGAATACTGTCCAGTCTTTAAAACAAGGATTACAAAGATTATGTCAAAACTTAGAGAAAATGCTTCTGATGCCAATTAAAAAGGAAGGATACAAAATTTATGCAAACCAAGAAGAATATGAGCACATTCTGAAAATATGCATAGCCAAGAATTGCATGAGCAATACACCAGGAAGGATAATAGTGGTTTTGTTGGGAAGAGAGGCAAGCGTTTCCCCCAGAATTTTCCATAAAGCAGCTTTATTGGTATGATTTTCAAATTTTTATTTTTTAAACATGGCAGAGGGTTCACAAGAGCCTTTTCCTCCACCTCACTAAAATGGTAGGAAAGAAATAAAAAGATGGCAAGCTCACAAAAACAAAAACAAGAAAAGAAAGAAAGAAAAAGACCTCATGGTTGAAAAATTCCATCACGTTTTTGGGAGCGAGCGAGAGGGTGGAGGAGTGGAACAGACACCACAGAGCCGAAGGAAGCGACCAGAAGGTGCTGGGTGGGGTGGTGATTAAAGTAAAACATGTCACTTGCGGACAGGACTCCAGACTCCTCTCCTGGGAGTCACTGCTGACTCAGTGTGTGTCCTGCAGCCAAGACTCTTCAGGGAGCTCTCGCCCCTCTTCTCCCATCCGAACAAGGAACACTGTGTTTCACATCTCTAGCTTCTACTTGGGGCTGCAGGGAGGTTAATTACTGCCTGAGAAGGTTTAAAAGACCCAACAGAAAGGAGGAGGGTTATTACAGTCACGTCACCCTTTAACTCCTGTGATCCTCTCCTGCACCTGGTGCGGAGGGTTATAGCTGGGCTGCTGCAGATGCAGCCCCGCCCCTGGCAGGACCAGTCAGTGGCTCACGTCATGGCCAACTGTGAAGGTGTCTCTGGGCGTGAGACTCCCAGCCGGGACACCCACCCAGACATGCTCCTGGGCAGCTACTTCCTCTAACATCGGTAACATGCTCTCCCAGTCCCTACCCACCCAGAACTCCTGTTCCTCCCAGGCCCATCTTACCCCTCATCTATGACCCCTCGCTGGCCTCTCTTACACCTGCTTGTCAAGACAAGTCCCATCTCCTCTCTGGGAGCCCCAGTGCCCCACTGTTGATGTTCAGACTACAATGCTCTTGTCAAGATGTAGAAATGTGCTAGCGGCTTGGTGACCTCTGACGAACTGATGATGTCGGCAGATATTTCTACACAAGAGGGACACACACATGTGATTTTCAGAACTGACGGGGAGGTTTGAATCCAGACTCTTTGCTATGGCTGGGAACCCAGGTGGACTAAAAATATTCCATCAGTTAGTCATCTTCATTCTGTTTTTTTTTATTTTTAAAAAGATTTACTTATTTATGCATATAGAACTGGGGTACAGGCAAGAGGTGCAGAGGCAGTGAGAGGATTCACAAGAGACAGAGTGGGGAGCAGAACAAGAGGATCTACTGAGGGGAGCAGCAGGGAGACAGGAGAGGTCTACTGCGTCATGTGGGTCACCCTCCCTGGGCAGGGATCGAACTTATGCTGAAGTGGCTTTGGCTAGCTTCACAGTGCTGTGCTTTAACCCATTGTGCCATCAGGGAGGGCCCTTCATTCTTTCTTTGAGAGAGCTTCTAAGCCCACACCACAATTATTTATTGAAAATCTTCTCTGTAAATCAGTCCCTGTCCTAGACACAACGAAATACAAACCTTATCTCAGAGCCAGTTAGTCTTTAATCATCTCTCTTTTGCTTAAGATTTATCTATTTATGAATGTAAGAGCTGGGGTAAAGGCCAGAGATGTGGGGGAAGGGTGAGAGGATTCCCCAGAGACAGAGCGGAGAGCAGAACAGGCAGATCTACTGAAACACACTGCTGAGGGGAGCAGTGAGTGAGACAGGAGAAGTCTGTTAGGCCATGTGGGTCACCTCCCTGGCCGGGGATCAAACTTCTGCTGCTGCAGTGGCTGCAGGTAGTGTTACAGTGTGTGTCTTAACCCTTGCATCACCAGGGAGGCCCTTCTTTAAGCTTCTCTTTAGAAAGATCTAAGCACTCTCTTCTCCACAAGGGCAGAAACCATGTCAGTCATATTCGCTGCTGTATTTGTCATTCATTCACCACCTGTGTGGTGTGCCAGGTTCCAATTCAGACACTGGACATACAACAATGAACCAAAAGATAGAGTATCTCCTGGATGATATATAAATGAAGAAATACATTTGTAATATGTAAAGAGCAGTGATAAAGGCATTGGAAAAATAGAGAGATTACCAGATGGTTTCTCTCATAGTAGGAACAACGGAACAGGCGAGAAAATAATGATAATGATGAACAGCTATAGACCAGAGACATTTTGTGGGGGTGGAGAGGGGAATGGGATCAAAAACAGTGGGGGGAGGGAAAGGCACTGGACTATGGTGATGGCACACGGGTGATTTGGTGATGGGAAGCCCACGGGGATTGCAACTGAGGTGGGAAAATGCACAAAATGATGTAAAAATAAACTAAAATAATAAAAAAAATAGAGAGGTTAAGGGGCAAGACAGGTGGAGCATGTTATTTCACACAGTTTTGCCAAGCAGTTTTGTTACAGGGTAGCCCAGAGTGGACTGGGCCACCTGTCTGTGGGGCTTCACCTGCGCGTGCACAATTCAGTTATACTGCAGGTACACACAAAAGGGTCAATAACGGGTTTATTTACAAAAGGGGAAAGGAATGGGGAACAACCCAGGGAAAGAGAGCAGGATACAAAATAACTGGAATACCTTACAGCTAGGCTGACTGAACACACAGTCACACAGTCCGGAGAGCCTTTTCTGAGCGAGCGAGAGATGCAATCACGTCCTATTTATCCCCCAAATGTCCCAGGATTCCTGCTAGCTCCGCCCTTGGGTCCTCCCAGTTCTCTCTCTGGTGCTGCTGGGAGTTGTAGTTTCCAATCACTAGAGTAGGGGGTAGAGTCCAGAAAGCTGGAGTAGGGGGTGGAGGCCATCAGACTCTGCAGAGTTCCTTTAGGACACCCTTCCCCTTAACAGTTTCTCTGTTAAGGAGAAGTTCAGGCGGAGACTTGAACTTGGGCCGTGTGGACACCTGGGAGCAGGTGGAGCTGTAACTGCAAAATCCTAAAGAGAAGAACAACCACACTGTGCACTGGAGGGCAGCTTGAAAAAAGTGTCATAAAAGTGGAGGCAGCAAAATTGGGGTGCAGCCAGAAGTGGGGGTGGGGAGAGGGAGTGGCGTTATCATGTCAGGCCTTCTGATAAGGTGCTTTTCATACACTCTTTATGGAAATATAACACATGTTATAGAGAAAAGCACACAAGTCATAATTGCCCAGCTCACTGAGTTCCTACTAACTGGACCCACCCATTTAAATCACCACAATGTCTGAGTTATGAAACATTGCCAGTGGGGACTTCCTGGTGGCCTACGGATTAAGTCTCAAGGCTATCACCGGACAGCCCACAGCAATGGCCTGAGTTTGATCCCTGGCCAGGGAGCTGACCCACATGGCGGAGCAGACCTCTCCTGTCTCCCTCATACTGCTGCTCCCTTCAGCAGTATGTTTCAGTAGATCCACCTGATCTGCTCCCCCCCTCACCCCCTCTCTTCTCACCCCCACTCCTCTGGCCTACACCCCAGCTCTTGTATGCATAAATAACTAAATAAAAAGATTTATTCAAGAGCTAAGGTACAGACCAGAGGTGCAGGGGTGGTGAAAGGGTTCACTTGAGACAGAATGGGGAGCAGAACAGGTGGATCTACTGAAACACACAGCTGAGGGGAGCATCGGGGAGACAGGAGAGGTCTGCTGTGCCATGTGGGTCAGCTCCCTGGGCCGGGGATCGAACTTGTGCCTAAGAGCCTACGGCTAGCTTCACAGCACTTTAACCCAATGAGCCACCAGAGAGGGCCAATCTTTAATATTTTTTTAATAACTCATTTAAAATTAAAAAAAAAAGTCACATACCAGAAAATTTTTAAAGATTCTATTTTTGTTACCAAGAGTAAATTATATTGTGTTTCATTTACAGAGAACTTGGGGGCAGAAAAGTGGTTTCTTGGAGGGAGCACACAGGGAAAAAGCCTATTATAAACACGGGGTGTTCTCTGAGTAGAGTGAGCATGGGATGCGGAGGTGGCATCAAGGAAGGAGCATCTCTCTGCTGTACTCCCGGGGTTTATGCCAGTTAACTCCCCCACACCCGCAGCAGCCCACACCTCACCCGCCAGCGGCAAGGTGCATCCTGTGAAATCATCAGCAGGTGAGATTACATTTTAAAATAGTCACCACATGAAACAAACCCAAGTTGGCCATTCCCAGCTCTGAAAGCACGATTCCAAGTCTAGATCTTTAGCCAGGACTTCGTGTCTGGACCTCAGGCCCACCTCTCCCAAGCCTAACAGCTCCGCATGGTGCCTAAGGGGCATCTCAAACATTCTAGGAGCAAAACCAGGCCACGGCGGCGGCCCAGGCCAGCTTCCGCTGAAAGCTCTTCACCTCCCATTTATCTACTTGGGCTGAAAATACTGATGATATCTTTATCTCGCTATATTTTCTCACCCCCACCCCTATATCCTGTCTTATCAGCTGAGCTTGAGAGCTCTATCTGCAGAATATTCCAGAATCAATGCCGACCATGCCCCCTGACATTACCCAGAGCCGTTAGTGCTCCTCTAGGCCATGCAGGGTCCCTCCGAAGTGATCTCCAGCTTCCACTTGCTGTCCTCACCTGCTTCAGGCTCCTGCCCAGCACGTCCCAAGAGATCTCATGGAGACATACACTAACTTCTCTGGTTAAACCCACTGCGGCTTCCCCTAGCAACGGTGGAAACCAGAGCCCACACTACCACTCACAAGCTGCAGCAGGATATGGTCCTTTGACCTCTCTGACTTTAACTCTCCCTGACCCTCGTGCTCCAGGGACACTGGCCTTTCTCCTGTTCACAGTCCAGGCACACTCTCACCTCAGGGCCTCGCACTTGCTGTCCTCTCTGCTTTGACAACTCTCCCCCCATTTCCTGCCCGCTTGCCTCTTTCGGTCTTTGGTCAAAATTCCCTTTCCCAACAAGGACCTCCTCAGTCACCTCGCCTGGCGTTACATACGTCCCCGCCCCCTTTTACTCAACATTTCCTATTTACTTTCCCAGCTTTGTTTTCTCTGCTTAACATTTATCATATCTTACATGGCATAATTTTTAATATTTTTTATCTTGCTTATCACTTGTCCCTCCCAGTGGAATGTCATTGCTGTGAGGACATTGATTTTTATGTTGTGTTTACCCTGGTAGCATAGCATCTAGGAAAGGGCTCGACACTTAGTAGGTACTCAATAAAAATTTATTGAATGAGTGGCTGGATCCCTGCTCCAGATCCCTTCCTGATCACCTGTGCCCGTGACAAACCAGCAGTGGCTTTCTAAGTGCCGTCAGTAAGTTGGAGTTGCCAACAGAAACATGTTCCTTCTATAAATGTTCCTTCCTGGCGTGCAGGGACCAGGGAACAGCGGAGGTGCTGATCCATATCTCTGACTGGGAAGGAAGATGGGATTAGGTACTAGAAACTAGAGGAAGGATGTCTCCGCCCGTCTGCTCCAGCAGCAAAGGCTGCGATCTGCCTGGCAAGCCGCCTGCCCCCAGAAACAGGATGTGTCCAGAGAGGAAGTGACTGCAGACAGGGGGGATGGGGGAGAGCGGGAATGCCCTGTGCCTGAGACAGAACACTTGAGGCTAGTCATTCTGGAGCCTTCCAAGGATCCATTCCTGGGGGATGAGTAAAATCCGCTCCATGGTCCCTTGGTGACTCACTCTGTATCTCAGGGAATTCACAGCCCAGCCGGCCCCTAAGACAGGCCGAACAGGTGTTTCCTCCTCTGTGGTTCCCAGCCTGGGTGAATGGACGCTGAAGGGGAGAGGATGCCCGAGCCAAACCCACGGCCAGCTGGTGGGCTGTGTGGCTCAGGCGCTTCCCGGGCTGATGAGCAGGGGCCAGCGAGAGCTTGGCCAGGCACTGGTCTTGGTGCCTGTCTGCCGCAAAGGGAGGAAGAACTGAGTGCCAGAGAGAGAGAAAAGAGCAACTGTGTTCATGGCTCGGCAGGAGCCCTCGAAGGGAATGGCTTTCTAGCAAGCGGTCTTGCCCAGTCTTCCTTGACTTGAGGTCAGAAGTTAGGCAGTCCAGAAGGCCATCGCCCCAGGGTTTCTCGGGCGACCTGCCTTCTATATGTCCCCCAGGAGTGAACAACAAGGCAAGCTTGGCCTGGCCAAGCCCTGGGGCCTCACACTCTGGCATGCTGGCAAGGGAAATTTTCCAGTTTCACCAAATCAGTAAAAGCCTCGAGACTCTGTGCCTTGGTAGGCTCCAGCATTGTGCCCAAAGGGTATTAAAGTCACAACACTCCTACCAGGAAACTTTTCATGAAAAACAACTTGACTGTTAAAGAACCACAAACGCAGGGCTGAGCATGGACATAGGCAGACGAGTCACTTTAAGTTCCCAGAACAGAGAAAACCAGACACTTCTCCCCACACTCCCTGTGACCACAGCAATCTCCAGACAAGTTCTGCACCTCGTGTTTATGGTAAAATGCAGTTGAGCTGCTCAAAGCTTGCAATGTTATTATGAGCATTACGAATATTATAATAAAAGCTGTGGTGGTATTTTTCTTCCTCTCTGAAAACCCAAACAAGCATCTTTAAAAGCTTGTCTTTGATAAGAGGTTAAAGAGAGCAGGAGGTGTTGTCCTGGCAGGACTGTTTCTAAATTATTTATTTACAGAAAAGAGCTCATGGCCCTCCCTGGTGGCGCAACATGTTGGAGCACAGCACTACAAAGCTAGCTGCAGCCGCTTCAACACGAGTTCAATCCCCAGCCCGGGAGCTGACCCACATGGCGCAGCAGACCTCCCCTGTCTTGCCCGCTGCTCCCCTCAGCAGTTTATTTCAGTCAGCTCACTTGTTCTGCTCTCCACTCTGTCTCTGGTGAATCCTCTTACCTGCCACCCCCCACCGCACCTCTGACCTACACCCCAGTTCTTGTATGCATAAAAAAAAAGGCAATCTTTAAAAACATTTTTCAGTGATATTCTTCAAAGAAATGGAGCAAACACTACTGAAATTCATATGGGCCCACAAAAGACCCTGATTAAATCAAGCAATTCTGACCAAAAAAAAAAAAAGAAGAAGAAGAATGCTATATTCCACTCCACTCCCACTTCAAGCTACACTACAAAGTTTTGTAATTGATATAGAGTGGTACTGGCTGAAAATAGACACACAGACTAATGGAGTAGAGTTGAGTGCCCAGAAGAAAACCTAACTCTTATAAGGACAGTTGATATATGACAACAGAGTCAGGAATATACATTGGAGACATGCAAGTTTCTTCAGTAAATGGTGCTGGGAAAACAGAACAGTCATACAATACAACTAAACTAGACACCTACCTCACACCACACACAAAAACTAACTAAAAATGGATTAAGGGCTTGGGTAGAAGATCTGAAACATTAAAATACATAGAAGAAAAAAGGTTAAACATCCACCACATTGCTTCACTGATGCCTTTGGGGGCTGGACTCCAAATCAGGGAAACAAAAGCAAAAATAAATAAACGGTACCACATCAAACCAAAAAGTTTATGCACAGCAAATGAAGCTATCGTAAACTTAAATACACCCAACTGAGTTGGAGAAAATATCTGTACATCATACATCTGACAAAAACTACAGAGAACTCAGACAACTCAACAAGAAAATAAACAGCCCAATTAAAAATGACACAGGAGCTAAACAGACTCGTCTTCAAACAAATGATACAAATGGCCAACAGGCACATGAAAAAATGTTCATCATCACTTGTCACCAGAGAAATGTAAATCAAAAAGACAATGAAGTATCACTTCACTTCTGTGAGGCCGGACCATATAAAAACAACAACATGGAGAGGCCCATGTTGGAGTGTCGGTAGAGAAAAGGGAACCTTTGTACATTGTTGATGAGAGCCCAGACTGGTCCAGCCCCTAGAGAAAACAGTATGGAGGTTTCTCAGAATATTAAAATTGGATCTACCATACAACCCAGCAATCCCACTCCTGGGATCTACTCTATGCATGCAAAAACACTAATTCAAAGGATCATACACACTCCTATGCTCATTGTAGCACTAATGTAATAGCCAAGTTATGGAAAAGCCTAAGTGCCCAATGACAGATGAGTGGATTTCAAAGAAGTACATACACACACTGGAATACTATGCAGCCATTAAAAACTGAACTCATGCCATTTGCCACAACATGGATGAAATGGAGAGGGTTGTGTTGAGCGAAATAAGGAGAATGACAAATACTGAATAATTTCACTTATGTGGAATATAAAGAAACCAAATCAGAAAATCAAAACCAAAACAAATTTTAGAAGTCTAGCTGCAGAACTGAAGCTACCGGTGGGGAGGGTGAGGAAGGGAAGCAAAGGAGGGAGGAAGCCTACTAGACTATGGTGGAAGATTGTGGGTATGTTGGTGGTGGGTGTGGTGAGGTAACACACATCTGAAAGGGTGTGAACCTATACCCCCAAATTATATAATGCTTCAAACCATTGTTAATGCAATAAAAATAATACAAGTAAAAAATAACAAACCAGCATCTGGATTAGTTTTAAAATTATTCTGGCTTTGTTACTAACTTTCTCTGCAGCCTTGAACCTGATATTTAATTTTTCTAGATCTAGAACAGTATCTGGCACATAAGTAGGCAAACTGGTATTTGCTGAGAGACTAAATATTGGCTCTTAGTATAAAGAGCAAGATCACACTTCAGCCTTTCACAGAGTTTCATTTTGTCAAGTACTTTTTTTTTCTTCAGCAGAGAGGATGATTTGTTGCTCACATGGTACATCCAGCCACAAGTGAAACAGAACTAGCTGGGGATGTCACGGGGCAAAGCACCACAGTGAGTGTTTTGGTAGCAGCCAGAGGAGACTCTTGAAGGTGGTCTTGGCCATAAGAGGGTGATGGCTGCTCAGGCTCCTTGGAGACAAGTTCCAGACAGAAGCTGCAGCCCAGCGTCTGGACGAGCGCCCCTGGCTTCCCCGTTTCTCCTCTCTGTCCTGGCTGCCACCAGCGCGTCAGTGCCTGGATCGCTGCCTCAACGCGCTTCTTTTGCGCTTCAGCCCACACCCTCGGGTTTGTTCCCTCGACTCTCATGGTACGAGGCTTCTCAAAGGTGGTGCTGAGGCCAAGAGAGCTGTCTACTACCTTAAGAAAATGAGATTTTCACTGATGCCAAACTTTAAAAAAATAAAACAGGGTGGTACAGACAGCTTTCTCCTTGGTAGACTCACCGGCCCTTCTGGCTGGCCCAAGTGAGGATTTTCCTGGGACGTGAGACTTTGAGTTTTAAAATCAAGATAGCCCCAGGAAACCCAGAGCGTTGGCGGTCCTATTCCCAGAATCTGGGGGCTGGAGAGAAGAGGGTGGACATGATCAGTCTTGACTGAGTTGCTGGAGATCCCCTTTTCACAGTCCCACTAAGGTCAGGTCAGAAGTTTCCAGAAGGCACATTTACAGGGAGTCTCCTTCCCTGGGGCTGCTTAGGTCTCACACCTGCTCAGTCACCAGGAGCCTCATGGATGCCTGAGAGGCAGAGAACAGTCACCAGGAAAGGGGCGGCTGGGGACACATGGCTGCCGTTCAGCAAAGCCGTGAGCCTCTGAATCCTGCCAGGACTGCTCCCCAAAGCCCAATGTGACCCCCCAACGGAAGTGGCTCTGGGCCTCTCCACGCCAGCCTCTGGCATCAGGAAGAGGCTCCACCTATAAGAAGACTTTTACCGCCACCTGAGTGTTAGCATCCTCAGAGGAGCAGAGCTGGGAATGAGGGGCGGATCCCCAAGGAAGAGCCCCTCACAAGCAAGGCAGACCCACCCCATCTCAGGGAGACACACTGCTCCACCAAGTCCCAAAACATCTTCAAATCATCTGTTCAGAGCCCTCCCTGGTGGCACAACGGGTTAAAGCGCAGCACCGTGAAGCTGTCACAGCCACTGCAGCGCAGAGTTCGATCCCCGGCCAGGGAGTGACCCACACGGCGCGGCAGACCGCTCCCGACCCGCCCGCTGCTCCCCTCAGCAGTGTGTTTCAGTAGATCTGCCTGTTCTGCCTCCTACTCCGTCCCAGTACCCCAGTTCTATATACATAAATAAATAAATCTTTTTAAAAGTTATCTATTCCACATGTTGTAATCCAGCCCCTCAAAACCTTTCCAGGAGAAAGCCTCTGTGCGTCAACAAGCAGGTCTAATCATTAATCTGGAAATACACAACGAGCACACCACATTCCTGTGTCTCCAGGCTTCCTGGACATTCCGTGGCCCCAATGTGTTGTACTTTTTTTCAGTTTGATAATTAGACCCGTAGTTTCCCTGTAAAGGCACTTTACCTGAAAATATAATGAGCGTATTATTTACAAATGTACGACATAAATGAGAGACTACATACGTAAATAAAGGACAAAAGATAAATCTCCCAGGCAGCAGGATTCCAAATAACTGAAGGAGATCACCCACCCTCCAGGAAGGGAGCAGAACTCCCCGGCCCTGCGGCTGGGGCTGCTTCGTGGTTTCCTTCCACTAGCGAAGGCGGGAAGAGGGGAGCTTTCCAGGGGGGAGACCTGACGAGTACGGCCCCAGTCTAGTGCTCTGAAGCGTGTGTCCTGCCCCCCAATTTTGTGGACACCTGTGGAAAGCAGTCTGGTGGGACAGAGATCTTGGCTCTGAGTCCCAATCCTACCTCTGTGTGCCCTTTGGGGCAAACCTCTAACAGCCTGAGCCTGTTTCCTCATCAGCAAGTGTGGAGGTCGGGGTCACCTGTCCAGCGCTCGCTCGCAATTTCAAAGTGCTGGAGGAATGTGGCTCCTTTGGGAGAGGATGGAAGGCGGGGGTAGAGCGGAGCCTGCCACCACCCCTCACCTCAGCAGCTCCTCACCTTTCCATCCATCCCACTGTCACTCATTTTCTGCCAAATGCAGCCAGGTCAAGTGCCTCTCAGAGCCTGGGTCAGTCTGGTTAGGGGGTGGTTTGCACAAAGCTTTGCTTGTTTGCTTTACAGAACCCAGAGGGCACAATTTACAGAACACAATGTTCATGCCAGCATCTCAGACCACAAACCCCACAAGTCTGGATGCTGAGACACTCAGGAAGTCGAAAGGGTCCTCTCATCTCCAGAGGCCCAGCCCAGTTCAAGGGGATGACAGGCATCAGAAGGCAGGAAGTTCCTCCGAGTCTGCCCCATCAAGCCACCAGACACTGATTACCTTTATGTGGTCACACCAGAGGCTGAGTTCTCAGGGGGGGAAGGAGGCCTGGGACCTTTGGTGTCTGGTGGAGCCCAAGCCTGAGAAGCGAGGCCCCACAGGAAACGGGGCTCCCCACTGCCAAAAGGACTGAGTCGGACTGCTCCCTGGGGGAGAGGAGCATTGGGATCTGTTTCCTCGTCTCTGGTTTTCCTTTTCTTATCCATTCTCCTAGGAAGTATTCAACGTTCCCCAAAGACTCCAGGAGGAAACCCCCATAGAAACAGGGAGAAGAGTGGGTGATTTTCCTTCAGGGTCAAATGCATCAAAAGCCTGGGACACTCCTAGCCTGTTGCTCTGCCCACCCCCACCCCGGCTGGGTGGCCCAGGTCGCAGGCTCCCTGTCCTGGGCTTCCCCCAAGGGGCTGCACAGAAGGACTGCGCAGGATGCCAAGGAAGGTCACGTGACCCCGGGGATCCCCGGCACCCAGCAATCTCAGGGAAAAGAGACCATCTGTTAGGGGCAAAGAAGCACCTTGTAGACAGAGGGAGAAGAAATAATGGGTAGGAGCTGCTGGCCTATGGATGAAGCACACAGGCGACCCCAGGGGTAGTGCTCAGCGCAGAAGCAAACCAGAAAGTGAAAGTAAAGAAAGGGCTGCAGGAAAGGGTGGGGGAGACAGGCAAGAGGAAGCCCCAGGGACAGAGGGCAGTGACCTCAGCTCCTGTTTGCCCAAGCCCTGGGGAATTGCTCATCAAGTGATCAGTCCCCAAGCGTTCGGAGAATTTGCAGCTCTAGGAGGGGAAATCCTTCGCCAGGGCCGGTAGGGAGCAGCTGTGTCGGGGCTGGAACCCAGGGCTGCATGGCCGCTAAGTCCAGGCTGTATCAGCAAAGGTCACAGAACTGCAGGCTTTGGGGCCACACTTCACTCCTGGCTGCTTTTCGTTGTCTATGATTTCAACAAAGATAGTCATCGTGGAGTAGAGGGTTTTAAGCAATAAAGGGAGTAGGCATATACCGGCGTGGCGTGTTAAATAGGACATGGATTTGAGTCTGTATCAGGAAGACAAAACAACAAAGACTCAAACAAGCGAAGTTTCCACGTCCTTCGACGGGAGGATCTAGGCTCTTGCTGTTTGGCTGTTCTTTCATCCCAATGGTTGGCTCAGGTGGCTCCTTGCGCCACATGTCCGCGTCCCAACAGGAAGAGGGGAAGGGGCGGAGTGGGGGCGGAGGGGCCGGCTTTCCTTTGATGGGACAGGCTGGGGCTTGAGTTCATAGTTTCCTCTTGCACTGCACAGACTATAACATCAGCCTAACGGCCACTCAGGGAGGGTGGATTGCAGTTATCCTATCCTAGCAGTGGGGTGCCTGGCCCTGGGGGTGTCTCCAGCTGTTGGCAGGCTGGCTCATCACCCCGGCACACCATCAAGAGTACCATTCACTGGGCCTCCCTGGTGGCGCAGCGGGTTAAAGTGCAGCGCCATGAAGCTCTCTGCAGCCACTGAAGCCGTTCAACCCCCGGCCAGGGGGTGACCCGCATGGCGCAGCAGACCTCTCCTGTCTCCCTGCTGCTCCCCTCAGCAGTGGATTTCAGTCTATCTGCCTGTTCTGCTCCCCACTCTGTCTCTGGGGAATTCTATCACCCCCTGCATCTCTGGTCTACACCCCGCTCTTGCATGCATCAACAAATATTTTTTTTAAGAGTACCGTTTTCTGTGTGTATCATCATGTAGAGAAATCGGGTTACACTGACTTATAAGACTACAGCTCGGCGGCACAGAGTCTGGAAGGAAACAGAAAACACTCTCACAGCATCACACGAGGAAGGTGGACATAAGACAGGAACACTGGGACAGGCTCCATCAGCTTCAGTAAACAGCTTTTCGTTCCTGTATCTTCAGGGACATTTCTCCGAAATGAACTACAGCTGGCGAGAACCCGCCCCTCCACCCCATCGTTACCTAGAAAATAACCACAGAGACTTAAAAATCCTAAGCCATTTGCTTGCTGAGTGAATTCAGTAGAGAATCAAAAACAAATGAAAATGATCGACTAAGATTTCTCTCAGGAACTCAAGGATAATTCAACATCAAAATGACCAAGATGACCAATCTTGCTAGAGGTGTGCTCCTCTAGTGGCATGCAAATGGGCACCTGCTCCACCCTCCCCCTTCCTGCCCTGTGTTCTGCAGACTGACCTGTTAGGTTCTCATCCATGGCTCTCACCACCCAAGTTCCTGACAGGCGCAGCCAGGGCAGAGGGAGGAGCTCACGTGAGGATGCAGATTCTTCTAGCTGCCTGTCTCGGAACTCACCACTGGCATCTGTGTTCCTCGATGGAGCCCGTGGCTTCTGCCAGGGGGCCCTTGCCTCTCTGGATTTCAGCATCCACTCCTGCTTCAGGCACCATAAAGTGCTCCTCTGGGATTTACTCCTCTTCTCCTCCTTTCTCTCAGCTCTCCTCAAATCATCTACTACAAGAGTTCCACCTGTCTCCTGCTAGCAATTGGCACCAGAGTACCAAGGGCAGCCCCTCAAAACAGAATCCTGTGGAGGCCTCCCTGCTGGCCTAGGGATTCAGTCTCAGCACCATCACGCTAAAGCTTAAGTTCGATCCCCAGACGGGGGAGCTGCCCACTTGGCACAGCAGACCTCTCCTGTCTCCCCTGCTGCTCCCCTCAGCAGTGTGTTTCAGTCAGTCCTCCTTTCTGCTCCCCACTCTGTCTCTGGTGAGTCCTCTCACCCCCACACCTCTGGCCTGTACCCCAGTTCCTGTATGCATAGATAAATAAATCTTAAACAACAACAACAAAAATAATAAGAGAGAGAAATGGTAATCAGTGTCCTGACTTGGGAAATGTAGTGATGGCCCATTGGTGAGTGGCCTGGAAAAAGAAAAATTCAGGCCTGGGGTCAGAAATCCAACTCCAAAGCCTATAACAGGAGTGAGCGTTCTCCTGCGCAGTCCCAGGTCTGCCAGGCCACAGCGCAGGCCCCACCGCTGAGGAGACCTTTGAGGAGAGGCCCACAGTTGCAGCCGCAGTGTTATGTGGGACTCTTCCTGCAAACACTCCATGGAGGGTTGTGGCACCAGTTATCAGGCGAGCTATGAGCTGGGGGAAATGAGCAACATGAGCACCCAGACTTTCTTTACTTTTTTTAAGATTTATTTATTTGTGCATACAGAACTGGGGTACAGAGGTGCAAGAATGGTGAGAGGATTCACCAGAGACAGAGTGGGGTGCAGGACAGGCAGATCAATGAAGTACACTGCTGAGGGGAGCAGCGGGTGTGTCAGGAGAGGTCCGCACCATGCGGGTCACCTCCGGGGCAGAGATCCAGGGATCCACCTCACACTGAAGCAGCTGTGGCTTTCACAGTGCTGTGCTTTAACCCATTGCACCAGGGCGGGCCTTTCTTTTCTTTTTCTTTTTTTAAAATATATTTATTTATGTAGACAAGAACTGGGGTGTAAGCCAGAGATGCAGGGGTGAGAGGACTCACCAAAGACAAGTAGGGAGCAGAACAGGTAGCAGAAATCCACTGTTAAGGGGAGCAGTGGATGGGGCAGGAGAGGTCTGCGGGCCCTGTGGGTCAGCTCCCTTGCCGGGAATCGGACTCCTGCTGCAGTGACTGGTACTGGCTTGATAGCACCGTGTCTTTAACCCCTGCACCACCAGGCAGGCCCTGGCACCTAGACTTTCTAGGGGTTCTTAGAACTGAAAACTCGAAGGCCCTAGGCACCCCTGAAGTTGATGCAGACCATGGAGGGTTGCCGGTGTGAGTGGGCCCAGAGCGCCAAGGGGCTCGGTGCAGGCTGCCCTGCCATGAAGTCTACGGCCCAGCACACACAGTGGAGCCAGGAGCATCTCCGGCTAACAGCAGCATCAACAAGTCCCAAGGGGAGAAAGACAGGTTGGAGAAAGGCCGCACCCTCTCTACCAACAACTGTGCTCCCTGTGAAAGCACAGAGGCCAGTTTGCCCCTGGACCCAGGTAGCGGTGAACACCTGACCCTCAGCCGCCAGGTGACGTGCTCAGCTTCCTCCGGTGTCCCAGCCCGGCTCCAGGCCCGAGAGGCCCCACACAGCTGGTGAACTCTATGAGCAGGTGGTGAGGAGCCCGACCTCTCCTTCCACCACTCTTGGGCTCCTGGCCGTGTCCCTGTGACCAGTTCACAAAGAGCAGTAAGCGCCCGTGGGCCTGGTTTCTGGATGAATCAGTGCTGTGCTGGCATCAGCTCAAAGTGGGTGGCCACTGTGCTCCATCTCACGCAGGCACTGACACCGTGCTGAGGTCACCCTGGGGTGCATTTTCTGGCACATGAACAACATGTCCCTTTTTTCAGTGAAGAGCAGGCACTGGCATCTCTGCCCACTTTGCCCTCCCGGGCCCCTGGACAGGCTGGCGCCGGCCTGCGGGAGCATGACCAGGAGGTTGCTCAGCTGCTTGTCCTCCCACGAAGACGTGAGCAAGCTGGCGCCCAGGTCAGAGACCAGCTCTACCGACGGCCAAGCAGCCTCGAGTGTTGGCCATCTCCTCCCGCGGCCGAGGGAGACACAGGCCTGACAGCAGGAAACAAATGGGTTCCCGCTAAGGGGGCGGCTTAAATGGCGGCTCCGACTTCAGGACCGCTGGTGGTTGGACAACATCGAAAATGCGCTGTGTCATTCATTATACACTAAAGATGGCAAAGCTGGTAGGTTTGTGGTGTCTATGTTTTACTGTCATAACAATAAGTCAAAGAAAGGAAAAAGAAGTAACTACTCAGAAACTGTCCAGAGACAAGCGCTCTCCCCCAAATTTATCAGAGGGATGAAGTTTAGAGATGGTGTGGAGAAAGCTGCAGAAATACTACGCAAGGACCCTCCCTTGTGATGCAAACGGTTAGGACGCAGCACTGCAAGCTGGCTGCAGCCGCTCAGTGCAAGTTCGATCCCCGGCCCAGAGGTGACCCACATGGCGCGGCAAACCTCTCCTGACCTGCCCGCTGCTCCCCTCAGCAGTGCACTTTGTCACTTGGCCTGTGCTGCTCCCCACTCTGTCTCTGGTGAATCCTCTCACTGCCCCTGCACATCAGGCTGTACCCCAGTTCTGTATGAATAAACACATAAATCTTTTTTTAAAAAAATTCTTCTGGACAGGTTAACTGGGGGTAGAGGGGAGGGGTGTGGAGCATGTGGGAGAAGGTCCTGTATTCAGCATCAGTAAAGACCTCAAAGAATCCCCAAAGCCCAGCCTCGTTGGTGGCACAAGGAATTAAGTCTCAGCACTGTCAAGCTGTCGCCAGCCACTGCAGCACAGGTTCGATCCCCGGCCAGGGAGTGACCCACCTGGCACAGCAGACCCCTCCTGTTTCCCCGCTGCTCCCCTCAGCAGTGGATTTGAGTTGATCTGCTTGTTTTGCTCCCCACTCTATCTCTGGTGAGTCCTCTTACCACCACCACCCCGACATCTGGCCTCTACCCTAGTTCCTGTATGCATAAATAAACATAAATAAATAAAAATAATTTTTTTTTAAATCCCCAAAGCCATGTGTCTTATGGGTTATGGGTGGTGGCACCTGAGGGCCACAGTCAGAACTGCTGTGAGTGGATTTTCTCCCAGACTATCTGATGCTGTTTCTCAAAGGAAGTGGCTCAGAGTTTCCTTGTTTATGAGCTGATTTTCAGGGGTGGGGGGACTTAAAGGGCCACAGCCCTTTGCTGATGACGCCCAGCCAGGCAGACCACAAGCCCAGTCCTGGTCCCCAGTAAGCTGCGTCCCCACTTCCTGTGGGGTCCCACAGCCTGGGTTTCCTGGCGACCTTTCCCTTCTCCCAGCTGATTGAAAGGCCTGGCAAGACACGGCGCCAGCCAAGAAAACCTGAGGCAGCCAGTTTGTTATTTCCAATCTCTGCCCCTCTAGACCTCTGTGTGTGACTAACATGTATGAAAGTCAAAGCAAGGCTACGTGTCGTGTGATAACCGTGATTATAACACAAGTGGCAAAAAGCCCTGATGACCAGTCTTCCAAATGCCAGCCCATTTCAACACTAACTGACCTACTATAAGAACATAAGAATGATGAGGGGTGGGGATGTAACCTGGAACAGCCACTCAAGGGAACATTCTGGTTAAACCTGCCCTCACCATGTGAACCTGCAATGGCCGCTCTGGGCTTTAGCCCAAAGGGAACGAAACTTGTCTTCATACAAGAGCCTACACATTCATTGAAAAAAAAGTTACATACTGTTTGATTATTTTTTAAAGATTTATTTTATTTCTCCATAAAAGAGCTGGGGTGCAGGCCAGAGATGCAGGGGTCACAGGATTCACCAGAGACAGAGTGGGGAGCAGAACAGGCAGATCCACTGAAATCCACTGCTGAGGGGAGCAGTGAGGAGACAGGAGAGGTCTGCTGCGCCCTGGGGGTCAGCTCCAGCCAGGAGGGATCCAGCTGCTGTTGCCCATAGCTTCATGGTGCTGAGCTTTAACCCCTGCGCCACCAGGGAGGCCCTGATTTTTGATAAAATTATACTGATGGAGGGCAGGCCAGTGACTGCCAAGGGTTCAGAGTGGGCTAAGGACACGGCTGGTAAGGGGACACGAGGAAGGTTCTTGGCAGTGATAGCACAGTGCTGAGCCCAGAACGAGGGGTCATGACGTGAACCCGCACATGGGATGACATTTCCTAGAAACACACACAGGAGAGACACCCAGAGTGTTCAGTGACTACACGGGACACAGAAAGTGGCAAATCAGGACTAAGCCAGATCTGACTCCAAGGCCCTGGCCCCTGCCCTGACTCGGCGGCTCCTGGTGGTCAATAGGCTGCCAATGAGCCCACACGCACCACGGTCCCCCTCGCCCTGTGTCGTCTCAGCCCGCGGCTGAGCATCCTGCCCTGTCCTGCTCACATTCCCTGGGACTCTCAAGCGGTGGGGGTGGGGGGTGGGGGAGGGTCTCAAGAGCAACACAGACAGTTCTGCTCCATGAACAGGCTGTAAGGAGTAAGAGCAGGGTCCTCCCTTGTGGTGCAGCGGGCTAGAGGGCAGCACTCTGAAGTTCGATCCCCAGCCAGGGGGTGACCCCCAGGGCGCAGCAGACCTCTCTTGTCCCCCCCGCTGCTCCCCTCAGCAGTGGATTTCAGTCTGCCTGTTCTGCTCCCCACTCTGTCTCTGGTGAAGCCTCTCACCGCCCCTGCACCTCTGGCCCACACCCAGCTCTTGTATGCATAAATAATAAATCTTTTTAAAATAGAAAAATAAAGGGGCAGCACCACCCCTCTCTGGCCATTTGTTGCCACACGGAAATGTGGACCATGTATTGCTACATCTGATTTTTTAAGAGAAACCAAAATGCAGACTTTCAAGATGAGCTCTTGGTTTTTTTGTTGTTGTTATTGTTTTTTTTTTTT
>NW_004567139.1:1543969-1551988 GCF_000260355.1 Condylura cristata
TGAGCCAGGTCCATCCAGGCTCCTCCCCCCCCACCCCCTGCAAGAGCCCTTAAGGCCCGGGGGTGGGAGGAGGCTCTGTGACTGCTCTGGGTCAGCTCTAGGGTTCTTGTATAATTTGAACCCTCATGAAAAATGTATCTTTTCTGAATCATCAGATTATTTTCATCCCAAGGCTACAGGCACAAAGACCAGACAATGTCATCTAATGGACAAAAGATGGTTTTGCCAGGTCTATTTAAAGAGGAGCCCTCATTGCTGTCTGCACCAGACAGAGGAAATTTAAGACAAGACTGGCCAGGGCCCTGGGGAAGAGGACACTGCCGGTCAGTCAGCCTTGGCTGATGGACACGATGGGATGGGAAGTCTCCCAGCCCCCACCTTTTACTCAACACCAGGGGCCTTTTGACATGTCCTTCACTGACCAGTTCTTCCCTGAAGGAACTAGATGCAAAGAATGGCCCAGTGTCTAAGCCTCCCTCCACCATTGGCTACTGGTGTGATTTTTAGGTAGGTGACTGCCTTGCAATCCCAGTTTCTTCCTCTTTAAAATGTAATGAGGGCCAATGGGTTAAAGTGCAGCACTATGAAGCCAGCTACAGCTAATTCAGCGTGAGTTCAATCCCTGGCCAGGGAGTGACCCACATGGTGCAGCAGACCTCTCCTCTCCCACCCCCTGCTCCCCTCAGCAAGGTACTTCATCAATCTGCTTGTTCTGCTCCCCACTCTGCCTCTGGTGAAGCCTCTCACCAGCCCTGCACCTCTGGCCTGTACCCCAGTTCTATATGCATAAATAAAAAAATAAAAAATTAAGTGCAATGAATCCATACTGGTGTCATGCACCCCCAGAAATGCTAGAACAAGACAGCTGATTCGTCGCTTAAACAGCTACAGTTTAGTTTGGGCCCAACCACTGAAGAAAGCTGTGGGGCAGTTCTCAGGCATAAAAATGGACTTACCACGATCCAGCGATTCCACTCCTAGGAAGCCACCCGACGGGCACAGAAACCTGCACTCAATAGCCTAGATGTGGAAACAACCCAATGCCCCAAAACAGATGAATGGATCAAGAAGATGTGATATAGACCTGCCCTGGTGGGGCAATGGGTTATAACACAGCACTATGAAGCTATCCACAGCCACTGTGGCGTGAGTTTGATTCCAGGCCAGGGAGGAGACCCACATGGCGCGGCAGACCTCTCCTTACCCGCCCGCTGCTCCCCTCAGCAGTGTATTTCAGTGGATCTGCCTGTTCTGCTCTCCGCTCTGTCTCTGGTGAATCCTCTCAATGCCCCCCAGTTCTGTATACATACATAAATAAATCTTTAAAAAATGATCAAGATGGCCCTCCCTGGTGGCACAGTGGGCTAAAGCACAGCACTAAGAAGCTAAAGCCACTTCAGCATGAGTTCGATCCTCACCCCGGAGGTGACCACATGGCGTGGCAGACCTCTCCTGACCCACCCGCTGCTCTCCTCAGCAGTGTACTTAGTCAGTCAGCCTGTTCTGCTCCCCATTCTGTCTCTGGTGAATCCTCTCACCACCCCCACACCTCTGGCCTGTACCCCAGTTTTGCATGCATAAATAAATATTTTTAAATGGGCAAGATGGTCAATTTTATATTATATGTATCTTACACCGTTTAATAAACAATAAATCAATGTAGAGGTGAAGGGATGTGCATGGGTTGTGCTGGCTTCACAGACATTCCAGCTCTGTCCACTGAGAGGAAGGGGGCCTCGCCCAGGCAGCTATGAGCACACCCAGTACTCGGTCTTGACTTCTAAGCACCATTTTCTAAAACAAACAGAGACCGTAAAGAAATGGCTGATTCCAGGGCTGGGACAGGAAAAGTACAGGATGAGCCTAGAACATCTTGCGCTAGAAAGCAAAGAGAATGATGAGTCTTGGCAAAGGGACACAGCAGCTAACTTGGATGAGCTCCTGGGGGTCCGACTGGGAATAATTTAATTAGCAAAATAAGTGATAAGAGCCACAGATTATGATCCGTTATATCCACAAATCCGTGCAAACATAAAAAAAGACTTAACCTGGAGGACGAGGGGAGGGGACACTGAGAAGAACCGCACTCCCTCATTTTCCTTTTTCCTATTAAAAAAAAAAATACCAAGAGTGGAAAGAACATGACACATAGAACAAACCAGAGGCCCAGAAAATTCCTAGAGAGACCGTCCAGGACATGCGGACTTTTGAGATCTGTCCAGTGTCATTTCCTGTCGGTGGGGAGGGAAGAAATGGGGATGACGATGAGAAAAGAATGTGGGGTACGGGGTGCAGCTAGGAGCTGAGGGGCTGGCCACTAGCTGTTGCTTCTGACCACCCCCCTGTTCGGTGCTGAGGAGCAGGGGCTGGGGCGGCCTCCCCGACTGGCCTCTGCCCACAGGGTGAGGTGCCCACATCTGGTTCACATCAAAGGGTAAAAACAAATGGGTTTCTGAGCTGGGCAGAGCCCAGCAGACGTGGCCAAGTCCTCCTGCTTGGACACCGGAGCCCGGCATCACCTCTTGCTCGGGTCACCGGGCCTGGCCACTCCCAAAAGGCCTGCAGAAGGGACATGGCCGAACGAGGCTGTCCTCTCTGCTTCAGAGAACATCATGGGGCCCCGCTCCGCCCAGTGCAAAACAGCCTCCCCGTGTGTCCAAGGGACTGGTTCTGTGACTTGAGGATGACTCAGCCCGGAATGAGGCAGGAGCCACACACACCAACGGGACGACCTCCGGCCACTGGCCTTTTGCGCTTGTCTGGCGTGTCCCTCGGCTGGGAAAGGACAAACGCTTATTGTGGAATCAGGGGCAGCTTGCTTAGCTTCTCTGAGTCCTGGTTGCTCAGCCATAAAATGGGGACAATCATTCCCTCTTCATCAAGTCCAGCCTTGTAGAGTCACTAAGGGTGAGAAAGGCCGACCCAATGCCTGCCGTGCCTACTGGCCACTGGGGAATCAAAATTCTCTCTTCTGTTGGATGGTAAGAAGACAGAGAAGGGCCTCCCTGGTGGTGCTATCAAGCTCTCAGCAGTCTCAGTTCCATCCCTGGCTAGGGAGTGACCCACATGGCGCAGCAGACCTCTCCTGTCTCCCCACTGCTCCCCTCAGCAGTGGATTCAGTGGATCCACCAGTTCTGCTCCCCACTCTGTCTCTGGTGAATCCTCTCACCCACCACCCCTACCTGCACCTCTGGCCTGTACCCCAGCTCTTATATGCATAAATAAATAAAAATAAACCTTTTTTTTTAATGTTAAAAAAAGGGCCCTCCCTGGTGGCACAATGGGTTAAAGTGTAGCACTACGAAGCTAGCAGCAGCCTCCTCATCACCGAGTTCAATCCCCAGCCAGGGAGCTGACCCACAGGGTGCGGCAGACCTGTCCTGTCTCCCTGCTGCTCCCCTCAGCAGTGTACTCTGTCAGTCGGCCTGTCCTGCTCCCTGTCCTGCTCCCCACTCTGTCTCTCATGAATCCTCTCACCGCCCCTGCACCTCTGGCCTGTACCCTGGTTCTGCATAAGTACATAAATAAATCTTTAAAAGAGAGAAAGAGAGAGAGAGAGAGAGAGACTTTAGATAAAATAAAAGGAAAGTTTTCTTCTTCCAGGCTGTATAGTCCAGAAATCAGCCCGCCCCTGGCTATCGAAGGCAGGAGCAGACAAGTTACAGGTCATGTTCCCCTTTTGTTGTTAGGGGCCTTGACACAAAGAAGCTCCCTTAACTTCCCTGAGCCCCAATTTCTTTCTCTGGAAAGGTGGAATCCTTGTCTTCTGAGTCATGGGTGTTTGTGAGAACTGAGTGGAATCATGCATGTCAGGGGATGGTGTGGTTTTTGGTGAATACTATTTTCCCTCTCAGACTCACATTAAAGACTCAAAGAACAATTGTTGGATTGAAGAGACTCATCAGGAGAGTCTCTTACAACCACCTGATTTGGCCCTCCTTTCTCTTCAGCATTAGTTCTTTCTTCTTCAAAAAATCGGCAGCAGCCAGAAAAAAAGCTCATTTGTTCTGGGGAGAACTCTGAGGCACAGCTCCCCCACCAACGCCCAGGAGGCCTCAGCTTCCTGCCCTGGTCGCACACCATCACCCTCCAAAATACACAAAGGACAACCAGCTTGGTCCTCTCAGGTGCCCCCTGGCTGTTCTTGGGGACCCATACAGCTTCAGTGGATGTCCACTGCACAGAATTCTGGCCAGAGCCCAGCAAGAATCTGGGCCTGTCCAACGGAATAGAATAGAAGGCCCGGAAGTAAACCCACACAGGGACCCTCCCTGGTGATGTAATGGATTGCAGCGCAGCACTATGAAGCTGTCCACAGCCGCTGCAGCATGAGTTCGATCCCCGGGCAGGGAGCTGACCCACAGGGCGCAGCAGACCTCTCCTGACCCGCCCGCTGCTCCCCTCAGCAGTGTATTTCACTCTACCTGTTCTGCTCCCCATTCTGTCTCTGGTCTCACCCCCTGCATCTCTGGCCTGTACCCCAGTTCTTATGTGCAGAAATAAATAAAATCTTTTAAAAAGAAAGAAAGAAACCCACACACCTATGAACCATTCATCTTTGACAAAGGAGTCACAACAGTACAATGAAAAGGAAAACCTCTTCACCAACCAGGAAACTTGAGAAACAGGAAAACTGGACAGTCACGAGCAAAAAACTGAAACTAGATCGTTACTTAACTCCTTACACAAAAATCCGTTCAAAATGGATGAGGGACTTGCATATAAGACTGCAAACCATAAAATACAGAGAAGAAAACACAGGCGATACACTCCTGGACCACATATTTGGGGACAAAAGTCCAACAGCAAGGAAAACAAAAGCAAAAATAAGTAAATGGGACGACATCACATGAAAAGCTTTTGAACCTAAGAAGAAACCACCATAAACACAAGAAGGCAACTGACAGACTGGGACAGGAGATGTGCACATCACACAACTGACGGAAGGTTAATTTCCCAAAAATATATTTTTTTAAAACCTCATACACTCAACAACAACAAAAAACCAACCAACCCACCAAAACAAATGGGGGGGGGGAAGTTCAGCAGACATTTCCCCACAGAAGACATCTGTGTGGCCATCAGTACATGAAATAGTGCTCGAGGCCGCTCACTATGAGGGAGATGCAAATCGAAACCCTGAGAGGCCACCTCGCCCCCGCCCCCGTGAGGATGGCATAGAGAGGGGCCCACTGTCCTTGTGGCAGGGGTTACAGACACAGCTCTGTGAAACTCTTCACAGCCACTGCACCACGAGTTCGATCCCCGGCCAGGGAGGTGCCTTCCCGGCACAGCACTGTCTCCTGGTTGCTCCCCTCAGCAATGTGTTTCAGTGGATCGGACTGTTCTGCTCCCCGCTCTGTCTCTGGTGAATCCTCTCATCCTCCCATACCTCTGGCCTCTACCCCAGTTCTCGGATGTATACATAAAATAAACAAACAACAACAAAAAACGGGGTTGTTCTTAACCTCGTTGGGCCTCAGCTTTCCCATCCTAAAAAAGGGCTTGTTGTGTCAACAAGGTGATGAGGCTGTCCCAAGATTCTGAAGCGGTCTGGCTGGTACAGAACCTGCATCTAATAAATGCCCAGTGAAGTTCGCTGTTGGGATGATGATCTCTCCACCCCCGCAGAACTCCTATGAGCAGCCCAGAAATCACCAGGCTCAAGCTCAGCTCTGAGTAATCAGGGCTACTGGGAGGGGGTGAGAACTTCTCACTTGGTTTCTCTCAGTTTTCACAAGTGAGGAATCGAGTCTATCAACATGTAACCCACCGCTGCAAAGCAGTCACTGCAGGTGCAGCCCAACAGGTGATGGTCCAGACTCCTCTCAGGGCACTCCAACAGCCCCCACCTCCTCTAAAAAGTGTTATCAGGCCCTCCCCAGTGGTGCAGCGGTTAAAGCACAGCACTGAGAAGCTAAAGCCACTTCCGCATGAGTTCGATCCCCACCTGCCCCGGAGGTGACCACATGGCGCGGCAGACCTCTCCTGGCCCGCCCGCTGCTCCCCTCAGCAGAGTACTTTGTCGATCTGCCTGTTCTGCTCCCCACTCTGTCTCTGGTGAAGCCTCTGGCCGCCCCTGAGCCTCTGGCCTGTGCCCCAGTTCCATATGCACAAATAAATAAATCTTAAAGAAAAAAAAAAAAAAGGAGTGATCAATCCCCAAACAACACCCACCCCCACCAACGCCATTTAACGGCCAGTCAAGATCTAAGGAGCTTGCTAAATTTGGACACTGTTCTGGGTAATCAACACATAGAATTGAAAGTTTTCACTTTTTTTCTTTTTTTTTGAAAAGATTTAGTTATGCATACAGAACAGGGTCCAGGCCAGGGGTGCAGGGGGTGAGAGGATTCACCAGAGACAGAGTGGGGAGCAGTAGGTGGGTCAGGAGAGGTCTGCTGCGTCCTGTGGGTCACCTCCCTGGGGGGGGGGCAGGGGGATAGAATTCATGCTAGCTGTGGGAGCTTTGCAGTGCTGCGCTTTTACCCACTGTGCCCCTGCCCCCCAATGTCTCTAGCCTGAGCCCATCTTTGACAACTTGAACAAGAAAAAAGAGAACAATAGGCTTTCTCCATTCCTGCCTGTGAAATCCTAACTATGACCCCCACCCCTCAAACAACAGGCCTTCTTCCAGGGAATCTAAAGCTTTTGGAGACTGAGCTCTGTGGCCAGTCCCTTGGGGTCCCTGTCAGGCTAGCCAGGGCACCCCCACCTAAGATGCCTGTCCCCTGGATAGTCTGTGCTTCTTGTCATTACTCCAGTCAGTTTCAGCTCAGAATGGGTGATAAGGAGTTCCACGTTGGCGTTATTCCTTATAAAACGCTTTTAATCATTTTTGCATGTAATTTGCAAAGCAGTGGGTAAGTAAGATGGGAAAAAACAAAAATCGTGTACATAGTTATAACAGTACATTATATCCCATAATCACGTATATATAACAGAAAAATTGTATCATGTATCTCTCCTCCCTGTGTGTACACACACTCAACCAAGAGCTAAGAGAAAGTTTATTGCACTCACCAGTGAAATGAACAAATGACCATCCTTTACAAGACAAGAACTCCAGGAAGATCATAGAGGGCTGTGGTTTCTCTGAAGCGCATCAGAAACCTACTTCACGACCAGACTGAGGTGTGATTGCCGGTGACAGCCGGGGACAGGCTCTTCCAGTAAATGTTTACAGATTTTAATGGTAAGCCAGAGCTGGCTGTGGCCCAGGCACGGAAGACCCCTCCCCTGTCTCCCCGCCGCTCCCCTCAGTGGGTTTCAGTAGACCCGCCTGCTCTGCTCCCCACTCTGTCGCTGGCGAATCCTCCTGTCCCCCACCGTCTCTAGCCTCTTTGGGGAGGGGGCAAGTCCCTGCAATGTGCTGTCTCCCAACTCCTGCTTTAAAACACGAATGAAGCGTCTGCTTGTTGGACTAGTTCTCATTCACCCACAGAACACCCCTGGGAGTGAGAGGCCGGGGTTCTCCCCGTTTTGCTCAGGTGAGGCACAGAGCAGTGAAGTCACTTTTCCGGGTCTGAATTCAAGCTCAGCCTGCCGGTCTGCCAGCCCTTACTAACCACTAGGCGCTACCGCCTCCCTGTGGCGGCTTCTCCCGCAGGCGCACCGACACCGCCCCCCCTCCCCGCCCCCCACCTCCCGGGCTTGGTATCCCCCTTGTCGTGTTTTCATAGCCACCCCCTATTTTCAGCATGCATAAAATAAGATCCCAGATGAGAAAGAAATACATCGGTCTGGTGTTCTTTGAACCAAGTAACTTCCATTCTGGCTCCAGCCCTGACAGGGAAAGCAACGTTTCTTACCTCAGCACGGAAACCTCGAGGCTCCTCTATCCCGTCTCCGAGCATTCTGGAAGCCACGTGGAAGCCCGGGCGCTGAGGTGCCTGTCCCTGTTTGGGGAGGGGAGGGGGGTTCCTTTTGATTCCAAGATCAGGAAACTGCGGTAGGTCCCTCCCCGGAGTTCTAGAAACAGCCTTGCAGGTACCTCTGGTAAGGGGACATGGTGTGTT
>NW_004567139.1:1553238-1554731 GCF_000260355.1 Condylura cristata
GCAGACCTCTCCTGTCTCTCTGCTCCCCTCAGCTGTGTATTTCAGTGGATTCACTGTTCTGCTCCCCACTCTGTCTCTGGTGGATCCTCTCACCCGGCCTCCACCTCTGGCCTACCCCCAGGTTCTTGTATGCATAAATAAAAAAAAATTTTAAAGAAAAAAATTGAGGAAACTGAGTCACAAAGAGGCTAGGGTAACTTACCTGAGATCACAGCAAGACCCCAAGATGAAACTCCAGCTACCATGCCAGACTGCTCCCAGATGCCAGGGCTGGGAATTTCTCCATCATGGACAAAGGCAGACTGAAAACCTGGGTCCATTCCCCCTGTGGCTCCAGTCAATCCTGGCTACAGTTGCCCCTCTGAGCCTGAGTTTGCCTATTTGAGGAGGGTGTGGGATTAGATGATCTGTTCTTGCAGTTCTGATTCCGCGGCCAATATGTGCCTTCTCTGAATTATCCCCAGAACAGTGGACAACCAACTGTCCCGGGTTTCTTGACTTTTCCTTGAGCCCAGCAGGAAGCCAATCTGTGTGCCCACGGGAAGGCGAGAGTGTGCCTCTGTGCACATGTGCACTCACTCAGGGTGTGAACGAGTCGGCAGTCAGCTCACAGACTCCGCCCTGTTCCAGACACTGTGGTTATAGCACAATAAGGTGAAACCCTGTGCCTCTTTTTCCTGGACACACCCCTACACTACACCTCCCAGTCTCCTAGGAAGCTGGACAGCATGTAATTCAGTGCCAGCCAGTGAAATGTGGGCGGAAGCGAAGTCTGGGGTTCCAGGCCTGCCTAAAAGCTCTCCCTCTCCCCAGTTGGCTTGGTCAGATGCAGAAACCCTCCTTCCCCCTCAGTGATGGGGTCCATGGATGGAGGAAGCCTGAATTCCTGTGGGGCTTCCCACCACCGGCACCCATCTGCGGCAGGATGTGTGAGCAAAGGATAATCCCTTTTGTATTAAGCCACCGAGGTGTTGGGGTTGTCTGGGCTATAAAGAGGACATTTTTCTAATGAGAAGTAAACGCACTGCAATATAAGACGAAGGGAGAGTGGTCAGGGGAGGCTGGTGTCCCGCAGGCCTGTGGAGGAGGTAGCATTTGAGGCAAGACCTGAATGATGGGAGGGAAGGAGTAACATGAAGATCTGGGGTGAGACGTGTTCAGGCATCAGGAGCGGCATGAGCAAATGCCCTGGGCAACAGCTGGCGAGTTTAAGAAAGAGAGGGGAGGCCAGTGTAGCCCAAGCACAGGGCACTTGGGAAAGTCCCAACAGAAAGAAGGTCAGAGAGGTGGGTGCCAGGTAGGACCGAATTCATGGAAGGCCTTGCAGGCCACAGTGAGGGGCTTTGTTCTAAGCCACTGGGAAGGCCCCCCCTGGTGGCGCAAGTGTTAGGATGCAGCACTGCAAGCTGGCCGCAGCCACTTCAGTCTGAGCTCGATCACTGGCTGTGGAGGTGATCACATACATCTGCCCACTGCTCCCCTCAGCAGTGTAC
>NW_004567139.1:1555226-1556501 GCF_000260355.1 Condylura cristata
AAAAAAAAAAAAAAGGATCACTCTGATTGAAATCAGATTAGGGGTTGCTCTGGCAGTCCAGGGGTGAGGAGGCTTGGGTAGGGGACTGAGTGGGAAGGATGGAGGGGGTTTGGTAGGCAATTGACTGGAGAGGGGGCCTGAGGAGACTCTGGCATCCTAGGAATGTGCCATATCTTCATCTGGTGTGTACATTACCTGGTACAAAATGCCCTTAAGATTTGAGCACTTGACACACATGGGTGCCTGTTTACCTCAATAAAAGAAAAACAAAGGAAAAGGAAGAATCTAGAAGCTGTTGTAGGGGTAAGCAGGCTCATCAAAATCAAGCCCCTCGAGCTGCGGTGCAGACAGGAAGAGCAGCGTTGGAGGTGACTGCCTTGTCGCCTTTTATTGTTAGGGGGAGAGGGAGCCGCGGGAAGGGAGGTTTTCACTGTCACCAGCTGCCCCGCCAAGCGTGAATGTGCGTCACTGTCCTCTTTACCCCAGACAGCGTGGAGAGACAGAGTCCATCTCTGTTGACGCACAGCTCCATCTGCTCCCACCGCCACTGGCTGCCTCACCTTCAGGCTGAGTGCTGGTGGTCAGGAGGCCGGCCAGCAGAGGCCAGCAGAAGGAGCCAGCTCGCCTCACTCAGGCCTGCGCTCCTGATGCCAAGTGTGACAAGAAAGCTGAGCCCCTGCAGCTGGCAGGCCTCAGGGAGGGGCAGGGACAAGGGCACCACTCAGGCCTCTAGAGCTGCCCCAGGTTCCTAGGACGAAGCATGTGCCACGCTTGGGCTCAGACCCAGGCGGCCTCGCAAATAAAGGCTGCTGACTCGGCCTTGTCTCCCCCCTGCGGCAGCCCCTGGTGGTCCCCCACTCTGCAGGCTCAGATGACGGAATCAGTGACCTCCCTGGGGGCTGCCACAGGAGAACCACCACCTCGTGGAATGGCACTCAAGAAATGCAGGGCGTCCAGGCAGTCTGCCCCCTGTCCCACCCACGGAGGCATCCAGTGCCCACGGAGGGCGTCCAGTCACACCCCTCCGTCCCCAGCAGGCCCAGCGGGACGGAGCCCCGGATTCCAGCCCAGGACCTCAGAGCTGGACTCCACACCCAGCTCTCCTTCACGCCTCCTGTGGCAGCGCCAGCAGAGGGAGGGTGGCTTGATTCATTCTCGGAAGCAAAAATGGGAGCTTCCTGGTTGAGAATGGATGGTCTTTTCCTAAAAGTCTATCCACCATGAGCTTGGAATAAACTGGACAGAAGAAAGGACCCACCTCCAAAAGAGTGCCAC
>NW_004567139.1:1563066-1578562 GCF_000260355.1 Condylura cristata
ATGGTGGAGGCACAGGGGTGATATGGTGATGGGAAACCCGTGGGGATTACAATTGAGATGAAAAAAAAATGTGCAAAATGATGTAAAAATAAACTTTTTAATAAAAAAAAAAAACAAAAAAAATGTACAAAATGATGTAAAAATAAACTATTATATTATAAATTTTAAAAATAATAATAAAAGTCCACACATAACTCCCCCCCCCAAAAAAGAGAAATTTAACATGAGTTTAACACGGATAGAATAATTATCCAATATAGTTTATCTTCAACTTTTGCCATGGCCACAATAATCTCTTTAATGTCCCTTTTGTTCCCAGTTGAATATTCGGTCCCAGATATGGATTGTATTTGTTGTGTGGAATTTATTTCCTCCAAGAAGAGGCATGTTGAAGCCTTAACATTCAGTCCCTTGATCTCAGACTCGGGGCTCCAGCCCTAAAAGACAGGTGAAGCCCCAGAGTGTGGCGCGTGGTTGCAACAATCCCAGGGAGCCCAGACAGCTGCCAGGTCCAGTGACCCTTCAACTTGACTAACAAAGAGCAGAAGACCTAGTCGGCCACACAGGCCCCTCAGAGAACCACCTGGCTTTCAGAGCGTCCGGGCACCAGTCAGGCAGGACCTGGGTGGACTTTCTCCCTTGGTACCCAGAGGGCACCAGGGCACTACTCAAGGTCAGCAGGATGCTCCCCTCCAGCGCCCCTCCACCCTACCCCCCAAGGGTTGAAGAAGAGAGAGCAGCAGCCAGTGAGGAGACCAAACAGAAGAGACCAAACAAAGGAGGGAGAGACTGTTAGGGGTGTTCAGGGGACTTCCTGGGTGAGTAAACTCCCAGATTTTTCCCAAAAGCAATAGTTTCTAAGTTTGCAAAAGAAAAGATTGAAATTAAATTCCCAGATGCCGCCTTTTGGCTGAATTCTGCTGCCTCTTGCTGATGGCAAAAGGGACAGAGCGCCTAACTCTTCACTGCAGGAAAAACAGGACCAAGCTAGGAACTGTGCAGAAAGTGCCTCCCTTCCAGAAAGACCACTCCCAGAGCCACCACGTCGGATTTCCAGGAAGCATGTGGTGTGGTAAGAGGCACCCCACAGCCGGGAGCTCACCCAAATCGAATATGCATCCACTTGAGGCTGAGCCCAGGATCCCAAGATCCCCAAATTATTGAGGCAGTTGGCAAAATTTGAATAAAGACTCTAAATTAGATAATTATTATATCTGTGTTAAGTTTCTTATTTGGCAACTGTCCTTTGGTTATATAGAAAAATCTCCTTGTCCTTAGGAGTTAATATGGAGAGAGAAAGGGGAATGGATCTTACACTCAGTTCAGAGAAAAAATATATAATTATGTATAATTAGAGTCTAAGGTTTCTATATAAACTATTTAATAAAAACATAATAAATACATCACATTAAGGATCCTAGGGCCTAAATCTAGATCTGAGCTACAAGGTCACCAACGTCAGGCTTGGGGCTCCAGGACACAGCTGACCAGAATCCCTTTGAGCCTTCAGATCAATTCTTCAACCTCAGCACTAATGACACTTTGGACTGGGCCCCACCTCGTGGTGGGGACTGTTCTTTCTGCGCCTCACAGAGTGCGTAGCAGCAGCCTTGACCTCTATCTACTCAGATGCCAGTGGCATCCTTTTCCCCAAGATGTCACAACCAAAAATGTCTCCAGACTGTCAAACGTTTCGAGGGGGAGGGGCAAATAGCCCTCAACTGAGAATCACTGCTTTAACTAAAAATAAAGCCTTAGACGTCATGTTTTTCTTTGCACTTACCTGAAATCCGTTTAAATGACTATTTGCACCCCAAGATTTAAACTCCCAGTGAGTGCAACAAAAGGCAAATCCAAGAGGCAACTAATTCATGGCACCCAACTTGCTTCTTCCATGCACCCGGCAGCGGGCAGCGTGGCCTTGACTTCCTCTCCACTGTTTGAATTGCTGTGCAGGGCTAAAACTGCACCCAGTCCACCTCAGAGCTGGCTGCATCTCAATAAGGGCGGGAGGGCTCTCAGGGCCCTTTCCAAGCTTAATTAGTTCATATTTGTAAAGTGCCCTAGGAAGCTCAGGCCAGGATGCTACGGGAAGTCCTGGTTACTAGGATTCTCACCACACTCTTAAAAAGAACATTCCTGCATGAAAAAGGCAGGCAGAGCCAGAAAAGAGCCCACAGGAGCCTGTGTGAATAGTGAAGGAGCCCTTGTGAAGTGTATGTGAGACCGTAAAGAAAGAGGGTAATACTTTCCAACTTTCTGGCCCTCCTCCTATTCTCTAGAGCAGGAAATTATTTAAAGTATTTCCTGAACAGCTGAAGTCTGTTAGAAACCTGCTAGCATTCTCTGCATTATCTCCAGGAAATAGACGTGAAAGCATTTCTCTGCAACAAAAAATTACTTGAGCTGTGCGGCCCATCTCCACCTGAGTGGATGGGTGGGCTCATCCTGGGAACTGGGGACTAGTCTTAGGTCATTTCGGTCATACTCAGGGTTTAAAGAGCAGACCCAGCAGGATGTCCGTGTGTGTGTGTGTGTGTGTACAGAGAAAATGGAAAACTTTCTCTGCCTGGGAATTTAGCAATCGATGTCTGTAATAACTTACTGGTTATCTGGTGATTCTTAGGGTGAAGGGTTATTCTTAGGGTGGGGTAAGAATGAAGTCAACTTCTGTTTTAGGTGGAAATCTAGAATATGCAACAAAAGGAATCTGATTTGCACCTCCAGGGATTTGTTCTGTCCAAGGCATGAGCCCATAAATCTCCCAGGGAAGGTGGGGGTCCATGGCATCATGCCCCTGCACGCTAAGTCTAAACCTCCCACACACATGCACGTTGGGACGTCCATGGGGTCACAGGACAGAGCCATCTGGGAGCCAGCTGTGACTGACTAGCCAATTCGCTGATTCTCTTCTGAGAAGGGTAAGCATGATGACCGCAGCAGAAACACCAGGGGGAAACGACCAGTTACCTTCAAAGCAAAGAACCAGGCCTGGAAAGAACGCCAATTCCTGGAGAGAATGACAGAGCTGCGGATGCTCCCTACTTTCTACTGCCAGTCAGGAGCCGTCCCCCCCCCACCCCCGCTGTGGGCGGTGAGGGGGGCTCAGGACCCAGCCCTTGGCAACTGTCTGGCTGTCAGCAGGAAGATGAGGAGCCAAGAGAGGACAGTCGTTACCGCCCACTCTCAGGGGCCTGCAGGGAAGCTGAATTTGAGGCCAAGAGGAGAATACAAACCCCTGCCATCTTGCTTTCCGGCACACTGTGTTCTCAGCGTGTGTCATCATGCTCCGGGAATGTCCACCCCATGCCAGCTTTCGGTGACAGTAAACTTCAGTTCTGTAGTTAAATTACAACTACATTCATTGGTCTAAGGTGTTAAAGTACTGCACAAAGCAAGCTCAGATGGTAAAAACAAACAAAAAGCCACACACACTATAAATGTGTAGAAAATAAATTCGTTCTACATCTGAAATTGGTCACAGGTTGCTCCACCTTTCAGAATTTAGAGTCCCTTTCTCAGAAAAATTCATGTGCTCCAATTATAAATTTTACAAAACTTGCAGACAACTTCAGGGGCTTGCAAGCTGCATTACTTGGATTAAGGACTTCTATCTAGGAGAATGTGCACACTCCAATGGGGGCGGGGTTTAGGCTGCATTTTAATCCTTGTGGTAGACCATGTTCTCAGATTTTCTAAAGTTAATATTCCTTCTGGAACTGTAAAAAGTTTTACAGGCACCAAAAAGGAAAAAGAATAAACTTCATGTTCACTAAGTTATTGTTTCCTCAGTGTAAGAGACAGTGTTGAGCAGGTGAGTGGCAACAATGTGAGGACAGTTGTTACCTGTGTGAGGTAATGTGAGGTCAGCTGTGTCCTCAAGCCCTAAACCTGAGGACAGTCAAGTAAAATTTTGGCCTGCTCGGTTTTAAAAGGTCCTTATTTCCACATGGTCTCCCACATTTCTGCTGTATTCCAACAGTTCTGCTAAAAAAGATAGCTTCTTGTAGCTACCATCAGCAGCTGCCTTTTCTACATCCATCATACTTTGCCTTTCATTCCCTTTAAATTTTCTCGTACTCATTCCTCATATCCCCTTGTTTATCTGGACAAATTCTAATGTTTGCCTGAACCTCTTCATTAAACCTTTTTTCTGAGTAGATACCTGTTTTCTCATACCTTCTCAAGATTTCACATCTCTAGTAAGTAAAGGCCTATCTGCTCGTTAAGGACCAATTTCCAGGCAAACCATTACCAAGCTGGATTTGGCAGCTCAGATGTGGCGCACTGAGATGGTGTCCCCAGGGCCCTGCCCAACAGAAAGAGAACTGTGGGCACAGAGAGGGAGCTCAGCGCTCACTGGGGGTGCAGCACAGGGTGATAGCTGGTAGGCCTGGGTCTGGGTTCAGAAGCTATGGTGAACCCCACACAAGGCCTGCAGGCTGACATACACCCCGCTTTGGGGCAGAACCCTGTTACTGAGCATGGAAGATATGTGGTGGGCACATGGTGATTTAGATCTGATTGATAAGGAAAAAAACAGGGAGAGTAATACTGAACTTAACCTAGGAGATATATTTGTATGAAAACGGGCTTGTAAAATAAACTTGTTAGAAGGCTGGAACAGTTCTGTGGCTAGTCCACCCCCCTAGGTGTGGTAGTAACCACTGTCATGTAGTAACCGTCACCTGCGCGAGTGTTTGACCCCAGGAATTCTGCTACTCTGATGGTCCAAAGATCACTAACATGTGAAGAAGCGGGACGAACTCATGCAAATCTGGCTCCTGATGACTTAGTTCATCCCACTGCACCACCTCCCGGAACTAGGATGAAGAACATGGAAGACTGTGAAAAACCTGGGAGGAACACACGATCTGCTCAGCTCCTAGTGACACAAAGCTAATCCCAAACATTTAAGAGCAACAGGGCGTTGGTAGACCCCAGGGTTATGCTTTCAAACTATGCCAGCAACATGCCATTTAACATACAAATGCTCAAAATTAAATCTCTTCTGTCTCACAAAACTCTGCTTGATAGTTGAGTGTTTTTTATCATCTTTATTCGCTGGCATTGTGAAACTTAAGCCAGTCATGTTACTAACACACTTTCTACTAACACTTTCCCTAGGGGATGCTGCATTTGGCCAGTGTTTACTCATCACAAATTAGGTCAACAGCCCCGCGTCCAAAGACTGCACTATTAATGACGTATTTCAAAGGTTTTCCAAAATCAGCCAGCTGGGTTTTGGCAAACTTCAGCCAAGGGTGGACAGAGGTGGAGTAGCCAGCTATGCTTACTTCCCTTAATGGCCATATGAACTTGGGGCCCTGCACCTCACAAGGTTCAATTGCGCAAACAAAATGCAAGGCTTTGCTTCTCCCACTATGGTGAAATGGAAAGGCAAGTACACTTGGGTGTAAACAATTTTGGGCTTTAACTGACAAGGTTCTGGGCAAATGAAGGCAATCCAGGTCCACCCTGTTGGGGCAGGTTTGTTAAAGCCTCAGCATTATCAAACTACCACCAGCCACCGCAGCAGTTTGATTCCCAGCCAAGGAGCTGACCCACAGGAACAGACCTCTCCTGTGCCACCCACTGCTCTCCTGAGCAGTGTATTCCAGGAGATCCGCCTATTCTGCTCCCCATGTCTCTGCTGAATCCTCTCACCCCCACACCTCTAGCCTACTCCCCCAGTTCTTGTATGCATAAATAAAACTAAATTTTAAAAAATAAACAAAAAACCTCAATGTGACATTAATTGAGGAAAGCTGAAAATTTTTCTGGCTTGTGTGAAGTAGTTTGAAGTCTGGTGGTGCCAACAGCCATTACCATCAAGAGAAGCAACCTAGAGCAAAATCAGTCTCAGAAGTTCTAACAGCAGGAAAGAGGCATTTATTACCCCTGGATCCTTGATGACATCACAAGCTGTCTGTCAAACAATGCTGCAATCAGGACTGCCTCCTTTAGTCACCCTGATTTGGTGCAGCCTTAAGTGTACCTCACTAGAAAGCAACACGTAGGCATGGCAAAATAAAGGGTGGAACTTAATCTTTATTTACAGGACACTGCGAGATATGAAATTCCACATAGAAATAGGAAATCCATTGAGAGAAGAAGCTTCATACAGTATGTACAGTTTGGAACTGTTCAAGTAGTTTTTGTTGTAAAAAGTGCTACAATAACAAACCACATTTAAAAAGTTCTTAGTAGAGAAACAGGAAGACAAACTTAGACCAAACATAGTACACAAGTAACTATGCCTCAGCTGTACAATCTAAAAGTTGAAGGTCCCAGGAGTGCCACCCTGAACTTGGAATGTATAGCCTTCAGAAGTCGTTTCTGGCACAACATTTTGATCTTCCTCCTCCTGAAAGTTATTAAAAGATATTAACATAATCTCATAAACACGGCACATTTCTAAGCAGTAGCCTGCATTTACTCTCAAGATTTTCATCTGCCCATTTCCTAAAGCTTTGTCATCACTTTACATCTGTACAATATTTCAATCAGTGGAGAGAAGGCTGCTAAAACTGGCTCATCTTGTGAGGGCCTGCAAGGGGAAGGTTCCAAGTTAAAGGAATGCTATTATAAATAACAGAAAAATAGGGCTCTCCCCTGGTGGCGCCAATGGGTGAAAGCACTGTATTATGACTCTCTCCGAAGCCACTGCAGAACAAGTTTGATCCCCCACCAGGGAGCTGACCCACATGGCGCAGCAGACCTCTCCTGACCCACCCACTGCTCCCCTCAGCAGTACATTTCAGTAGGTCTTCCTGTTCTGCTCCCCACTCTGTCTCTAGTGAATCTTCTCACCCACCACACTTCTAGCCTATACCCCAGTTCTGTAAGCATAAATAAATCTTTAAAAAATAAGTAACAGAAAAGTAAACTGAATTTTTTTCTTCACGTATCATTGTTCTGTAGAAAAGAGGAAAACTGCTTATTTGGCCCAGAATATGGTTATGGGGTAGGTCTGCTTCTCTATCAACCCCTAGAATTTAGTAGCATATAAGATTCCTAAGGGTGTTCAGAAAAAAGCAAATTGATGACCTTTTGATGTCTCAAATTAAAAATCTTACATGATCAAGTCAGACATTAGAGGAACTAATATGTACATGATGTCTATTTACAGATAATTGTTATATTTAACAACTGTATAGACTGACTTAAAAGAATAAGGGAAAAAGTCTTATGGGGCTTGATCTTAAACATGTACTTCCCAAGTTAACATTTACATGTTACTTACCTCTACAGAGAAATACTTCTCAATCAAGCTTAATGAAGCTTTGTAAACAGATTCGTTTTCATGGTTTTGTAGGGCTTCAATTTTGTCCAAACCTCCACATTCTTCGATCATTATGCTAAGCTTCTCAGTTTCACCTAATTTCTCAGCAGCCTAAAAATAAGTTAATTCCAAGTTACTGGCCTAAAGTTTGAAATTAATTTACTTTAATGAAGCAAACAACAAAAATGGTTTCCTGACAGACCTTTCAACAACCCTATTGAGATAAAGCAATCTCCACTTTACATTTTTTTTTTTTTTTAAATTCAAGGTGATCAGTTCTGTACTTGTTTTTCTAACTATTTTTGTAGCTTTCAGCCATAGGTCTTCTACCTGTTCTGGGCATCAAAATCACCTACTCAATTTAAAAACTGATACTACATCCAGGTTCAACTGGTCTGCAGTGGAACAGGGTATTACCTTTTAAAAGCATCCCCGGTAATCTCACAATGTAGGCAAAGTGGATGGCCCATTAGGGTAAAGTCTGTGGTGTACAGAAGCAAATTTCTCTAAATAGAATTTTCTTGATATCAAAAAGGATATATCAGATATATTATGGTTAATTTAAGATTTTTTAAAAAAGAGATACACAAATATTTTCAGATTATCTTATTTGCTTCAAAATAATTTAGGGAGTTCAGATAAGAGGAATTAAGAAAACAACTTATTTGTGCAAAGTGGAAATAGCAGGAAACATCATTCCAGATTTTCCAGATTCAACTTTGGTGTGTAAACAGTTCCATAATCAGGTCAAACATGGAATATAAAGAAATAAAGGAACAGACAGAACTAAACCAAAACAAACCTTAGAACTCTGACTGCAGAACTAAGGTTACCTGGGGGGGAGTCAGAAGTGGATAGAGAGTCAGAAGTGGGCAGGGACGCTCCCCCTAAATGGACTATGGTGGAAGACTGTAGGTGCTGTTGTGATGGATGTGGTATAGTGACAGACACCTGTGAGCCAATGTTACCTTAACACACACACACACACACACACAAAATCAATCAATCTACAGTCAGAAGCTTATTAAAGTTCATCAGTAGAACCTCTTGCCATCAATCATGGAAGAACATCTATATGCTGGCATGACTGGATCAGTAAGAAATGGAATCAGAAGAAAAATATAATAAGGAACTATATCATTCAAATTTAAAACTCAGGGTGACATTAAGGAATGAAAGATTCTTGACAAAATAGCTATAAATGGTATCCACTATGTACTTGACTTCAATTCCGGAAACACAATCCACTTGTCGTTTCATTTCTCTTATAATCCCTGGAGTGTCTTTTAACAGCAATGTGGAACATGTAACAGACTCTGTGATTTTGTGGTCTACTGTGTGAACTTAGGTACTCTCCCCCGCCAAGCTAACTAGTAAATGACTCACATCAAGCCCAAGTTCAAGTAAGACTTACCTGGAAGATATTTGAAATGGCATCCAGAATAACCAGAATAATTTTTGTATCTTTTGCAGTTAAGAGGTTCATCAATGGTTCTATTATGCCACAATGAACAAGATATACAATCTGTTCAACTGTTCCGCCACTTGTATAGTTGGTAACAGCCCACACAGCTTCCTTTTGTGTCTTAAAGTCTGCCTAATAAGTATGAGGAAACAAGATTTAATTTCTGAATGACAGTAAAAATAGTAAAATCCAGCAAGTATTGTCTTAGGAAAATTATGGCTAAAACTGGTTCGATCCACCTTTAAGAGGCTACTGGCTACTTAGCTAAGAGCTAAACAGGACCCAACACTGGCGCACTGAGGGCTGTGTTAAGCACATCTCTACAGAATTCCACCCATAAATACTAACAATCTTTTGACTATGACTTTATTACCTTAGAAAGAACGCCAACAAGAAATGGGACTAATCCATGATTCACAACTTGCTGTATCTGGTCCTGACGGCCAGCCGTGATATTTGACATTGTCCATGTAGCTTCCTTTTGAATATTAGTTTTGGAGTTGGTCAGCAGATTGGGAAAGACAGCAAGTGCTCCTGCATCTATTACAACCTGGGTCTGCTCATCTGTCCCAGTGACAATATTTCCTATGGCTCTTAATGCAGGAGTCTAAAAAGAAAACAAAAAAATGTTAATGTTGGCAGTTATCTTTATATTTTTTTGTTCTGCTAAGAGGCCCAACTTAGTCAAAAATTGTCATTATGTAAATATTAACATTGATTACCTCTTTATACTTCATATTCTCACTTCAAAGTTATTATCTTACCACAATTGGCAATTCAGTAGCTCCAAGAAGCTTCACAAGTTGGGGCACAACTCCTGTTTTCACCACCATTTCAATCCGTTCATTTGGACCATCAGTAAGATAGGAAATGGCCCAGCAGGTATCTGCTAAGACTTCTGGATCATCGTGATGAAGGAGACGAACTAAAGTGGGAAGAATCTGCTCAACAGCATCTAAGGGGGGTGCGGGATTCTTGTTGCGACAAAGATTGGAAAGTGTCCAGGTAAGATTACGCAAGTAACCACACTAAAGAGAAAGAAAAATGCAATGAGACAGCTGTCTTGAAGAATGGGGAAAATGAGAATCAACCGAATGCCTGTCCTCTCGTTAGGGACTTACTGCTAACGAGGACATGTCGGGCACTGCAAGAAGGGCCAACAGCGGCTCAACTGCGCCGTACTTGATAACCAAGTCCCGGAAAACAGAGCCATCGCCTGGAAAGAAAGGAGAAGGTGATCGCACCTGCTTGTTTGGAACCACAATGTTCACTGTGACTGAGGACACCAACGATGTCAACACAGAACGACACTCTTGGAAATTATTTTACTTAGGTGCTTCTCAGATGCCTCATTCTGGGCAGCACTGGTGCCCCTAATAAACATGGGAAAGTAAGTAAGCTCAAAGCAGAACACAAAGGCAATTACATAATGACAACATACTTCCCCCCAACCTTAGTGCAACTAGAGACATTCCTAAGAATTTTAAGTCGAAGTACCTGCAATGTTTCCGAGAGCCCATACAGCTTGTTCACTGATGTGAGCATGGGGAGATGCCAGCAGAGAAATGAATGCTGGGATGGCACCTCCGTCTACCACGGCCTTTGTCTGCTCTGATGTACCAGAAGCAATGTTTGTGAGCGCCCAAGCAGATTCAAACTGAATGGGGCTACAGTCTACTCTGCCCAAGAAGGACACAAATTTTGGAATTAGGCCAGCACGGATTATGTTGTCTATGGGGGGCTGTTTTTCCCTAGAAAGTAGTTTCCTAAGGGTGAACAAAAAGAGAAACAAAAGTAGGTGATTAAAACAAGTCTGTGTAAATACTCTCAAAATGCAATTCAAGAGTTGAGAACTTTAAACCACCTTTTTTACACTAGATGCTGAGATAACGCACTTAAACGCTTTATTTAAACGCAGAGATGAAACACTGAGTGCTGAGCCATCCTGGAACTTAGAGGGTTGTACGTGTGGTGCTGACATTCACAGCATTCCACCTATTTTAAACTGCCCTTTTCCAAAAAATCAAAGTATCACCAGTAATTAACCTCCTCTCTGCATTCAGAACATGTGGCACTTTAGATCCTGTCACCTTTTAAATGCTCTGATTTGACAGAATTACACTCTCACTGTAAGTTTCATTTTTGTTTAAGTTCTGTGAAGTCAAGCATTTTCCATGCTCACTTGCCATTTGAATTTTTCTGCAGTGTCAAGTCACAGGAATTATTTATCCTTTGTTATGTACAGTAGGAAATATTTATAGATGGCAGGAAATAATACTAACTTTTTAGGTGAATGTACCTTTCTAAATGATATGATTATTGAGTAATTTCCTTTCCCTTGAACAGACTTGAAATGCTACTATGACAAAAACTTTGTAATTCTCTTAAAACATATGCTGGGTAACATCTGTAAGGGTAACAGTTGTAAGATTAGAGGTGGGCGGGATTTTGGACATTTACAGTAAATTAGTTTTCACCTACAGAAAAATTCTAATTAAAACAGGCTTAAGCTTGGCTTTAAGTTTTACTTTACTTAGAAGACTTGTGTTTTGTTGCAAAAAAAAAAAAATGTCTAAAAGGCTGATTCTTAGATTACCAAATGCTAGAGTGGACAAGACTTACCTAGCAGCTTGAGTAGCTTGGAGCTGGCTTTCCAAATTGGTACTGTTTATGCCTTTGATAATGTCATCAACAGACCAATTTACAGTGCCCTACAAAAATAGATTTTAACAAACTTAAAATCACTTTTAAGATTAAATAAACATGCACAAAATCCCTATTTGCCATTAGGAAGACATTTTTAGGTTTTAGTTGCTAAAAGTTTTGTCCTACATTTAATTTACCTATTAAGTATTATTTTGTATGTAGAATAGCTCTCATACTTGGTGTCTTTTTAAAAAAAGATTTATTTATTTATCTTGTAGAAGAACTGAAGTATAGGCTAGAGGATGGGAGCCCGAGGGGGTGAGAGGATACACCAGACAGAGTGCGGAGGACAGACATTTACTGAACTACGCGACTAAGGGGAGCAGAGGGCGAGACAGGAGAGGTCTGCTGTGCCATATGTGGGTCACTTCCCTAGCCCAGGATTAAACTTGGGCTGTCATGGTGATGACATTTTGAGATTTAACCCCTAGGCCATCAAGAGGCCTTCACACTTGGTGTCTTGACTCATTGGAGACTCAAGTTATAGTGTCCCAACATTTTGTCACAACAAAGGTGGCTGTGATTAATTAAAGATTAACTGAAAGCAACTTCTATGCTCTCTATTAGTCTCAAGCACTTGCATGCACATATGTACTTTTATGGAGAAAGGGATGAAGTTAAGAGGGAACAGGCTGGGGATTTTCACACTGGTCCGTGTACCTTTCGAACCTGGGAGCTTACAACTTAAGACATTTACAGCTTAAAATGAAATATGTGGTGTATATACATTTGATGTTATGGTGCATTACCATGTGCTATAGGAATTCTGAGCTAGGAAAAATTTTCCTGTTAGGCTGACCCCATGAGTGCATAAACGATAAAAGATAGGAGGACTTGAGCCTACTATTTCACAAATACAAGGCAGTATTCAAGTAAGAAGAAAAAAAAAAAAAGGAAAACATAAAGTGTAAAGGTCAGGAAGATGTCCATTAACTTTGGAAGACATAAAATATGAAAATCCAAGGACCTAACTTACAAAAGACCTTCAAAGAGTACAGGTTTAAAGTCAAAGTTTTTAAGCAGAGAAACATGTCTAAAAGTTATTTTAGGAAATTTTCTATAAAAACAGTGTATGACATAGAATGAAAAGATAAATTAGGAGAGAACGGCAACTATTTCAGGAGCAGGGAGGAAAAAAAACCCCAAAACTGGCCCTCCCTGGTGGCGCAGCGGGTTAAAGCACAGCACTGAGAATCTGAAGCCACTTCCGCATGAGTTCGATTCCCGCCTGCCGCCTGCCCGGAGGAGACCACATGGCGAGCCAGACCTCTCCTGACCCGCCCGCTGCTTCCCTCAGCAGTGTACTTCGTAGATCTGCCTGTTCTGCTCCCCACTCTGTCTCTGGTGAAGCTTCTCACCGCCCCTGAGCCTCTGGCCTGTACCCCAGTTCTGTATGCACAAATAAATAAATCTTTAAAAAAAAAAAAAAAAAACCCAAAACTTGAACAAAGCTAATGACAAGCACAAAAAAAAAAAAACCAAAAAAAAAAAGAGAAAGAAGCCAGGAACAGGGCCTCCCTGGCAGCACAAGGGGTCAAGACCCAGCACTATGAAGCTACCCAAAGTCAATGCAACACAAGTTCAATACCTGGCCGGGGAAGTGACCCACATGACACAGCAGACCTCTCCCTGAATTGCCTGCTACTCCCCCTGGAGAATCCTCTTACCCCATGCATCTCTGGCAGCTCTTGTATACATAAATAAGTCTTTATTAAAAAGAGAAGGCAGGAGGTGGTGGGTTGTGGACATGGTGACGTTTCACAGTTAATACTGGAATGACCAGTGCAAGGAATAGAGCTCACAGCTAGAATGCAAGGAAACCTGAAAGGATACCAAAGCTAAAGAGGCAAGTTTGGAGTCAATGCCAGTGGATGGAGAATGGATGGAAAAGAAATCTCATTGGAGTTCCTGATTGGGAGGGAAAAACTATCTTCACAGACATGACAGCTAACAAAACTAGGAGTATTACTTAAAAGCCTAAGAAAAGACCCAAACTGAGTTTCAAGGTTTAGTGTAATTCCCAAACTAAACAAGTTTACCTGGTTGTTTCGGTTTTCCTGTAGTGGAGAAGTGGCATCATCCGGAAATGTGCTTACATTTCTCCTTTTCAGCATCTGGTCATCTTTCTTTGCTTTTCTCAGTTCCACATTAACTTCTATTCTGCGTCGCCTCATTTCCTTGGGAAAAGATCGTTTCCACCTATTATATCAAGTCTTGTTGCCAAGTGAGGGCATTTTTTCAAACCCCCTCAATGTTTTCACCCCTCCCCAAGTATCCAGCAATTGATAAAATACAAAAGGAATGCAGCAGAAGGTACTCACTGTGCTATCTTTCCCCTTGTTCTTGAATCTGGTAAGGCGGGCAGCTGGTGAATTAGCGTTCTCATTGGTGGACATGGTTATGAGACAAAGGAGAAAAGCTAAAAGACAAGGGAGAGAAAAGATTCCCCTTCATCATGCTGTCAATAAGCGCACTCACAGAAACAGCAAGCAGAGAGTGACTTCAAGGGACTATTTTAGAAGCGAAACTTCATTTCTCAGCACTATGGCTGGTTCTGGCACAGGGTATTCATTTGTCCCCACCCCTCTGAGAGGCTGAAACTTCCTGGAGCAGTGCTGTCCATCAGGAATGCAATGCAAGCTGCTACACTTAAATTTCCTAGCGTCCACATCTAAAAAAAGGAAAGTGAAAAAACGACTATTTCACCTGAACCACCAGATGCACAAGAGTCTCCTCTCTGCCTATTATTTGTTTCTCCCATCAAATGTATCTGACATTCACTTCCTTCACTCATTCTTGGAAACCACGTGTGCCTTCAAGTTTACAAAGTACTGGGATGAGCCACAAGCCCACCACCAGACAGGGTGGCTGTGACCTCCAGAGGTCCGTTCCTAGTAGACTCCAGACAAAGAAGGGGGACAGAGCTGGCAGCTAAAAATCTATGCCCTAAGGGGGCATCCTCGGGTGGCCCTATTGTCTTTACAATGGCCTAAAGCGACATTCGTCTCACTAGAAAATTAAAGAATTCTGAGCTCGTCCCCGCGTTCTCTAGCCTTCCAAAACACGACCTGTCAGCACAGGAAACTTGCGACGCAGTCGCATCCCTGCCGCTTCTCGCTCCTATTTCATTTCCAGGGATCTCCAGGCTATGACGCTGGGGAGCGGCTGTGCTCCGTGTGGAGCCTTGAGCGCCACCTCCAAAAGGGCGACAGGAGCAGAAGTCCTCCCAATCTCTTTTCCTTCCATTACGTCCCTTTACGAAATTGCGACACGGCCAACCCAGGGCCTGCGCGATTAGTGACACTTCCAACTGCCACGGCCGCTGCCAGCCCCGTCCCCAGCCCCCTAGCCCCGACCTGCGGCGGGGAGCCGCGGAGAAGGGAGGGGCCAGGACCGCCGGGCCCCTCCCGGGACCTGGGCTCCCGGGACCGGGCTCCCGGGCCCGTCTCCCGCAGGCAATCCGGGCCACAACGCGCCACGGGCTTCCGCCGCGGCTCGCAGCGCCCCGGCGCCCCGCAGCCCGGGCCCCGCGGAGCGAAACAGCCGCCTCGTCAACGTACAACGCCGGGAGGCCGCACCAAGCAGGGAGGCCACAGCCAGGCCGGGGTGTAGCCGGAGCCTCCCCTCCCGCCACCCGCAAGGGAGCGCGGCCAGCGGTTCGGGAGAGGCCGCCCCGGCCGGCCCGCGGCCCGAGCGCTCACCTGTAGCGGCGGCCCAGGCTTCCACGGGAGGCGGTGCGGGGCTCACGGTGCAGGTCCAATGCCCTCAAAACGTCCACCTCGCTTCAGCCCGAAGACGGTGTGGCTCGTGCAGCCGGCCGGCGCGATTTAAATTTCCCGGTGGCTCCGCACTCCGATTGGCTGGTTCGAGCCTCCGCTGCGCACCCATTGGTGGATTTGAAAAACACGTTAGGCAGGGGGAGGTCATAGGGCCTGCAAGCCTGTAAGGTAGCCTCGCGAGAGGAGAGAACGGCCAGCCGGGAGATCCGGAGCGCGAGTGGGAGGGCTCCGGGCTCGGCGCGCGGCGCGCTGGGCTGGCCC
>NW_004567139.1:1578662-1580689 GCF_000260355.1 Condylura cristata
CCTGGGGGTCGTTTCCCTCCGCGGCTGCCTGCCCCCGGTAGCGCGAACGACCCCCGAGATCGTTCTCCTTAAAATCTCTATGCAGCAATATATTGCTAAATATTTCCGTCCCCTCCCACCCCCATAGGACACCAAAGAAACTAGGCAGGGGGTCTGGAGGCGAGGACTGAGGCAGACTTGTGTTGCGTTTTCAGTTTTGATTTTTTTTAAAGTAGTCATAAAAATCTAGAGAAGCCCCAAATGTGCTAACAAAAGGTTTATTATGCATGTTCCTCCAGGCTCTTGTTTTCAAACAATTTCAAATACAGAAGAATTGCAAAATTTTACACAGATTAAGTGTTAACATTTTGCCCCACTTTCTGTTTCTTTGTGTGTGTGTATGCACCCACATGTGTGTGGTTTCTACATACCTTTTGTACCATTTGAAAGTAAATTTCAGAAGTCATGTGTCTCTACCCCTAAATATTTCAGCGAATATCTTCTAACAATAAGGACATTCTCATATAACCACACAACTACCGCATTTAGGACAACCGGGAACTTGCCTGCAGTTTTTACTGTGTAGTCCTTGTTTAAGTTTTGCCAGTTCCAATAATGTTCGGTGCTGGATTAGATATTTGTGAATAAAATGTTTGCACTTTCTTAACCATGTACTTTCTTCCCCTAAGGCATCAAAGATGGTAATCAGAGTATCAGGATTATGGGTCATTTTTGTTGTCTTTGCAAATTTTTCTATATTCTTAAAAAAAGTATTTTTAGAAAATTACATTGATTTCTTGTTTAATATAAACAAACTCAGTGAACTCTGTCCATTCTTGCAGGCATTTATGCCTATTTCACTCATAGTGTAGCCTTCTGGGGTTCACAGCAGGCCAGTGTTGTTCCACCTACCCAATCAACAGAAGCCCGTCCCCCTCCTAAGTGCAAAATGGGAAGGAAATCACCCCCCAGTTAGTCACTGCAGGGCATTCTCTTGGCTAGGGGCAGGCATGTGACCTAAATTCATCTGGCTGAAAAGTCCAGGTCTTCCTTCTAGTGATTAGAGGTAGGAAAGCAGGCTCTGTTCTTTTGAACTGAGGAATGTGATTTTTAGAAATCTGAGTGAGACTACTGTAAAGAAACCATGAAAGTGGGCTTTCCTGGTGACCTAGGGGTTGAGTCTCAGTGCTGTCACTGCTGTGTCTGTGTTCGATCCCAGGCCAGGGAGTTGACCCACATGGAGAGGCGGATGTCGCCTGCCTCCCCGCTGCTCTCCTCAGCAATGGATTTTAGTAGATCCATCTGTTCTGCTCCCCACTCTGTCTCACACTGTCTCACAACACCCCCTGCACCCCTGTCCTGCATCCCAGTTTTTCTACCAACCCAAAAAGAAATAAAAATCTTAAAAAAAAAAAAAAAAAGAAACTGCTGATGAACAGCCTGTCCTAACTCTGAACCAGTTAAGTATCTATGCTTGAAACTGCTAAGTACATGTTCTAAGTGTTTTACATATATCAATATATTTACTCCTCACAGCTGCAAGGTTCCATTTCATAGAAGACTGAATCATGGGTTAAGGAACTTGTCTAGGTTCACACAACCAATAAATGGAAGAGACAGAATTCAGATCCAAGCCAACTGGTTCCAGATCCTTGCTGTCAACTACTATATTCTGTGAGCTGAAAACAACTCAAATAGAGGTGAAAATTGCCTTTGAAAGATACACTATTACCCTGGGGCTCAGCTACTGTAATTTGGGTGGAGACTCAGAAGAGGAGCCCTGTCCACCACTACATGTTCCATGCCCCCACCCTCCCACGCCACCCTGCGGGGTTCATTGGAGGATGAAGACAATGGAGCACAGTGCAATACAGCGCTGAGGCTTTGGGACTGCCTGCTCCTCTCCTCTCGTGTTGGCCTGTGTGCTCTGATGATGTGACCCGAACAGAGCTGCCCAGGAGGAGCAAATCCAGGAGGTGGATAATAGTGACCCTTTGAATCAGTTCAAACCTGAAACTGGCTCTGCTTCTGGAGTAAATTCTTTTTTT
>NW_004567139.1:1581204-1581630 GCF_000260355.1 Condylura cristata
ATCCACATGGCGCGGCAGACCTCTCCTGACCCGCCCGCTGCTCCCCTCAGCAGTGGATTTCAGTAGAACCTCCCCCCTGTTCTGTTCTGGTGAGTGGCCTGGACCCCAGTTTTTGTGCATACATAAATAAATCTTTAAAAAATCAAAGTAACATTGATTATAACATTGTTTCAGATAATGCACATTAAAAATCAACAGGTATATATTACATTAAGTTCATCACTAAAACTCCAAATCTACCCTTCTCCAAAGAACTGTCTCCTATAACCCAGTTGACCCTCCTTTCTCTCCATGACTTTTATTCAGCTCTAACTGCTCTTACAATCTAAAAATCTATTGTTATTTTATTTAGTTCATCCATTTGCTTTCTCTACAGACTGTCTATGAGTGGTAAGCCCGTCCCCCTCCTAAGTGCAAAATGGGAAG
>NW_004567139.1:1581730-1583958 GCF_000260355.1 Condylura cristata
TTTTTTTTTAAAGATTTATTTCTTTATGTATACAAGAACTGGGGTATTGGCCAGCGGTGAGGGGGTGAGAGGATTCACCAGAGTGGGGAGCAGAACAGGCAGATGTATGAAACACACTGTTGAGGGGAGCAGTGGGTGAGACAGGAGGGGTCTGCTGTGCCATGTGGGTCAGCTCCCTGGCTGGAGATCGAACTCGTGCTAAAGTGGCTGTGGCTAGCTTTGCAGTGTAGCCCTTCAACCCACTGCGCCATCAGGGAGTCCCAACTACATTTCTTAATCTCAGAATAGAAGTTCAATCAGGGCAAGGTTTTTTTTATCAATTTTGTTCATTACTGAATGGCCAATAACCACAGCAGGGTCTGGCATGTCCCTAGCACCTAGAATGGGGTTTCCTGCATGTTCCTAAGTCTGGAGCTGGGAGGATATTTTCACTTGCTGGTAGAATTCCCATGCTGGCTTCCTCCTCACCTCTGGGGAATGGCCGCTGTGGTATGCCGGGCTAAGTGAAAGCTTACTGGTGTTCCTTCCCCTCAAAAAAGAGTAACTCAGAAGCAAAACTACATCCTTGGTGCTGTGTTTGACTCTTCTATAACTATTCTCCTTTAGCAAAATAGCTCCTGACAAACTTCCAGACATGAAATGCCCGTGTCCTGTGAGCTGCTCGTCGTGAATTGAGATTTATCTGACATCCCATAACCATAAAGTTGGGCCAGCGTAAGCGGGGAGGGACCTACACCCACCAGACATTAATTACATCAACTAGAGACTTACACTCCCAACATTCTGACTTCTTACCTGCAGTTTACACCTGTGGCCTCACGGGGCATTCTCCGTGGCCAGTTCATGGAACAGAACAATGGCCAAGCCAGGTGCTCTGCCTGCGATGTGGGCATCATCTGACATCTGCTCTCAGTAGAGGGTTTCTCTTGGATGTTGTCCTGAAGGAAAGCAGAGCAATAAAAAAGACAGTAGAGCAATAAAGTTCTCTAATAGTAAAAAACCTGAGACCTTTTACTTATTTATTTACTGAAAGGTTACATTTCTGAGTTGAGGGTCTGATTCCCAGACGGTGAAAATTAGTTTGTCTGAACAGTCAGTGTAAAAGACATTAGTTGTTCATGTTGCCCAGTATTCCCTTTTCTGTTAAAGGTTCTATTTTCCTTTCCTTTGAGAATCCTGCTCATCAGAGCAGTCCAGGTGCTTGGAGAGGCAGAGCCCACTCACCCTCCTTCCCCCAAGTAATGTTCCTTGATTTAAGCCCCTAGATTGCAGAGACTGGCTCATGAAGAGCCTGCGATTCAATGTGGTGTGATAAGAGCAGGTGCAGGACTTGGTAATCTTCATAATTCTGCAGGGTGTCATTGATGTTCAGTGAGGGAGGGAGATACACGGCCTCTACACTTTGGAATTATGAAATGGAAGTAAAATTTGGAGCTACTGTAAATATTCACTACTGTGAGGAAAGAACCTTTTTGAGAATGGAGCAACAAGGAGCAAGAGAGTAGCAAGAACTCAGATCCAGATGATATTGTTTAAGTCCCTGAGCAAGGCACACCTGCCCATAGGCCTGTCCCTGAAGTTCTGTTATGCCTGGGTACATTTCCTTTTTTTCCTTAAGCCAATTTTGTGTTGGGTTTTCTGCCTTTGCAACTAATGACAGAGTCATACACAATCTAGCCAGGGATGTGAGATAGAACTGATAACAAAAGTGGCTTATGGGAAGGAATGGGATTTCCCAAAATGGATTTGGAGGGTGTGAATGAGTCATCAGTTCACCCGAAGGACTCTGTTATAGCAGGGGCTTTCAAATGCAGTGATGGGTGGTGAACAGCTTGTGGGTGTCCATTACCTTCCTTGCCTTACCAGGCCAGTGCTGATTAATGGGATTATGAGTTTCCTGGCCAAGGGGCGGAACACACAGGCTCAGCAACATCCACTTCCTGGTAGTGAGGCTGGTCTGGCTACCACCCCACTGTGTGCACCCAGCTCTGGAACTGACTTCACACCTACAGGCCCAGCCTATACTCAGAACATAACAAGCACATCTTCCATCATGGATTTGGGCTGTTTTCACGTCCCCATTTGTCATTTGCTGTCACCACCATGATTTCAAGTTAATAGGTTAACTTGAAATCATAGGTCATCTTCAATTTTTTGCTCGGTGGGCCCCTATTTTATACAATTTTGCAATGAACAGATAGATACAAAATACCTTAAAAAAAAAAAAA
>NW_004567139.1:1584653-1587126 GCF_000260355.1 Condylura cristata
CAGCGTTGAGCACCTCGCGAAAAGAATCCCTGAACAGGCGACGCCGCGAGGCCACGCAGCTCCGGGACCGCGCAGGCGCGTGGGGCTCGGACGCCAGTCGGGCCGAGAGCGCAGGCGCGTGTGGCCGCAGCCTGGGGCGGCTCCCAAATCTCACACACCGCCCAGCGCGAGGCCGCGGAGCGCGGGGGCGGGGCGCGATGATGGCATCACGTAAGGAGACGGTGTGAGAACCCGGATCCTGTGGTGACCCAGTGGCCTAATGGATAAGGCATCAGCCTCCGGAGCTGGGGATTGTGGGTTCGAGTCCCATCTGGGTCGTGCCAGTGTTATTTTGGTGGTGGGGCAGGCGATGATAGGCAACTATTGCAATACTGCGGAATTTTGAAATGTGGCTATTTCGCTCTTCTTTACAGCGATCTCGGTGGAGATAGTATTTACAGGTTAGGAAATGTGCATCCACGTTTTAAAAATTGTGATCGGGAGCTTGGAAATGTGCATCCACGTTTTAAAAATTGTGATCGGGAGCTTGCAACTGGAACTCACATCTGACCCCCAGAAGGATTTAGTCTTGCTTTAAATCTGTACTTTTAAAATGTATATTTTAAAAACCCAAATCAGATGGAATCACTTACTGTTCTACTCTTATCTTTTCTCGCTGAGCTTCACGGTGGGCAACCACATTTGGAAAACTTTCTCTTCCTTATCCCAAGAGGTGAGTGCACACATCCCGCCGTGCTAAGTCCAACAAATTTATTAACAGATTAAGGAGTTTATAGAAAAACAACCACGCAGTTACACCATACACAAATCATAAACAAAATTTACGGTTTCTGTTCTCAAACGATTGGGAACACAAATTGTTCTGAGAACGTACAGTGTGTGTGTCTTGCAAATTACTGCAATAAAAGAAATAAAGCAGAGTTTATTTAGCCTTGCAAACTGGCTCAATTGGACGGGCTTGAACAGTTTAGACTCTGCTTGCAAAAATATCAGTGATATTCCTCTCATTCTTTTTTTTTTCCTTTTTTTTATTACAAAAGTTTATTTTTACATCATTTTGTAATCCTCTCATTCTTTTAAAAACAACTCAGCACTGAATGCACTGTGGAGTACAGGACATGAATCTCCACCTTTGCCAGGAAACTAGTGGATCTACATAGTCTGCACTGAGCTAGTAATACACCAGTGCTCATTCCTCAAAGGTACCTGGTAGTGGAAGATGCTATCCTCCAGGAAAGCCTTCCACTTTATCGTTGCAGCGTATTTATTTACTGAAAGGTTACATTTCTGAGTTGAGGGTCTGATTCCCAGACGGTGAAAATTAGTTTGTCTGAACAGTCAGTGTAAAAGACATTAGTTGTTCATGTTGCCCAGTATTCCCTTTTCTGTTAAAGGTTCTATTTTCCTTTCCTTTGAGAATCCTGCTCATCAGAGCAGTCCAGGTGCTTGGAGAGGCAGAGCCCACTCACCCTCCTTCCCCCAAGTAATGTTCCTTGATTTAAGCCCCTAGATTGCAGAGACTGGCTCATGAAGAGCCTGCGATTCAATGTGGTGTGATAAGAGCAGGTGCAGGACTTGGTAATCTTCATAATTCTGCAGGGTGTCATTGATGTTCAGTGAGGGAGGGAGATACACGGCCTCTACACTTTGGAATTATGAAATGGAAGTAAAATTTGGAGCTACTGTAAATATTCACTACTGTGAGGAAAGAACCTTTTTGAGAATGGAGCAACAAGGAGCAAGAGAGTAGCAAGAACTCAGATCCAGATGATATTGTTTAAGTCCCTGAGCAAGGCACACCTGCCCATAGGCCTGTCCCTGAAGTTCTGTTATGCCTGGGTACATTTCCTTTTTTTCCTTAAGCCAATTTTGTGTTGGGTTTTCTGCCTTTGCAACTAATGACAGAGTCATACACAATCTAGCCAGGGATGTGAGATAGAACTGATAACAAAAGTGGCTTATGGGAAGGAATGGGATTTCCCAAAATGGATTTGGAGGGTGTGAATGAGTCATCAGTTCACCCGAAGGACTCTGTTATAGCAGGGGCTTTCAAATGCAGTGATGGGTGGTGAACAGCTTGTGGGTGTCCATTACCTTCCTTGCCTTACCAGGCCAGTGCTGATTAATGGGATTATGAGTTTCCTGGCCAAGGGGCGGAACACACAGGCTCAGCAACATCCACTTCCTGGTAGTGAGGCTGGTCTGGCTACCACCCCACTGTGTGCACCCAGCTCTGGAACTGACTTCACACCTACAGGCCCAGCCTATACTCAGAACATAACAAGCACATCTTCCATCATGGATTTGGGCTGTTTTCACGTCCCCATTTGTCATTTGCTGTCACCACCATGATTTCAAGTTAATAGGTTAACTTGAAATCATAGGTCATCTTCAATTTTTTGCTCGGTGGGCCCCTATTTTATACAATTTTGCAATGAACAGATAGATACAAAATACCTTAAAAAAAAAAAAA
>NW_004567139.1:1587226-1596526 GCF_000260355.1 Condylura cristata
AAAAAAAAAAAAAAACCACCATTCAGTCTCCATGTTGCTTGAGCTTACCCTGAAATTTGAAATTTTGGAGTAGCCTTTTCTTCTGGAAGCACACTCTTGCAACCTACAGCTTCTGTTCTCCAAAGAACTTCTCTCTCCACTACTACGGTTCCTTCTTGTTTCCAACAATGGAAAGAAATCAGTGAGCCCAGCCATGCCAATGGTGCTTCCCTGGAAACACCTGGGGAGTGGGGGGAGGCATAAAATATAGGGAGGGGTGTGTGTGTGTGTTTAGAGCTGGAGGAACAGACTTGGGGACCAGCAAGCAGGAAGCATAGCGACTCACAGCCAGAGATGCGATCGGGCAGCCACCACTGCTGTCACCCCTCACTAGCCAGGCAGCCGGGGCTGCAGGAGGTGTCTGTGAAGGTATTCTCTGCCCTGGACCTCACTCTCCAGATTCAGAGTTCAGGGAGAAGCTTGTAACTGGCCTGGTTTGCGTCAGGGACCTTCGCCTGTTGATTCATGGAGCCACAGAGAAGTTAGCCTCCCGCCAATCTTCCCGGAAGGGGCAGAGGTAGTTCCTTCAAAGGGAATTTATGTCCTTTCAAGAAGAGGCACACGAGCACCAGCACCTTGCTTCTGTGCAGATCGCGTACATTTTGTTTTTAGAGCTCCGTAGAGTGCTTCTGTCCCCACATAAAATCGTTGGTTTTATGTGATGTGGACTGGACTTTTAAGGGTTCAGACTCTCGTCATATTTGATATGTGAACTGTGTCCTTATGCATCCTTGACATTATTTTATTTTTATTTATTTTTTTAATTTATTACAAAGTTTATTTTTACATCATTCTGCACATTTTTTTTTTCCATCTCGATGCATCCTTGACATTATTAACAGACACAGGCGTCAAATACAGTTATCAGTTTTGGCTCATGGGAGCTGCGGCCGATTATTTCAAACATGAAAAGTTATTAAGGTTCATTCCATAACACGTGTGAAACTGATTTTAAAATCAACTCGGGGTTTTTCTCACCTGCAGGCAGTAGTTCTCAACAAGGTCCGTTTTGCCCCCCAGGGAACAGCTGGCCAGCTAGAGGACATTTTTAATTTTGGAGAAATCCATTTCTGGGCCTCTCTGGTGGCATTAGAGGTTAACTGTTAGCACTATGAAGTGAGCTGAGCTGTAGCACAAGTTTGATCCCCAGGCAGGGAGCTGACCCACATGGTGCAGCAAAACTCTCTTGTCTCCCCACTGCTCCCCTCAGCAGTGTATTTCAGTGGATCCGCCTGTTCTGCTCCCCACTCTGTCTCTGGTGAATCCTCTCACCCCCCCCACTCTGGTCTGTACCCCAGTTTTGGTATGCATAAATAAATAAATCTTAAAAAAGAAAAAGATAAAAGAAAAAAAAATTTCTCCTGAAGGGAAGATGTAGTATACCTAGAATCTAAGATAGGAATCCTTATTACATGGATGAATTTGGTAAACCAGATACTTGAAGTTTTTGGTCAAAATTCTCCTTTTCCTTTAATTTGAGCCAGGTCTTTACTAATGTTGTGATTCCTTTTTTGATTATAGTTTGTTCAAATTTTGAGTTAAAAGAAATTGTCAATGTATAAATACAAATAGAAAAGTCACATATTATACACTGATCCCAATTACTTTTCACAAGTTGAACACTTGTAGAGCCAGCACCCAGATCAAGAAATGGGACATTACTCACTGCAGAAATCCCCTGGGCTCCCTCTGGTCACCCCCGCTTTCCAAGGTTTATTTCTAACAGCACTAACTAGTTTTGTTTGTTTTTGTACTGGGTCACCTTAGAGTTTTATTTTATTTTTTTTAAAGATTTACTTATTTGCACATACAGAAGTGGGGTACAGGTCAGAGGTTCAGGGGAGGCTAGAGGCTTCACCAGAGACAGAGTGGGGAGCAGAACAGGCAGATCTACGAAGTACACTGCTGAGGGGAGCAGCGGGCGGGTCAGGAGAGGTCTGCCCCGCCATGTGGTCACCTCCAGGGCAGGCGGGGATTGAACTCATGCGCAAGTGGCTTTTGCTTCTTAGTGCTGTGCTTTAACCCGCTGCGCCACCAGGGAGGGCCAGAATTTTATTTTTAAAAAGACATTTATTTATGCATACAAAAACTGGGGTACAGACCAGAGGTGTGGAGGGTGAGAGGATTCACCAGAGACAGAGTGGGGAGCAGAACAGGTGGATCCACTGAAATACACTGCTGAGAGGAGCAGCGGGGAGACAGGAGAGGTCTGCTGCGCCCTGGGGGTCAGCTCCCTGGCCGGGGATTGAACTCCTGCTGCAGTGCTGTGGACAGCTTGATAGTGCTGCGTTTTAACACCTTCTGCATCAGGGAGGCCTAGAATTTATTTAAAGGCTTGGATAAATACAAATGCTTATTAGTATTGCATTAGTCCACCTTTTCAGACCTAAGTGAGGTCTGAAAATATGCCAGCATTAATATTAAAATAAAAGGTAAAAATGTTAATATTCAGCACTTCCCTCCTTGAACATTTACCAGGTTTCAGTATTAAAACTACAGTGAAGTCACCGTTTTTCTTACTCCTCTAAGAAATACCGCAAAAGCAACAAGAGGGGTGAGAAGCAGAACCACAAACAACACTGTTAGTCAAACCAGGAACCTCTGAAACTCCTCATTAAAAGGAGAAAAACTATCAAAAGAGGCAAAGGAAGCAACGCAGGTGAGGATTACGCTCAGGGTCGCAGATCTTAGGAAAGACCAGCAGAGGGCGCTCTCCAACGGGCGCGCCACGGCGGGAGTGGCAAAACATAATCCCTGGTTTGCAATGAAGAGGCCTGGTGTGGGCCTCTCTGTGCGCAGGGACAGACCTGTGCTTAGGGGGATGAGGGGAGTATGGATGTGCTTTCCTTGACTGCAGAGCTCCCGTCCTGGACGGACACACTGCCAAAAGGCAGGGAGAGGAGATGGGAGTCACTCTTCACCCCCCATTCAATACACACTCAGTGGCACTTAATCATTTGGCTGTATCTGGAGACAGTTTCCCTTGGCATAGCTGGAGGTGGGGGGCGGGGGAGGTGGACACTGCTGGTGTCCAGTGGATAAGTCCAGGGACTCTAGTCAACACCGTACAAGGGAGAACAAAGAATTAGCTCAACCTGAATGTTACCCGTGGATTCCACCAAGTCACACCAGGTCCAGTCCTTTCTCGCCAGGGACACAGAAAGTTTTAGAAGGACAGACACTGAAAATAGCCTGAAATGTCTACAAGTTACTATTTTGTCTAAATGAGAGCATATTATGTCCTCAAGTGACTTCATATTTACAAAGTTGGCAATGCTATTTTAACAGTTTCCATTGTAAAAAAGTTGGGTGTCTGGCCCTCCCTGAGGCCAGGCGGGCTAACACTCAGCACAGCAAGCCAGCCGCAGTCAATTCAGTGCGAGCTCGCCCCGGGGGTGACCCACAGGTCGCAGCAGACTTTTCCTGACCTGCCCGCTGCTCCCCTCAGCAGTGTACTTTGTCAGTCGGCCTGTTCTGCTCCCCCATTCTGTCTCTGGTGAATCCTCTCACCGCCCCTCACCTCTGGCCTGTAACCCAGTTCTGTATGCAGAAATAAATAAATCTTAAAAAAAAAAAAGTTGGGTTTCCTTATTATCAGACACATCTCTCTTCTAGCAGATCGGTGTGTTCGCCACCAGGATGCGCCACTGAGTCTCCATTCGGGTTTCACTAAGCAAGTATGACTGCTAAAAAGTCCACTGCGATTGAAACTCAGCTCCAATCTCTCTCCCCTCCTTGGGCTAGCTCAAAATCTGACCCTAAGACCCTGGAGGTCTTTCTGGTGACTGATTCCCTGAAGGTCTCCAGAGGTCTCCTCATTAACAGAAGCTCAATTTTTGACCCAGGAATCTCAATCATAACCAGGGCACTTCTGTGACTTGGGCAATTCTAAGGATTTTTGCCAGAAACCTTGCACAAATTCTTTATTCTAAAACACATAGTAGATACTCAATAAATATTTGCTAAACAGAACACTGAAAACACCAGAAGTTGGCAGGGAGAGGAAGGCAGTTAGGCTCTTAGATTCTTCCCTCTGACAGGTGTATATACCTATTGTGGAGATAGACACATTAGACTATGCGAAACCATTAAACATTCCAATGAAATGACGAACTCCCCATGCCCTGGTTTAGATTACCAGGCACCCTGATGGTAACCTGGCTCCCATGTGACTTGTTTTTAGGAGAATGCCAGCCGGGCTAACATGAGCGTGCCTATCAGCCTGCTCCGTTTTGCCTGTAAATTAGTAAACCGGCATTCTGGCTTCCATAGATTGACTTGTCAAGCGCTCTATGTCTTCACCATTAATACAGTGTCTGAGCTTGTGAACTTGCTGCTGCCCAAGATGGAGCCCCAAATCTTGGCACCGCCAGGAGCCTCCATGAGCCTGTGGGAGCCATCCAGTCAGCTCTCTTCTCTACATTTCAGGGTGTGGGCTTTGGGCATTCACAACATTCCTGCAACAGAAGAGTTTCGGGAACACCCCAAATTGGATCTGGGTGACTTGAATATAATCTCAAGCAGGTATGTCAGAGATGTGGTTGTAACTGAGAAAGCTTAAGCCTAATTGATGTTATTCCACTTGACTTAAAGAAAGAACAAGTGAAAGAAGGGGATCTGAGGACATCTTTTCTGCTGGGCCCCAAGAACATGATTTTCAGTGTTGATCTGATCGTGGTGAGAGGCTGGACACAGTGACTCTGATGTACATCATACGCCTGACAGTGACAGCAGTGACTTACTCTTTTGGAGGAAACAGAGTTTGCTCCTCTATAAACTCTGAGCCAACAAGATAATTTTGTGACTTGAGAAAGTGATTAGTCCACTTTGAGCTGCAATTTGATTTAGTGTCCAACAGGCAAGTTTCCGATGAATAAGCAGATCTCTGAGTCAGCTTTAATGAGTCCTCTCCACTGAAAATTATGAATGGCATTCTGGTTTATACATCTATCTTTTATGAGTTTGGTTAACACGAGTCAGTCTTATGAATCTGATCCATTGACTAAACTAAACTCAATTTCAAATCGCAGAAAGCTGAGGACTAAACTAGAGCGCAAGGCAACCCCCATATTAACATTGTCAAGGCCCTCCCTGGTGGTACAATGGGTTAAAGCGCAGCATTATGAAGTTGTCCACAGCCACTGCAGCATGAGTTTGATCCCCCGCCAGGGAGGTGACTCACAGGGTCCAGCAGAACTCTCCTGTCTCCTAGCTGCTCCCCTCGGCAGTGAATTTCAGTAGATCTGCCTGTTCTGCTCCCCACTCTGTCTCTGGGGAATCCTCTCACCCCCACCTCTGGCCTGTATCCCAGTTCTTGCATGCATAAATAAATAAATCTTTAAAAAATTGTAAAACCTAGGACTGGATGGCCAGCCCCTCTCTGTATGAAGAATATTCACCTCACTGTATCTGTCCAACCACGGCACACCTAATTCAGGACGCTGTTGTACACTTTTTCTGCAGGATGTTCTCTTTGGATGTTCCCAATGGCCAGGAGGTCACTGACACAATCTGGCAAAGCAGTTTACTTTCTTGGAGATTTTGGATGCTAGAATATTTCTAGAATATTGGATATATTTGGATGCTAGAATATTTCTTAAACTGAAATTAAACCTGTCACTTCATAATGTCTACCTATGGTTCTTTCTCAAAAACAGAACAGATGTTTCATGTGTCTGGGCTGCCTGTCCTCAATTCTTCCCCCTTCCCCCGAATCTTGTCAGTTCACTTGCACTATTATTTTTGAGACATAAGGTACGAGTGCAGCCAAAATTTGTCATTTCTTTCAGCAGCTGCATCTTGCTTTTGGCTCCTATACTTTGGATAAAATGCCTTCATCTCTGCATTTCCCCTTCCCTCTGGATTTGAAGCTGTTGAAATGAGATACAAAGCGAAGAGGGTGTGGGTTTACTATGGTGAACTTACTTCCCGCTTTGGTGAATGCGGTTCCTGTTCATTCCGAGGGAGGATCCACTCAGCTTTGGACCCAAATACAGAGCTGTTTCACGAAATCAGAACTAAGCAGGGAATGAGTTTATTTTTCTTAGAAAGAAAAAAAAAATCCATCTTTCTTTAGATGAGACGTCACTAGACAACTGGAAGGTGTTTCACGCATCTTTGCCCCCTACACCAGACACCTGGCAGGTAAAAGGTACTTTGCAAGGGCTGGGTGAGAGATACCAAATTCAAATAGGGCTGGGGTGGGGGAGGGTAAGGAAGGGAGAAGAAAAGCTATTTCAGCTGGAGGCTTCCTCCCCCTTCTAGTTCTAGAATATACTGCAGATACAGTAAAATGGTGAAAACAAACGTACGGTGTAGTGACCTGAGTTGTCTAGAAATTGCCCGCAAAATTCCCGGATGAATTTGTTTGCTATCTGGAACCTCCTCCTCCCACAAACCCAAGCGGGCGAAGTGCTAATTTGTCTATTTGTTGTTGAGTTAATGTAGACAAAACTTCCCATCACCTCTTCCTTACCCTCTCCTCAGCGCCTCAACGCCCTCATTCTTCCCTACTCGTCCCCCGCCATGGCCCCTCCTGCCCCAGCCCGCAAACCGCACAGGTTTCCAGGGCAGGATTTGCGGTTATCATCGGACAGACGTTCCCAGGCACAACTTGGAGAGGCCACGTGCTCGTCCCCCTAGGAAGTGGGAGAAATCCTTGCAGCTCGGGTTTGTTCCAATGGTCTGCTCACGGAGTGATTCCCGTTTCCCCAAAGGCTGCCCCTCATTAGCATGAACGGGGGTGGGGGTGTGGAGAAGGGTGGGGGGAAAGAGAGAGCAAAAGCCCAGGCTCGGTTTTAGAGTCTGGGAACGTGTCTACGAAAATGACAGCTAGAGCTTTCTGGCTCCTCTGTTTGATCGTTGGATCATCTCCCGAAGCCCCAGTGGCGGAGAGAAAAGGTAAGCTCGGGGACCGCGGAGCCCCGGGAGGGGAGCGGAGATGGGGGTGGGACGGGGAGAGGGCGCGATCCAGGGCGGGACGAGAAAGGGGTCAGAGTTTGCCCGCGAGGAGAGCCCGTCTCTGCACGGATATTCCCGTTCGAAAGGAGCAAAATGTGTCCCCAGATTTTGTGTGTCTTGGCAGCCTTTTCGGAAAGGAGCCAGTTAAGCTACTGAAATGATCTCGAGCGAGCCGGGCAGGCTGGAGAAAACTTTGCATGTTAAGTAGCTGCTCCATCGCAGAGGAGGGAAAGTGTCAAAAGGGGTCGCGCCTTTCGGGAGCCGGGCGGCGGGCTCGCGGGACTCGGCGGGCGGCCGGGGGAGCGCGGGGTCCGCCCTGCACGGCGCGGGGTCCCCCGGGCGATCCGAGCGCCGGGTGCGAGGCGGGGGCGGCGGGCCAGGGAGCCGGGCTCCGACAGTCTCCCCCCTCCCTGCAATCCCAACAACTGCCTTGGGGCACCTGAGTCTTTAAAAATACAGTGTCATGCATGGCAGGAAAATAAGTTACCGAGGGAATAAGAAATCAGGGATTCTCTGCGGGAAGGTGTTTTTGTTTGACTTTGACTTGGGTGTTTGGTTCACTATCTCTGGGAAAAATAGCTTCCGCACCTCACGGGGCAATTTACTTTGGGTTATTTTTCCACATGGAAATTGAATGACTTCAGTGGCATTTAACCCAAATATCAGGCAATCTTTCCCATGACAACAGATGGTGATATCTATGGGGAAGCAGTTGGGAGGTCAACAGTTGAGAGTCAGGAATTGGATATCCACCAGGACTTTATTCAGCTGTGTATGGGACGACGTTGAACATAATGAGTCAGAATCACCCTCTCTGCAAAAACATGAACTATAACCAGCTATTATTGTTGGGTGAAAGCTGATGTTAAAGGAGATTGTCAATTTGGCAAGATAAATCGCTTTAAATGAAGTGTTGCAAAAGTCGCAATTGGGCGGACAGAGCTTTCAGTGTAAGAGGAGAGAAATGCCGAAACCCAGCCGTTAAAGCAGCAGAAAGAGTCGTAAGGACTCGGTCTAGTTCTGCTGGGGGGTCTTGGACCCCGGCAAATGGCGAGATGATAGTGCGTACAGGGCATGGAAAGCCGCCCAGCTCCCAATCTGGCTGAAGTTTGCTCACCCACCTGTCTGCAAAGATGGGGGAAATCATGAATAATTTTACAAGTCATCTTTCAAGCCCTAACCGCTGAGGAGCTGCTTCCACCATTAAAGGAGGAGGAAAATGTAAGAGGGCGTGCGTGCTTTATACTTAACTGGGGGCCTCCGCCTCCCAGCCAGGCTTTAAAAATCTTTCTTAGCTGTGGTTTACTAGTAAGTGGTGTCCAAGAAGCCAGATAAAAATCCACTCACAAGTGCTTGAATCTGCAGACTGAGATGACAGGGTAAACACGGATGGGAAAACTAAATAGCTCTGTTGTCAGGGGCGCTTAAACAATTAGGAGAACCTGTAATATGAGACCTCTCCCCCTGGGGTTTGCTCTGGGTACTTTCTCAACAAACTGTAAATAGCAAAAAGGCGGATGTTTATATATATATTAAAGAAAGGGCAAAAAGAGTTTGTTATTGAACCAAAGTTGTCAGAAATGTTTAGTCCCAGAACAAATAGGCTGTTGGGATTTTGAAAGCTATACATTTGAAAAGAGTCCTTAGCAAGATGAAATGTTCCCATCAGGCCTCTCGGGTGCTGAGAAAAGGTTTTTAGTTGGTCGCATCGGAGGGCGAGACGCTCACCTCCCTCTTCCTTTGCGGCAGAAGGAAACAGTGCTCCGCTCGGACCTCCTGGAAGCTGAGGCGGCTTGCTCCCCCTTATTACAGGGGTGCCTTACTCTTTTCCTCCAGTTCTTTTCCCGTCAATCCCAGGTGTTCTGACTTCCCCCTCGCTCCTCCCGCAGGTGCTCCCCGAGTGTCCCCAAGCCTCCCCCTTCCAGAGCTTTCCTTATCCACCCCCTCCGGCCTCCCCTCCAGGCGCCTCTTTACCTCCCCCACGGGCTCTCGGCATCCCTCGGGTCTCCCCGCCCCCCTCCGGCCTCCCCGCAGCCCCACCTCCCGCTCCACGCCCCAGTCCATCACTCCGCCGACCGCACCCCGGACCCCCGCCCTCCGGCCTCTCCGCACCCCACCTCCCCTCCCTGGGTCTGCGTCGTCCCCCTTCAGTCTCCCTGCGCTGCTCTCGGCCTCTCCTTAGACGGCCTCTCGGTCTCTCTCGTCTCCCTACAGCCTCGCCGCCCCACAGCAGGAAGCCCGACCCGGGCGGCGGCCCAACTGCAGCGGAGACGCCGGGGCCCGGGGCGCCGTCGGTCCCCG
>NW_004567139.1:1597152-1616210 GCF_000260355.1 Condylura cristata
GCCAAACTGTGTTTTGGAGCAGCCGTGAACGGGATCGTGCACGATGTGGACACGCTGGGCGCGGGGATCCGCCTGGTGACGCTGCTGGTGGACCGGGACGGGCTGTACAAGTTGAGCCGCCTGTACATCACTCCGGACGGGTTTTTCTTCCGAGTCCACTTATTAGCCCTTGACTCCTCCGCGTGCAACAGGCCATGTCCAGAATTTAAACCTGGTATTGAAACTGACCTGACCTGTGTACTGTGTGCCACCCCTTGTAAGCTGGAAGTTGCAGCCCGCTCCCAGCTGGTCACCCCAGCACTTTGGGGGGGGGGGAGGGTGGGTTGTATCATAAAGCGAATAGAATTTAGACAGTACAAGTTCGGTCACTGTGATTTGAACCCCACACCCTCTTCGTGCCTCCCGGTAAGGGTGGGAACAGCACAGTGGGCATTAAGCGGGCACCTGTATTTATTGACGAAAGCAGAGAATGACATAACCACTGCCTGAGGGAAGCATAAGGGGTTCTGCTCAGAACTGAGCTTAGAAAGGGCTTTTTGGGGGGAGGGGGTCGTGCAGGCTAAGACACACTTCCACACCTTTCTGGACATTGGGTGGAAAATCCCTCTAGTAACTGAACCTACTACACCTGTTCTGCTATGCTGGCTGTTTATGTGGCTGATGGAAGCCACCAGCCTGTTTCCACGGGTTGTGTGCAAGTTACATGTGCGAGTATCAACGTGTACAGCTAGATCATGAGACTTTCCTGTGTTTTGTTTCATGGCATTTATATAACGACAGATTTTTATTTCGCTACTTTTCAGGCAGCAGGTATATCGTGATGGGGCACATCTACCATAAGAGACGGCAGCTCCCGACAGCTCTGCTGCAGGTCCTCAGGGGCCGCCTTCGCCCGGGAGATGGATTGCTGAGGAGCAGTGGCAGCTACGTGAAAAGATTTAACAGAAAAAGGGATGGGCAAGTTCAAAGTGCAGTTCACACCCAGTGCACTTGAAACATTCCATCTGGGCATTTTTGGATCATCAGAGACTTGGAATTCAGCAACAAAACAAGAAAGGTCTATTACCAGGAAATGGGGTTTCCCTTTAGACTAGGGGACACAGCGCCTTTATGAACTCAGGAGTAGTCAGTGCTACCTTTAACCTTGAAGTCACCTTCCTCCTTACCAAATGGTTCTTATTGGTATGCTTCTGAGCTCCGGCCGTGCCGTATATGCACAACGTTCAGATGACTGACCTGTCCAGTTAACAGATCACTGCTTCATGTTTTTTTATTTTTAATTATTTTAATTTAAATACATTCTTCAGTAGAAATAGTTCACAAAACATTTTCTTGATTTAAAATATACAACTTTGAATAGTCTATATCATGTATCAAACCAAATTTTATACTCAAAGCATCACATTTAAAATGCTGTACACATTAAAATGCTGTCCAGATGTTAAGTACACTAGTCAAAGACATATATGAAATGTCATTTATAGCAAAACACTAGGGTCAGTGCCCAAGACGAGTATTAAAGTTTACACTCCAGGAATACTAACGGACTTCATTCAAGCAAAATATTCAAGCAAGTGTTCCTGCTGCGCCAAAATGGAAGATAGTTTCTCTACATGCTTCCCTGGCACTAAACCCTTCATAGCTAAAGGTTTTCTGGGTATATCTGATGTCATCTTTCTATTAAGACCAAGTATCATGTTTGTGTTTGTAAAGAAGTAAACCACGCCTTGAAATCAGATCTTGGATGCACATGGTTTCTTTTTTTTTTTTGTTTTTAAAAAAGATTTACTTATTTATTTATACAGTGCTGGAGTACAAGCCAGAGAGGTGCTGGGGGTGAAAGGCTTCACCAGAGACAAGAGTGGGGAGCAGAACAGGCCTACTGATGAAGTACACTGCTGAGGGGAGCAGTAGGCGGGTCAGGAGAGGTCTGCCATGCCATGTGGGTCACCTCTGGAACCAGGGATCAAACTTGCACTGAAGTGGCTGCGGCCAGCTTGCAATGCTGGGTCCTAACCTGTTGTGCCACCAGGGAGGGCCCACACCTGGTTTTTTTAGCCTCATTGTGCCACAAAGGTTTGGGAAAAAACCGTTAAGCTTACTCCCCAAACCCTCAATATTCAATGACTGCTTGCAAGGAGGATATGAATGTTAATGCTTGCCAGCTGAAACAGGCCTAATCACTAGTAGAATATAATATTGATTGGCTACTGGAGTCCACATAGACATTAACAACTTTTTTCAAAAGTCAGTTTTACTGACCAGAGACATTGCTAACCCTACCTAGTTGAAGATTACTGCATGGGAAAGGCAGTGCACTGAAGAAAAACAGCCTATTTGGTCTCAGGGAGCTGCAGACGCAGGGACACGCAGACATGGAGCCCAAGAAGCCCAGGTACCAGGCAGGTCGCTAGTAAATCCATTTGGAAGCAAGCAAGTAGTAGTAACTAAGACTTAACAGCTGACAGACATCGGAGATACTGTTACCTGTTTGTCTCTAAGAGCAAACAGGCAAGAAAAGGAAGTTTTGACTATTCTGTAGTAAAACATTACTGAGGAAATATTTTTTAAGATTTTTTAATTTATGTATACAAGAGCTGGGGTATAGGCCAAAGAGAGGCATGAAGGGTAGAGGTAAGAGAATTCACCAGAGACAGAATGGGGAGCAGAACAGACAGATCCACAGAAAGGAGAGATCTGCACCACATGGGTCAGCTCCCTGGCTGGGGTTTGATCTCTTGATGACCAGTGGCTGCGGACAGCTTCATAATTCTGAGACTTCACCTGTTGCGCTACCAGGGAGGCCCTATTGAGGGAATTTTAGATAAGTTTCAAAAATAAGTCCTGTGCAAACTTATTAAAAAATCTTAGTGGAATTGCTTTTAGGGCAAACAACTGCATTATTACACAAACTACTGTTTCTGGGTTTTTAAGATAAAAATTAATTTTGATATAAATAAAATAGCACAAGTCACAAAATCAAAGCCGAATTCTTAAATGCCAGAAAGTGGTGATCATGAGTAAGATGGAGGAATGAAAAAATAGCTACATCAACACATTGGTTGGATGTTAGATGTTAGTGTACAAAGAAGAGTTAGTAGCTCTGGTTTCAAGTCACTTTTACAGAAGCCTGCGGGTGAGGATTTGATTGGACTGATTAGTTAAGTTTCTGAGGGACTGGCTTGAACCAGTGATCTACGTGCTATTTGGCTCATACCCAGCAAATATAGGCAAGCCAGTTTCTTAGAAACTGTCTTGACAAATTAAGGCCATCATTCAAGACCAGGGCAGGCATGACAGGACACACAGTGGGGGATGAACACCGGGGACAGTGACTAAGGCTGCTGATTCCAGGTCAGAAAGAACAGGCCAGGAATCTCCTCTTTCACACTCAGTCATAGCTTGGAGATGTCTTCATTGTATGGACTTAACTGTAATTAGTGAATTCATACTCCGATAGCTGTTTATCGCATTAGGGCTACATGCACATGTAACTGGCCTCATCAATGACAGGGTTGCCTTCGGAGGAAACCAACAGCACCTCCTTCAAATTAGGTTAGGTTAGGTGTCAAGGGTAAAAAAAAAAGTTTTGTTTTAGCAGGGACAGATCTGTGAAACACGCATTTCCCTTTGGCACTAGCTTTTTAATGCCCTTTAAACATGCCATTTGGCATTCTTTAATCTTTTCCCTAATGTTTAAGGTTGCACATCTATGCAAACACTTAAAAACTGCCTACAGTGCATGACCTCCATTTTAGGACTCTTACCAATTCAAAAAACACATTTCTTTTGTTGAATTTGGTCCAAATAGGTTCATGTACTATGTGAGCTTCTAATAAATGCCCCTTTTTGGTCGCTAAATCAATTCTGAATTTAAGTATCTAGAAGTACCTTAGCATTTTTCAAATGAGTACAAGTACTTCTTAGCTGGCCACCCCTACCCCACCCCAGAGCTGTTAAGACATTACTCTGCCCATGGGACACCACCTTTTTTTTTTTTAAGGACTAGACCCCTGAGGCTAACAAGGGAGTAGCCCCTCTGGAAGGAAGGCTTCCTGGTGCTGGGGCTCAGTCTAGCTCAGGCCCTGAGTGTGCAAATGTAAAAAGCCACCGGCTGGGTGTTTGTTATCAGAAACACAAAGATGCGGGCAGTCTGCCTACTAGAAACCAACAGAAGTAGGAAAGACCTTTTATCTGCAGACTCTCAAAATGCAGATTACAAACAGTATTATCTCAGGGTCTCTAAATAACACTCAAGGCCATTTGAAATACAGAAAGGTAATTTGTTTACTTTAGAAAATACTTCCAAAAATTCACATTTTTTAAAACCTACATCAACTAAAACACAAACCCTGCAGAATCTGGATAGGAGAAAATGGCTTACCATATTATGACAATACTTTATGAAATACTTTCAAGATTGGCAAGTGAAGATAACAAGCACTGAAAATAATTTTAGCCAAGGAAGTTAAAGCAAATGTATTTACATGCCCCGAAACTGGGTATAAAAATGTTAACAGTATTATAAATGTGCACGCCACGATTTCAATTACTGAAGGCAAAATTGCTGATGTATTATTGAATAGCAAAAGCTTGTCAAAGAATACTCATAGAAAAGTAGTTTTTGAGACTTATTTTTAAACTTATGTTAAAAATAATGTATATTTCTCAAATATTACTTTCTAAAGTTCTGTACTGATAAAACTATGTATTTATGTGGGTAGAAATTATTAAAGGCTTTATACTTTTATAAGTTCACATATGAAATGAATAACTTCCTGGTCTGAGGAGTTCCATGAAATGACCTTTTTTGTACAATGCAGTAATGCCGCTCGCTGCTAGAGAAAACATATCAACCAACAAATCATTGTTTCATTAGAAACTGCACCAAATTCATTGTCAAAAACATTACTTTATTTTTCTAGGATGAATGTCCTAACAGGTACAAAAAGAATTGCTGTTTAGAATTTGCCACAATCTGTTAAAAACATAGCAATCTATTGCCTATAGGTAGGAAAGTTCTTGCTGCAACAAGTTTTAAATGACTAAGCCCACATATACCTACATGTGAATAAATAATACAGAAATACTGTGACGGGACGAGATGCAGAGCAGTGTTATGAACCATTAAAATGTAGGCTTCTGGCATCAGCATAGGGCATACAATATGTATCAGATTTTTTTAAAAAGTAAAAGGACAGAATAACCTATATTTGACTACTTCCATGTTAATATTTTAAGTTAAAACCTTGTTTTCATACTGAGTGATTAGTCTCTTTCATTTGTAAGCACAGGTTTTATGAACAAAAAGGAATGGATAATGGATGTCATCAGGTAAAACTAACCCAAAATAACCTGTACCCCTGAGCCTATGATAAGACTTGGGAACTGTAGCAACGTCTTTCTTTTAAGAAACTAAGGTCTGAGAGGTTTTGCATAGCAGGGTGATATCAAACAGAAGGAAATTTCTTAAAAACACTAATCTGTTAAATTCCAGAACTTGGTAGGACAAAGCTATGATGCAGTAGTGCAAAATTTAGTAAAATTTTTGCAAACTGCATAAACCAATTCTGGCAGACTTGATGGAAACTATCATTACAATGCAGTAACACAATGTGTAAGGTTAGAACAATGAAAGGAAAAACACACAACATACACCTTCCTCCACTGTTCCACTTTTCTCTATTGCTTATACTATTTCTTACATGAAAAACAAACCAACCAAAGCAAAATACAAGAATGAAGTCATCTTAAAAAACAAACAAAAAACGGCCTTCATAAAGTAAGCAGCTGTCTGTCATTGATCACTTGTCTGGAATCATCTGTACAGACGAAGGCAATGTGTAGTTTGAAACATCACCCTTCTTATTAGTACGATCAATCGATGCAACAGTATTAGCATCCCTGAGGATTCTCCTCTGACATGGTGACAATGGGCTCAGAATGATAAAACAAAGGGACGCTGCCGTCCTGGAAAAAGCCAGGTACAATCGGATGTTTTTTGTCTTCTATGTGCCTTGCAGCCCTCCCTTCCCCCTCAAAGGCTGACAGATAATCATTAGCGAACATTCAAAGACACCATCTGTGGGAGAAAAATTATCTCCATTTATTTTGTTTCATATACATCCATAGTTGAATTTTAATACAAAAAGAAAAAAATTAGAATCTGACAAATGTTTTACAAACAAGATACCTTCAAATAGATTTTTACTCCTTTTAGCCTGGTGCAGAGTAAATGACAAATTGTACTGTTATATTCAAGGCAACAGAGTCTGTAGTCCAGGACCATTTAGCCCAACCTTTATGCAAGCTTAATTTTTATCTACCATGAACAGTAACTCATTGTTGATTCCCAGTTGTGTGTGTGCACATGTGTACATAGCAGCTCCTTTCATAGAAAGAAAAGACATCTAGAGGTTGTCTTGTACTTTTACCTACAGGAATCATGATAAGATACAGAATGGATTACATATAACCGGGGCTGGATTTTATAAGAAAAAATAATTAGCTGACAAATGAGGGCAGCAATAAAAAAGCGTCTTTTTTGCAACAATAAATAAATACAGTCAAAAGTTTTCTGTGAGACTCTAAACCAGCTTCTTCACTGAAGAGCAGACGTGGCATTTCCATGGAGTTACACTTGACCCCATATTATCTTTTTTTCTTGCTTTCTTTTTTCTTTTTTTTTTTTCAATAAACAAAGTTTTCCCGCTTCTGCCACAATAGTAAAACCATTTGATCTTGACAAGATAATGGTGTCGTTGACTTTGCTTTTCCCTTGTCCGTTGGACAAATTGGCCAAGAGTATAATTGGACTATTATGACCAATAAAAACGAAGTTTGGGTCAGGTCTTGTCAGGATAACCTGACTAAAAACATCTGGCTCCTTAATTTAAAATAGTTCAGACAACCAGATTCTTGCTGTGTTTTATGTTAGGTTAACACGCTGAACTTTTAAGAAGCTGTAGACTGCAGTTTGTTGTTATGAGACCTACAGAATACAGAAAAAAGGGAACAATTAAGCACCCTTCATTTTTGAAAACAGTGATGCTTTATGTGGATGCCAAGGTTATTAGTCTGTCTGGGGGAAGCAGCCATGTTCTTTCACTCACCCTTGGCAAGCAGATACATGAGAAGTAAGGAGTTTTGAACCTATACTATTAAAGCTTTGTACTATACACTAAACATGATAGTTCACTGAAAAAAGTCAGTATTTAAAAAAATATGTATTTTTTCCTAATAAAGATTACAATATTTTTAGTCAAAGGAACAAATAGAGACATTTACAGAAACATTACCATTATGGTAAAAGTCACACACGCGTGCGGTGTGTGGGGGTGTATTTGTGCTTATTTACATTGATTTGGGAGGATAAAGGGGGAAAATATGTTAAAAAAAAAACCCAGAAATAGCAGTATTAAAATCACATTTTTCTATTAAAGTCCAGAAAGTCTCCTTTCTAGTTTCACAGTTTTATTCACAATCTTTGTTAGTAAGCCAACTTCTGTACAGGTATCAGGACTAAGTCAAAGTACTTTGTATTTCAATCTTGTATATAAATACAGGAGTTTACAATTCTTAAATACATTGCTCAACATGGCTGCTGGAATAAACTATCTACTACTATACATCTTTTTGTAACATTAAAAAATTATGTTATCTAATCTGAAATTTTGTGGGGGCAATTTTGGTTTAGGTAATCACGTGGTACAATAAAAGAGTGACCCAAATTCCAGTTCTGATTCCAGTTAAAAATTCAGACTAAAGATATCACAATCTGTAAGAAAAGAAAGAACATGGATGGTATAAATGAAGAATTATAACAAAGTACAGCAGCGAAATGTGCAAACAATGCTGGGGATGATAAATTAAAAATGGGGAAATATGGCAAAGGAAATACCAGAATTGTATAAATGAATATTTCAGTGACTGCCTACTGAGGTTTCATTCTGCCTTAAATCTGGAAACCAACAAATTCCCTAGAAATCTCTTCACACTGAATTTTACTTACTTAAGCAGAGATGAAGAAAACAAAAGTCTCAACTAACTTCTACATTCTTTAGTGAAAATGATGTAAAGTGGAATACAGCAAAAAGCCACATGAAACAATCTGGTGACAAGCTCTCCTCCGTGGTGCCTTCACTGTGCGACAGACCCAGCCCTGGTCTCCCACACGCGCTGCCTGCCACAGGCCCGGCAGGCGCCGTCCCTCCTCCCTCAGCAGGTGCAACCACTCCCACTCTGGCAAAAGGGCAGCAGGGTGGGCCACCAAGTCCCCCAGCTCCTACCTCAGCTACTGCTAACGCTCTGAGCCTTTCCACTTTCACAAATAAATTTTAGAAATTTATTAGAGAAAGAACTGCAAGAGCTACAAATAAAGCCTGGAGAGGGTCGTGGGAAGCTGTGACCCTCCCTCTCCATGACCCGAGTTCAGGCTCCTCAGCACCAGGCACTTGAGCTTTTTTTTCCTCATCAGTTAGATTTCTCATGCTACTGTGTTTTACCAACTTTCTACTATTTGTCCTAGTAAAACAAATCACAACAGCTCATAAAAGCATTTTTCTAATCTCCCTTTGAGTTTTACTTCCCTATAATTTAAAATTAAATTTTATATGCTTTGTGTATAGGCTGATACTAAAACACTGAAAGTCACCACCCTGCTCCAATGTGTGCTACCTGCTGCACGCGTCTTTTGTGCAAATGTCACCACAGATCAAAGTAATTCTTATTGCTTTGCTGAACCTGCCTTCTAGATTCAAGGGCTTTTCTTGATTTACTCCTTTATTTTGTAGAGCACATCTTAAGAATAGGAGGCCCTTTTCTGAGTTTTTACATGACTGAAACTGTATTATTCTGCCTTTGCACTTGACTGTTTAGACACTGACTTGGAGGCAGAAAATAATTTTTTCCTCAAAGTATTCTGTGTTGCTACAGAAAAGTTTGATACTATTCTAGTTCCTGTTACTTTACAGTTGTTTAACTTTCCTTAGAAGCTCTCGAAAGAGCTTTAGTCTTTGTAAATTTTACAGTGATGTATGTGGGGCGGGTCTTTTTCCAACTCTCTAGCTAGCTTTATTCATTCACCTTTCATGCCCCCCGCCATCTCCACCCCTCGCCCCATCAATATGTGAGTGCGGTAGAAACCAGTTTTATTTTTTTCACCACTATATTTAATATCTGTCATATAACAGGGTCTTAAGAAACATTTGCTGGATGAATGAATTCATCTGCTTGGACCTGACAACCTGTAACTCTTACTGGCCCAGGAAAAATTTCTATTCTTTTCCAGTAAATTCTTGTTTTCTCTGTTCATGCTGGAATTTTTCACTAAGTGAATACTGGATATTCTATATTCTTTTCGTTTTTATGACAACATGGAATTTATTGAAAGCCAAACCGTCTTCGTTTAGCCTAAGGTTTTCTCTCTACCCTAAAATCTTCATTTCCGGATGTCCAGATGTGAGAAGCCAGCAGGCTGGCTATTTCCATGCAGCCCTCCAGGTCCACTCCCCACTTTCTTTTTTTTAAGCTGTTTTAGGTTCACAGAAAAACTGAGAGGACAGTACAGAGATCTCCCATATATTCATATATTCCTTTCTGGCATGAAAAATCCACATTATCAACACTCTCCATCATATATGTATTTCTTTTTTCCTGACATTTTGGGCTGAGTAATTCTTTGGTGTGGTGGGAGGTTATCTGTGTATCGACAGTATTTAGCAATATATCTGGCCTTTCCTATTAAAGGTCAGTTTGTCTTCCTACTTCTAAGTGTGACAAACAAAAGTGTCTCTAGGTATTGCCAGATACTTCTTGGGAATGGGTGGGCAAATTATCCCTGCTGAGAACCTCAAGTGGGTATAATTCTCTCTGGTTCTACACAGTTTATTTAATTCCTTTACATAAGAACACTGTATTTTTCTAATTCTTGAGGCTTCTCACACAGGTCCACATGCAGAAGCTAGAGAGGGTGACTGTCCCATATATAGATCTTTAGTTAGTCCCACCTTTTTCCTCTCCCGTTGTATTTTGAAATCTTCATGTTGGAGGCTGTCTGGAGTCCCACTGCTCAGTAAGCTATCATCCCTGCTGAAGAGTCTTAAAAGCGGATTCTGAGCTGTGGCTTGCCTGGCTTCCCCAATCAATCCTCTTCTATCTGCTTCCTGTATTCTACCATCTGCTGAAATCTAATTAGCTAAAGGAGTTACGTCACATTTAAAAAAAAACTCCCTTTATAATTACTTTCCTGGATACTCTGTCATGTTGAGTGAGTCTTTTTACATTTTAAGTTTTGCAGTGAGTGGGTTAACAGGGGATGATAAAAATGGTAAAGTTTTATAGGATTTTATACAGTTTCTTGGATCTTGGTCTACAACCTGCCTGCCTCCCTCTCTGTTTTCCCTATCTATAGTTTTTGATTCCTTTGTTGGGAAGGTAATTGGCTACTTTGGCTGGGATTGTATTTTTAGCTTATATAAACTGACAATAAAATATAATTCTTACTCTACTTTCTTCCAGGAGCAGAAGAGAGACAAAACACTGTAAGATTTTCCTCAGGGGAAATTTACTCTGTAGAGCACTCATTTTGGTAGGTAGATTCCCTTAGGAGTTCTTTAGGTAATACAGATAATAATATGCAGACCCCAATCCAGCCAAAATCCACCCAGTCTGAGTATCAAGGGATGATACAGGTTGTGGGCTAGTGGGTGGGAGATGAATAATGATTCTCAAAGGCTACAGAGTGAGGGCAATTATCATAGGAAAGCAAAATAGGCCTTTGTTGGAAAAAAGAAAATGATGGAATTGAGACGGGGAAGCCGAGGTTCAGAAATAGGCAGCATGAGGCCAGAGCCTGGAGCCCACGCAAGGCTCTCAATGCTTGATGGACCGGAGATTCAAAGAAAAGATCTGTGCACATAAGAGTTTTGACCACAGCAAAAATATCCAGAAAAATGAAATATTTTAGGATTTCAAAGATAGAGCAAACATAAATTAAGGAAAAGTCCTATCTTGAATCTACCCAAGAGAACAGCATTTATATACTTCTGTCAAGTTGGAGCAGGAGCTCGGTCTTACCACTGTCTTCTGAATGTGTCTAGGCGTTCAGAAGAAGGATAGCGTTTTGTGATCTGTAAACATCTGATAAACATTTTCTTGAATTTTAAAAACAATTTTAATTTTAAATCAGTAACTCAGCAATTTCTCATTATTAACTCTTTTCACTTGTCCTAGCAATGCTATCATACTGTTAATCCAGGCTAGGGACTTGACTTCTTTCCTTTTCTCTAAAGCATCTACATTTCAAGGTTTAAGGTGATCATAAACTGCACTGGCTGTATCTTCAGAGAGTGGGGTATGAAGAGCTTGAGGTGCTGAATTAATTCAGAACACTGAGAAAGTTCACTCACCTGCTAGCCTTGAATCCTTTCAGCTTCTGTACAAAGAATGATTCAAGAACTTCTGCACACTGGTAAAAAGGGGAGTCACTTGGATTGTAGTAACGACAGTTATCAAAAATTTTGGTCATATCTGCCACAAATTCTGTCAGCTTTTCATAATATCGTCTTTGTATTCGTTCTTCCATGGTGGCAAGGTCTTAAAAACAGAAAATGTAAACATTTTGAAGCTGTAAGGTTATTCTAACAGGAAAGCAGTACGTGGTCCTGACTCAAGGATATACATTCCCTGCCAAGCAATCCTGAAAGCAAGCTGGCTCACCACCGGAACTGCTCAGCAATCCAACAGGAAACAGGGGCGCGTTTCCAACTCTGGTGTTGACTGCATGTCTAAAAAGACACCCTGTGGAGAAGGTTCTTGTACATCTTTGTTAACTACAGAGAACCACTCTTCAATTTTTTTGAGATAAGGAAAATACACCATGAGCAATACATGTCAAACCACGTGGTAACTAGTGAGGCACTGCTATATGGACAGAGGGGGAACCCAGAATTTATAGCAGAATCTCTGTGGTTTTGTAATCCCCATATCAGACGTTACCAACTTCATCTTCTCTTCTTTACTGCTTTTATTGTTACCTTAGCTTAGACAATAAGGGGTACATTCATGGTGGCAATGACAGTGCCTCCTTAAAAAAATTATAGAAGGCAAAAATAGCTGATACAAATAAAAATGCCAGTAACCGTGGGGAGTATACAGAAATGCGAAGATCAGCAGGGTAGTTTGTGGTGACTGCCTTGGTGTAAACATGCTAAGTTAACTTGACCTGAACTAACATTAGGAGAAAGCTGTGCCTGAAGGTGAATTCCACACACAATTTAACATAAAAATCTGGAAGAGAGTAAAAGGCAAGTGACTGTAATCAATCTAGGAGAGATAAACTTAGGTAAAGCAATCCAAAATAAATTTCAATTATTATTTTTTAAAGATTTATTTACACATACCAAAAAATGGGGTGCAGGCCACAGGCATAGGGTGGGGGTGAGAAGATTCACCGGAGACAAACCAGGGAGCAGAACAGGCGGAGCTAGTGAAATACACCGCTGAGCGGGGCAGGGGCAGGACAGGCAAGGTCTGCGGTGCCGTGAGGGGCAGCCCCCGGCCAGCTGCGGTTTGAGCTGCAGCTGTGCTGCAGTGGCTGGTGGTAGCGGAATCACACCGTGTCTTTACCCCTGTGCCACCCGGGAGGCCCTCAGTGATTGTTTTGGAAAGTGAGAAAATCATTTTAAAGTTCATCCAAAAAAATAAAAGTTAAAGGCATTTAGAAAATAAATGAGCAGAGGAAGAAACCCTGCTAATACATTGGGCTAGGCAGCTGCCTACATATCTGAAGAAAAAATTCTGCCTCGCCTGTATGACTAAACAACTTCATGTGGATTAAAGCTAAAGGGTAAAATTTAAAGCCATAACATGTACTAGAAGACATAACACTGGGAATATAATTAACGAACCGTTCATATAAAAATGGCAAATTTTGTTATATTTTCTCACACACACACAAATTCAACTCCTCTGCTCACTCTGACAGTTTGAGTTTACGCAGGGACAGGAAAGAATGAGCAAAACAAGGACAACTGCAGAAACGCACCTGTCCTGAACTGAATTCCAGTCCACTCTGCAGGCTGGACCAGCCACTCACACAAGAGAATGCTTAACACACCACACAGGATAATGCCATTTTCATACTTAAGTTTTAGGTATTTACTAATTTTAAAAAGTGTGTCAGTAGTCTCTGGACATTTTGGGATTCCCAATTAATTAGGTATCCCTGAGAAAAGGAGTCCTAGGAGAACAGGCAGGTACAGGTTTTTCTATCTAGAGTGACTCTAGAAGCAGAATTCATGATTAATAGATCTGAATTCACAAGTTTAAAAACTGCCATATGCCAAAAAATTACTGTAAAGCTTTAAATGTCATTAGTATATAAGGAGCCCTTATAGAACAGTGATAACAATATGAACATCCCAAGAGAAAAAGACAAAATACATAAATAGTAAATAGACACAGAAAAAAAGTCACAGTAAATACACTCCTAGTTACTGAAGGACATCTAAAGCCAAAGAACTAGTTTCTTTGTTCAAATTAGCAAATATTTAAAATTATAACTTCAGGGCCTCCCTGGTACTGCAGGGGTTAAAGACATAGTGCTATATCAAACTATCGCCAGCCACTGCAGCACAAGTTCGAGCCCCAGCTCCCCAGTGGGAGCTGACCCACATGGTACAGCAGGCCTCTTCTGTTTCCTCAGCAGTGTACTTCAGTGAATCCACCTGTTCTGCTCCCCACTCTGTCCCTGGTGAATCCTCTCAGTCCCACCCCGACCCCTGTACCTCTGGCCTACACCCTAGTTCTAAGCAAAAAAAAAAAAAAAAAAAAAAAAAGAAAGAAAGAAAATGACTGACTTTGACCTATTCACTGTTTATTCATTCTTTATATAGTTACATAATACCCTGCACAGGTATCATCAGATTTAGCTACCCTTCCACTACCCTTCCACTATCTTTTCCAGTATTTTTCTGCAATTACAAACATTGTTTCAACGAGCAACACACCTGTGCACATATAAATCCTAAGAAATGAACCTGCCTGGTCCAAGGCTATGCATATTTATAAACGTTTAACACCTATTTATCCTTCAAAGTGAGCGCATGTATTTATACTCTCATAGTCTTACTCTGTGTATACTCATGAAATATCAATTTGAGGATGATAAGCAAGATATCTGCTGAGATTACTGAAAAACTATATTCAAGCGCTTACCCATAGGCTCCTTAATAACACCGTAGTAATCTGGTGCATCGTTAGGATCTACCGGTTCAAGGAACGGCCAGGCCATCTTATGTGCCTGTAATGAGAAATAAGCATCAATATTATCAAGTGGAAATAGTAAGTTTGTTTACATTTCTCAGTCCGGTTTCTGTATCAACCAAACCTTAAGTTCCAAAAGCCAGTTTTAAACTTAATAGATGAAGTCATTTATACCAGGTGATTTTTGCTCTAGCCACAAATGACCTCACATGAACGTACTCTATGATAATGGTTCTCAAAGGTGGCCTGAGGACATGGCGCGGGTTTGGGGTGGAGCACGAGCTTAGGAGTCAAGAAATCTGTATTCTGGCCCCTAAGTGGTGTTGGCACTGCTGCCACGCCCGTGAGGCTGGCCGAGTCTGAGGGTGCGGCGGTTACTGCTGGTGCCAGCAGTGGGTGTTAGCACCGTTCAACCACACACTGAGATTGCTATTCCTTCAATTCTCTCGATTAAGACTAAAATAGGAGGACGTGTCAGGCTAGCATTTGTATATCTTGAATATATGTACCATGCGCTAAATTCCTGTGGGTCATCTAGCTCTCCTGTTTATTTTCAATGAGGGAGGGAAGGCTTTGGGGTCAAATTCTCTGATAAGTATTGACATCTCACTAGAATTAACAAAACCTTTCCAATTTATGGCTGTGAGACAGAAGCTTTAGGTCACAGAAGCAAGTCTTTTAAGTAAGAGCATTAAACAAACAACAGTTGTGTCAACATGTGGACCTGGAGAACCTCAGGACACTGCATGGGAAGACGGAAGTCTGCGGCACACGTCACCAGACTAGTTTGACTCAGCGGGGCACATGGCCGACTCCCTGAAAGCTGCGTGCAACGGTGCTCACCTGCAGGGAGCGCAGCACCCTCTTCAGGCCCTCGTAGTCTTTCTCTGTTAGTGGCGTGAGCACTGTCATGGCATCCTCGGTCGACTGGCATTGTGGGCAGACATACTCATCAATGAGCTCTGCCTCACTCTGCAAGATGCCAACGCAGCGCCCATGGTACCAATTCTGACACCGATCACAGCCAATATAAAATCTGCAAGACCCGAGGTGCAAATGTGAGTTCAAAACAGATGACATCCCACTGCTACGATTCACTTTTACAAGTAATAAAACATGCACCTGAAAATGTTCTAGCCCTGGGATACAAAGTAGTTTTAGTATTGTAATTGCTTTAATACTCTTCTAGGTTGACATTCCAATCTGCTAATTTAGTAATTCTGATGTTAAGAATAAGCATTCCAAGTTTACTAAGAACACTGTGTAATATTGGAGAACCAATATGAAGGGAAAAGGTAGAATATTTAATTGACTTTAATGCTCAAGACAAAATAAAGCCAAAAAAATCTTTCCACTAATACCGTATCAAGTGGGAAGCCGATACTGGCCTCCCAACTGGGAGTTCAAAACCCTAGGAGATGCTCCAGAGTCTCAGAGCTTGCACCCAAATTAGTGGTTTTCTAGCCTACAATAAAGCACCATTACAAACACTGATAAAAATCCAAACAGTCAGGCTATTTTAATCTCATTAATTTCTATGTTACACAGTGAAGAATCAAATCTACCCTTTAAACCATATTTTTTCCCATTGCATCTCAAACATTCACTATGAAGCAATGTAAATTTTGAAGGGGAGGTAAAGAGAGAAGAAGAGAAAAAAAACGGGAAAGGGGTTTGTAATGTAGGTGTAAAATATATTCAGAAAAATACCTTGCTTTTTATTTAAAAATAAATTACCAGTCAGAGCAAGTTGGCTTCCTAAATTATTAAATATGATGCTCTTATCAGAACTCACTGTGACTCATCATAAGGTGTTCTGCAGATACAGTACAATTCCTCACTGCTGCCCTCTTGTGCCCGTTTACAATCATTACAGATGTACACATCCATTTTCTTAGCCTCCTTCTCTGTGATGCCAACACATTCTCCATGATACCAGTTAGTACAAAGATCACAGCCAATATAGAACCTAAAAGTATTCACAATGAAAATGACAATGTAATTGTCATTTTGAGCTGCATGATACTTAAATCTGTCTTCCTTGTCCTGATTCACTATCTTACAGGATAACTAGTTCTGCAATGAGTCAGCTAAATAAACATCCTGCATCGAACCACTGGCAACTACGCATCTGACACTGTATCAAGTGTGGAAACATAACATCACTCACATCAATTTCAACAAATATACTGTTTAGTGAAATATGGGTCTTAAAAAACATACTGGGATTTGGAAAAATAAACAACACACTGATGGTAATGTCTGCCTCTTAATGAATGTGCGTAAAACTTAACAGGCACGAAAACCAGAGCCAAAGAATCAAGACTTACATCTGTCAAACCTATGCCACAGAAGCCATTTCAAATTCAGGGCTACTAGATAGGTTTGAAAATGTATCTCATCATTTAAATTTGAGAACAAAGCAAAGCGCAGACACCAAGTTGCAGTTGCACTACGAGGACATGCTGGCCGGCAGGTGGAGGAGATGGTCAAAATGAGGTATGAAGAAGAAAGCTAAGAAAGGTACATGGAGTGGTTCAATTTCTACCAAAGAGTCTAGATAATCGCTGGATTGAATATTATGTGTGCCACAAGGTGGAGAGAGGGCAGGCTGATTAACCGGGAGGACTCTGAAGGGGCTTTTTGATTCTGAAAGCAGGACGAGCGGTGTGAGAGGGGTGTAAGGAGTTGTCCGAAATGGCGAGGGGCTGCCGGCAGGTGGCAAGGTGGGGCCGCCTGAGCGTGCAACCGTGGGAGTCCACGGAGTGAACCCTTGAGGCTTTTGTTTTGTAGTATAAAACCTAAATGACAAAATGAAAAGTATTTCCTGACACACACACAGTGTTACTGACGTGTGTCTCTGTCCAAGTCTGCGAATTAGCGAAAGTCACGAGAAGCGCTGCTGCCTCGGGTCCTGTGCGTTGGGTGGATTCACCCGGCATCCTCCGGCTTCAAACTAACCCGCTCCAGGGCACAGAGAGTAACACTTGCTTGAGTGGTTTATCCTACGACTGCTTTTCCTCTGGGGTTATGGCTCTCGCATAATTTTCACCGGCTTTAAGGTGTCCTGCGAGTCGCCTTCCCCAGATGCTGGGTTGTAGCTCTGGAGGCTCAGGACTTGCATTTCACGTTCAGGAGTGCCGAACCACCCAAGTTTGGTAAGAGGTATGGTCAAAATGCCCCCAAAAAAACACTAACTCATCCTAACTCAAATAGGGAAGGAATTAACATATTGAAATGCTAATAATGACAAACTGGAAAACAGGAAATATCCACAAATTGAGGCAATTTCAATAAAGTGAACGCATGGAATGCATGTATGTGCATGTATGCAGGCCTCATATTTCACACTACAGAAATATTCTAAGAAACTTGAATGTTAAATTAATTTCAGCTATCTGGGTATTTAAAATAGGCCAAAAAAAAATTCCTTAAGTAGATCCTTTAGTAAAGAAAACAAATCATGTTCTGTTTTGTTCTATAAATCATTTTATCTATTTTGCTTAAAGCAAAGCACACTTGGATGAGACTAAGTGAAAAATCAGTTAATAGGGTTCAGCCTTTTATGCTATATATAACTTATAATAAAGACAATAAAAAGTGAAGATGTCTAAAACTGATCTGAGTTTAATTCAACACACAGCTTCACCTCCTAACAAAAAGCTTTGGTCTGGCTCTTGCAATCAGGTTTTAATTTGAACAGCACCACCTGGACGGTGTAAATGTTGTACCAAACATTTTATCTTATTAATTCATTAGGCATCCACTCAGGGTAGACATTAAAAATTCCTAATTATAAAGAGTCATTTTTTTTAGCACTATCAGATAAACTTTTGGTGCTGCAAAAAATATTTGCGGTTTATTGTGGCTTTAAAAAGCTGGGCTATATTTAAATGCTCAAATGGAATCTAAGTCCTTAGTTGAATAATGAGAAAAAATGAAACTACATTTATGGGTTAATTCCTAAAATCTTGTATATATCACAAAATACAAGTCCCAACTGTCAAAAACAGCTTCCAGCTGCTAGGCTTAGCAAATTTTTTGAGTATCGTATTTGAGGAATAAGTAAAAGAGACAACACGTTTGTAGTTTTTTGACCCTAGTAGGTGGTAACTTTTACAAAAATTAGATAGAAGTCATAGATTCTAATACCAAAAAACATAGAATTCTTTAAAATTGAACATTAAAAAAACAAGCCACTCAAAACTCAAAACCTCTGGCACCATTCACAGCCTGACAGTCGCTAGGAGCTGATGCAGAGGGCTAACCGCAGAATCCAGAGGCTGCGCTCGGCTCTGGCATGAGAGCGACACACCTCTCCTTAGAGAGCATCTGACTGACCCGGAGTCACTCCAGAGACGCGAGGAGGAAGCAAAGGAGCAACAGAAAGCTTGTTTTTGACAGAAAAGAGTATGATGAAGGACAAACACGACTTATGAACATGTAAGATAATACAACTTTACTTGTCTAGCATCAAGGTTAAGAATATCAGCTGAAGACCACAGAGGAAACGTTTCTACCCTGACTTAACTATTTTCACTTACATTACTACTGACATCATCATTTTCTTAAAAACTGGTAATTTAACAGCTAAACTTGTAAGAAAATAAACCGGAACACAAAAGACCAACTCACTTAGATTCATCGTAAGGCGTTTTACAGATACAGTAAAGCTTTGTGTCCTTCTTAGTTTCCTTTGAGGTAGTAGAGATCATCTTCTTCTTCTTGGACTTTGAGCTCGAGTCTTTCTCCTCCTCTCGCTTCCTCTTCTGGGAAGCAGCCGGGAGCGCGGC
>NW_004567139.1:1616310-1618693 GCF_000260355.1 Condylura cristata
GGGCGGGGGCCACTGCAGTGGCCTGCACCAGCTCTCTCTCTCTCTTAATTTTCAGGTCTCTCTTGAGCTCTTCCTGTGGTGAAGCAAAGACACACCAGACTGTCACTTGACTGCCGAGCGCCTAGCGCTGCCAGAGGACCTTTTGTCGCCCCTCTGGAAGCAGGCGCGGTTCAGCCTAAGGCGAGGGCGGTCTAGCAGTTCCAAGCGAGTGTGCTCACTATACCTTAGACCCAACTACAGTAACAGAGGTGAAAAACGAAGATTAGCATTAGGATGGACATCCATGAGCAAAACTGGTATAAGTAAGTCACAGTATGACCAAGAATATTTTTATGAATTTCCAGTCATTTAAAATAGCAAACATAATCCAAAAACATTTCCTTCAAAATAATTTTTCTTGTTCACATTTTCTAGTCGTGAGTATAACTGAGCTAGTCCACGTTCCTTTTAAAGAATTTTCTAGAAAAGCTTTCATTTTTAGCTTTTTCCCCTGCTAAAAAAGATGAAAATTATCCCAATAACCATAGAACTATATTCAGGGTTGGGATCCTTTTAAAAACTGCTAAACACAGGAAGAAGTTCCAGGTAGTAAAGGTTTTGAGCAACCTGAGTCTTACTGACAGTGGAGAACAGGGAGGCAGGCTTCTGACACCCAACACTGCACAGGCAGATTTGCTCACTTAAAGTCAGAGACAGAGAAGCTTCTAGTAGCAAGTGATAATTTCCATGAATTACAACCATTTCTATGAATTAAAAAAAATAACTTAAATGAATCCCTAGATCTATAGAAACTTTAGATTCTTAAGTCTTACATCCTTCATGTGGATGCCTCTGAAAAGAAAAACAAAGCGATTTCAAGGATTTGCACAACTCCCACCCCCTACGTAAACCCCAGCTGCAGTTCCAGATGGCAGGCGGCAGCCGGCCCCTTTCACCTCTGTGCAGGGCCCAACCCCATCCAGCAAGGTGCATCAGTAACAGTTTTCAGATTAGTACCTTAGGAAGCCTGGAAAATACTACAAAAATGCAAACAAATAAGCCTGAATAGGGTGGGTTTCATAATGACTGTTTTCTCTGCATAGAGTCTGGCTAATCTTCTAAGATAAGCTGTTGACTACTTAACAGCCCTTGGATATTTAAAAAGAAAGTCTGAACTCTGGAGGGAAACCTGGAGCTTCACTGAGGCAGATTTTAGGAAACTCAAGATGGTCAGATGGTGGTGGGTAAGCACTCTTGGTTTCCCCTTTAAGAACATACCATGATAGCCACGCCTGAATGAGAGATTACAGCCCTGAGGAAGGGAAACAAAACTGTGAAAGGGGTTGGCGGGGCTCCAGGTTCAGAAGCAGGAAGTGGTCACCACCAGCAGGGGCAGTTTCTGCAGGCGGAGGGGCCCTGACATAATGTGCTTCCTGAGAGTGGGTCCCATGAGCAGGCTTCCTGGTTGATGTCAAAGCTTCAGTGGGCTAAACTGGGCTTTAAGAGAGGAAACAAAATCAAAACCCCTCTCACTTAAACTAAAATAAACCACATGAAGAACAACAAAAACACAGTGAGTGAATAGCTGTATCATGTTATACATATATTATTCTGCTACTTGAACTTACCGTTGAAAAATTTCCCAAAGAATTGGAAACAGATGGACCTCACCCACACTCACCATTCTGAGACAATGGCAATTTGCTGGTGGACACTCCAATACATGTTTAGTCCAGCAGTTTTCAGCTGAGGGTGGTACTGACACCTCCAGAAAGTATGAGTGAACGTATGTGAAGGGGACAAGGACATTTTTCTTTGGCTGCTGCAATGGCAGGGAAACGAAAGCATCTGGCACCCAATGCTAAGCTTCCCACAGTGTGTAAAACATTTCAAGAGGACCCAAAATATTCCTGTTGAGAACACTAATCACATCTTTTCTTTGTGGAATTTAGGTTGATTCCAAATTTTTATTATTAATCTTTGTTATGTTTTTGCTCATATATCCTGCCTAAAGGTGTCTCAGGCATATTTCTAGAAGTGAAATTAATGGACTAGTGGATTAAATGGTAACCATATCTGAAAATCTTTTGATACACAGTGATGAAATAGTCTTTAGAAATAAATTATTATTTTCTAGAGAAACAGAAGTTCTCTCTAGAAAACTAGCATTTTCATTTCTTTCATCTGTACTTAGGTGGAGTACCTTTTTATGTATTTATGTGTAACTGTCATTTTTAAATTTGAAAATTGCTTATAAGCCCACAAATTTTTCTACTATAAAGCTTCCCCCCCTTTTTTTTTAATAAAGATTGATATTTATTCATACAGAACTGGGGTACAGGCCAGAGATGCGGAGAGTGAGAGGATTCACCAGAGACAAAGTGGGGAGCAGAACAGGCAGATC
>NW_004567139.1:1620898-1629741 GCF_000260355.1 Condylura cristata
AAAAAAAAAAAAAGTGTATGAATAGACATTTTCTTTCATATTTTCAGTAAATTTCCCCAAGCAAGCAGAGGGCTAGCAATACCTACAGAATCCACTGGAAGTCAAAGAAGAATTCTGGTCTTACTTAATGAGCATACTTTATTTTCCATTCTTTCAACAGCTACTTTGCAGTTTCTCTGTTTAGTGTCCTCATGAAATTTTGTTTTTAACTAACTTGTTAAAAGACATTGTCGAGGGCCCTCCCTGGTGGCACAGCGGGTTAAAGCACAGCACTGAGAAGCTAAGGCCGCTTCCACATGAGTTCGATTCCCGCCTGTCCCGGAGGTGACCACATGGCGCGGCAGACCTCTCCTGGTCCACCCGCTGCTCCCCTCAGTAGTGTACTTTGTCCATCTGCCTGTTCTGCTCCCCACTCTGTCCCTGGTGAAGCCTCTCGCCGCCCCTGAGCTTCTGGCCTGTACCCCAGTTCTGTATGCACAAATAAATAAATCTTAAAAAAAAAAAAAAAAAGACTTTGTCGAATAAGAAAAGATATTCCTGAGAGATCTCAAATGTTTTAACCAGTAGAACTAACCTCTCAAAGTGATAAGAGAAAGCATATACATTTAATTTAAATTCTGTTGTTTCAAAAGACTTGTGTCCCATTGACTTTTACTGTATTTACTCTCTATAAAGAGATGTGAATTTTAGAAAACAAACTGAAATTGTAAGCTTAATCAAGATTTTAAGGGGAAAAAATCAACATGGATATGGAACGCGGAACATGGAAGGCAAAGAAATGCCTCTCACCTGCACCTCGATCTGCAGGTCCTTGTCCAGGAGCGCTCTCTTTTTCAGTATCTCAGCTTTGAGTTGCTCTTTGTGCTTAAAGAGCAGCGCAGAGAGTTTGGTAGCGTTCTGCTTGCTGCGTTTCTGTTCCACGCTTTCTTCACGCTTCCGTTTTTTCGCTGCCTGTTTTTCTTCTTTATCTATTTTATCCAAGATATACTTCATCACCTGGTTACAGACAATCATTCTGGAGAAAAACACACAACCTATGTAATGCTGGGCATTTCATTCTGGTTAGTTTAGACATGATTTTTCTGTGTCCACAGTTGGTAAACAAACTCTGTGACTGGAGAGTTTCAAGGAGTGGTTCAAGCCCATGCTGAGCAGTGAATGTCAAGTGTTCTCATTCAGTGAATGACAGTCAAGAGAAAAAATTGGAACTTCTGTGCACATGCATGTTAAAGACAAGAAACCAATACACAACCAATATTCAAAGAGCCCCTATGATACTGGATTATAAACGTTTCTCCCTACCTTTGATTCTCTTCTCTTTCAGCTGGAGTCATGGTCTTTTTCTGTTTTAAATGTTCTATTACAGCATTATGTTTCATCACCACCTTCAGGACAGAATGAAACCCCAAAGCACAGTTTAAAATGATTACAAATTGATACACAGGTGACAGTAGAAATCTCAGACACTAAGAATCTTATATCGCAACACAAATAAAATCAGCAGCTACTACATGGCCTTGGTGCTTATCATATCCCAGTCAAGCATTCAACAGTGCCTCATTTATTCCTCATAACAACACTGAGAGATAGGATTAATTCTAGAAATGAGATACTGTGACATAAAGGAATTCCCTTGGTGAGATTAGCAAGTTATATTACTGTGTGGTTCTGTAAACCATTATTCAGTCAGCTATCATTCTCCAAAGGCCATGTTTTTAACATTATGCTCTTATCAGACATTACTTTTAGAAAACTTCTACAGATTAAAGACACACTGTAATCATTCTCACTGGACAGACAATACAGTACTAGAAGCTGGGTCATAATGCATTTGAACATGTTATATATGCAGTGACAGTAATTTTGTAAGTATTTCCACACATCTTTAAAACCCCTTTGCTGTTTAAAAAGTGCTTCTAAATACACGACTTCATTTAACCGTCACCAATAATCTTGTGTGGCTAAAGAGGAGGTTTCAATGAGGACATAGTTGAGGGACAATAGACAGGAGATTAAGGAGCTGAATGCAGGTCTCATGACTGGGGGTATTTGAAATCCACACTCCAACCCCTGTCCAGCACTGAGGCACCTACTAAGGATGCAAGTAAGGTCCACTCCAGTAAGGCTCCAGTATGTTGTATGTCTGACTTCATGTTAAGCAGAACAACGCTAACTCATTTGACCTGTCTTAGAGCACTAGGATGCTGCTGCATGATGCCACTTCACAGTTAGGCTACGGGACAAGAGGATTTAAACAAAAAAAATATTCTTTATTCGAACAGCCAACCCCCCAACCCACTGGTATTCAGAATTTTAAAAAGAAAAAAAAAAAAGAGGCATGGCTAGAAATGCACAGCTGAACCTGTCTTGCCTTGTCTACATGCAAACTAAGGAGTGACTACTCCAAGTAACTTCCAACTGCTGATGCTTGAAGTGACTTTAAAACTTAAACCTTCAAGTTTTGTATTAATGAAACTTAAACACCTGACTCCATTTCCCCATCTTACTTCTTCCCAATACAGGTAGTTTCTACTGATAAGCACTGACTGTATAGAGCAAACAGAGGTCCCAACCACAGCAGTCATTCGACACTCTTGTCAAAGCAGGGCTGCTCGTAAGTTGACGTTACCAGTGACTTTGTCTCATTTTGGAGACCTAACACAACCAAACGCTAAGCTAATGCACAGCACAATATTTCAAGCTACTGAACATGCTGCTTTTACTTAATAACTTTACCTGTTTCTGAATGATTTCACTTTGATTAGAAGCTTGGAGGGTGTGTTCCCGCTTAATTTCTATCTGTTGCTGTTTCTTCTTTTGCTGCTGATCCCTGAGTTGCTGAACCCTTTGCAACTGCTCTTGCACACTGGCTGCCTGCACTGTAACCACATTCTGAATCTGGTGAGTCTGCACCGGATTGCTTTGCTGAATTTGAATAGGTAATTGGAGTTTGATTTGCTGGGGCACACCACCTTGCTGAGCCTGTATCTGAGCCACAACCTGTGACTGGATCTGAGAGAGAGCCTGGACTTGTTGTTGTAGCTGAGGCACAGCAGTGACTTGGGGCTGTGGCTGCTGGATTTGAAGCTGAGGACGGGACGGGGAGGAAACAGTAACTTGACTTAACGTTTGTCCTGATGAAAGAGTTTGAGTTGAAGACTGTACCTGGGGTTGTGGTTGTGGCAGGCCCTGGGAAGGTGTCTGAAGAGATGTATGTGGCTGAATTGGAATCGGTTGTGAGGTTGTAGTCTGAACCTGGGCTGGCTGTCCAGGAGACACCTGGGATGGAGTTGACGGGCGTATTCGGGTCTGTGGTGGACTCTGGACGCGAGCAGGAGACTGTCCTTGGACATTATTTTGAGGCTGACACTGCACTGCAACGTGGGGTTTGGATGACTGTGCTTGGGCAGGTGGTGCTTCAGAAGGGAGGTGGGATGCGACAGTTGTTGGGGTCTGAACATCAGGCTGAGTCTGCACTTCAGGCTGAGCTGGGGACTGGGGCTGGGTTTGGGACTGGGGTCGAGCTGAAGGCTGAGCGGCCTGTGGCTGGGCTTCAGGAGGACCAACACCTGGTGACTGAGCTGTTGGCAGCATTTTGGACTGTTGCACCTGTGACTGGGGTGATGATTTACTCTGCCTTTGTTCACTTGTACCTGCAAAAGGGAAAGATCAAATATTTCTATTATTCTAGAACATAAGGCCACAGTTAAAGTAGCTAAAGAGGATTATCTGAAAATGAGGGTTCTGCGATTCAGCATAGCAATATCCTCAAAGATACTCTTGGGGTTAGGACTCTGCTAAATTGGACAGCCTGGGTCTGGGGCGTGACTGTCCTCCACACACTTCACGCCATCTCCAGAGTGCTGGCTTCTGAGGCAATGTGTGCCCTCTGCAAGTTAGCCAGGTCTTCCGGCCCAGACTAATGCCAACCTGCACTGTGGTGGTATGCAGTGTCTAAATTTGTAGTAGGCAGTTAACAAAGTGGTTCTGACCTGCAGTTCTCAACAGCAGTACATCTATGTACATGTACTAGTTGGAAGTGGTGGTGGTGAGAGGGAGTCTGTGGAGGGTTTGAGAGGCTGGGCATGTCGGCCGTGAACTCACTGACGGGAGGCGTCCGCCCAGACAGGCCCTGATCCGCTTTCCCCTCTGTGTACCCAGCAACCCTGGGGAATAGCATGCAGCGCTCTGATAGCCCCGACGTTCTACCTGCTGCTGTAGTAGAAACAGTGGTGGTAGTGGTGCTGGCCGCTGCGGCTGTGGTTGCCAGTGGGGTAAAGAGGAACCGCTGAACAGTACCATTTGGCATAGCAGCTTGCATCAGCTGCTGTCCTGGACCCGGAAGTATAGGCACCCCTTGAGGGATCAACTGCAACTGTCCCGTAGTCTGACCTTGTCCTTGAATAACTACCGTCAAACCTTGACTGCTTCCCTGTGGAAAAAACACACAGCATATAAACAGTGTTCACAGCATTAACCCATAAGCATAACAATTTCACTTTGAAAAAGTCCTTTAATATAATGAAATTATGTCTGTGAAGGTCTATGAAATAGTGCCAAGAAAAAAATCAGATAAGCGAAAATCAGAAGACTGATTGGAAGAATCCTGGATGAACAATCCAGAGTTCTCATCTAAGCTCTTTAAATGGATAGCCAGAAGGCTGTCCATTCCAGACTGAAGTTTCCCAATCTACAAAATAAGGCGGCTGAAGTTTATGACTAAATTCTGTTTTTAAATAATCTTATGTTGTTCTTATTTCACAATTCTGGAAGTATCTTTACATATTCTGCTGCACATGATTCTCACAGTGGGACTTTGTGATAGCAGGAGAGAAGATACTACTATTAATTTTATTATCAATTAAACAACTCAGGTCAGAAAGTTCAAATTTGTCCAAAGCTACAGATCAAGGTAAAGGGGAGTTGCCCAGGCTTCCTAGTTACTAAATCTCCATTTGAAGAGTTTGAGCTGACAAGCCTGGTGTGTGAGCTAAAGCACAAGGAGCTTAGGATTCTAGATATGGAATGAAACACCAAGTCAGGAGGGCTGCTATTATCCCAGTGGTTATCAAAATGGGGACTTGGAGCTAAAAACTCCTCTGGCTAGGACATATTAATCCCGTAACCTACTACCAGGAACATGGCAGGAGATAGAAGCAAATCTGAACCAGTTCACCCCAACTCCACAGTGACTGAATGGGTGCCACACAGCCCTCACCCCGACACTCACTCCATTGTTGACTCTGAGCTCCTCGTTTACTCTTGCTTTTCATGTAGCTATAGCGCTCACTCAAAAATACACCACACATCACGTGTAAGTCAAGTCATAAAGTGAACCCCTGTGAAGCCAACGCCTGCCCACCACGCCAGCACTCAAGAAGCCCCGAGCATGCGCCCGACGCTGGTTACTTCCTTTCCCCGAGAGGCCGTTGCTTTCTCACACTGCATTTCTTCAAAGTGCTACTGCCTAGCACAGAGTCTACCTAGGGCCTCTGTCTCCTAGCTCCATGAGCACTAGGCACACAGAAAACAGTGAGAATGACGCCCCTCCAGGTAGCTAATACCGTAGCCCTTGGGACCCTGTGTAAAACAGCTTAGTCAAATTTCGACTGTTTCTGAAATGTATGCAGATGAAGCCATACATTTGTTTTATCACTTGTTTCTTTAGTTCAACAATGTACACTTATGTGGCTGTAGTTTGTTCACTTTCATTGCTGTGGGGACACACCACAATCTAGGGATCCAAGATCGCATTTTCATTGTCCTGAGTTCCTGACTCTTATGAACGATGCTGCTAGAAATATTCATGTCCCCGAGGCTCAGATAAATTAAGACTTTCTCTAGGAAATGTATTTTCGATCCTTAGAGGGAGAATGACCGGCCCAGGGCATGTGCATCTCCCCCTGGATAATATCCAAGTGTTTTCCAAAATGGCTACAACCCAATTGGCACACTCACCAGTTGAGCATGAGTTCATTCTCCTCCACGTCCTTGCTAACTTTTGGTTTTGGCCAACATTTTAATTTATACCAACCTCTTAGTCACATGGTTTTAATATGCATTTCTCTCATTTCAAATAAAATTCAGCAGGTTGAAATTTAGAGTTTCTGTCAAGTTTACTTGTTCTTTTTTTCTCCTGAGCTATCCGGATCTCTCTCCTCCTTGATCTGTAGTGATTCTTTGAATATTCCAGTAAATAGTTCTTGGTTGGTTTCTAGTTCTAGTTTCTCTCGTTCTGTTAACTCTATAGTGCACAATGAACTGGAATTCTTATTTTTATTGTAGATGAATGTACAAGTCTTTTTCTTTTTAGAGTGTATTTTTTTATGTTTCAGAAAGTCTTTCCTCTCTGAGGATATGAAGACTTTCTTCATCCATCTCCTAACAGGATTATACTGTTTTTCTTTTCATACTTCAGACTCTTACTTCCTGGATTTGAGTTCAGGAGTGCAGTTCTGGTTCCATTTAACGCTTCAGGAGCACCAGTGATCAAACAAAGGTTGGGAATAGCGCCCTCTCCAGGTAGCAGATGCAGTGGCCCCTTTTTCTCGGGATTGCTTTGTGGTCCCAGCACCATTTACTAAGTTACCTGCCCCTTTATCAATGATCTCCCAAGCAGCTCTGTCAGAGAGCGCAAACAGGGGTCACTCTGTACTCCACTATTCTTAAGTCTGCCTTAGGTCCGGCCCTCACTGTATTCATCAGTACAAACACTGACATCAGATCATCACAAAGGGCCCTCCCTGGTGGCACAGTGGGTTAAAACACAGCACTAAGAAGCTAAAGCCACTTCAGCATGAGTTCGATCCCCGCCTTCAGGGCGGGGCGCGGCAGACCTCTCCTGGCCCGCCCGCTGCTCCCCTCAGCAGTGTACTTCGTGGATCTGTCTGTTCTGCTCCCCACTCTGTCTCTGGTGAATTCTCTCACTACCCCTGAACCTCTGGCCTGTACCCCAGTTCTGTATGCACAATAAATCTTAAAAAAAAAAATCATCACAAAGGGCAACTCCTCAGTGCTTCAAAAGTGTTATCACTGCTTTTGACCCTTTGCATTTTCACTTAAATTTTAAAAATCTGCCCGTCACATTTCACAACACTACCTCTTTGGTTGGCTAGAACAGCATTCCATTTGTTGACTACTGCTGGGAGGGTGGTTCATACTGAGTCTCGCAAGGAAGCAGTTTAGTATATTCAGAATTTATTTCGCCTATGGAAACTGGTCAACTAATAAAAATTTGGTGGTTAAAGGGTTATTTGGGGAGGGGAAGAGGAGGAGGAGAGGGAAAGGGTTATTCACTTGGCTGTTATATCTCATGGCTTAAGGAGTCTAGAGTTGGGGTTTCATTATATTCTGAGGGTAATGAAGTGCTTTTACTTGACTCTAGGAAGCAGTCATTAAAAAAAAAAAAGTATAATTCAAAGCCCTTGAAAGAAAAAAGTGTATTTTTTAAACCTAAAGCAACAATAAATAAAACTGCCTCTAAAGTAAAGTGAGGCCGCATCACTTACGTGGCCCTGCGTTAGCTGAGTGAGCTGAGCCATGGTGAGCTTCACCTGCCCTTGCTGGGGGCGAGGGGGCTGTGAGGCTGAGGACTGCAGCGTGGCAGGGGGCGTTCCTGTGGCTAGTCCTTTCTGCCCGGATGCTGAGGACACTGTACTGGGGGCAGAGATTGCAGTGGAGACAGGCTGGCCTCGGATGATCTGGGTCACCACTTGCTGAGGAGTACCTATAACACAGAACATCAGGCTGCTTACCTGCTCTTGGCAGTACTTGCAGGTGAATGCTGTTCAATGCTCAGATGAAGGTCTGCTTTTCAAAAAGACTTACGGGACAGTAATGCCTAAGGGCCCATTCAGACGCACACCCAAAGGACCCACTTGGCTGTCAGTGAGCCAATTTCACTCAGGGCACTGACAACCACTCTCTCATGTCTCCTATCTGGAAATGAGTGAAAAAGAGGATTATTTTCCCTATGGGGATAAAGCCAAAACAGCTGGGAAGACTGAGAGAGAAGAGAATATACATGTCATTTATAAAGCTGTCTTTCTAGAGAATATTAAAAATGATCTAATAATCATGGACTATTCTGGGCCAATCCCATTTATAAATGAGCTTTCCTCACAGCTCTTTGTCAGACAGTATAGCAAAGCCATGAAGCTAGGGTCACTTTGCCCTCAATAGTGGGCAACGCGCGCGGACTGCCCGGGAACTCCTGGGCAGGGCAGGTTGGGTGATGGTGCCCCATGCTCTCAACTCTTGTTTCTCAATTTGCTGAGACTGGAAGAAAAGGCAAATGAAATATTTTCCCCTGTGGAAGAGCTTCCCTGACAATTATTTGGTAGTTAACTTCACATTGTTCATTAACTAGTACTAAACATCCACTTCTGAAGTTTGCTTTGTCTTTCCCATCCCGCTGTCTGCATATACCTCTTTCAATGGTTAGTGCTTAGTATCTTTGCACATATGTAAAACTGAACCTGCCAACATTTTCCTTTTTTAAAAATACAATGCCATGGTAAAATCCTTGCTTATAAATTTTTATGTGCTGCTATTTCCTTAGAATAAACTTGCCCCAGCATCACTGGGTTCAGTACTGAACTGACTCCCCGCACCAAGCACCCATTTCACTTAGCAGCCCTGGCTATTTCCATTAAGTGAAATATTCTGGCAATCAGAAATGTATCACAGTATCATGGAGTCTGAATTTCTTCAACTTAAATTTCTTGTAGCATTTAAAACTGCTGTAACTGGGGCCCTCCCTGGTGGCGCAGCGGGTTAAAGCACAGCACTAAGAAGCTAAAGCCACTTCCGATCCCTGCTTGCCCTGGAGGTGACCACATGGC
>NW_004567139.1:1630177-1649932 GCF_000260355.1 Condylura cristata
ACCTCTCTTGAGCAGCAGTGGCTTGATAATGCTAAGTTTTAAACCCTTGCACCACCAGGGAGGCCCCTCCTTCACATTAATTCTATCTTTGTGTTTGGTTACATGACTAACTGACAGCCTGGAGTTTTAAACAGGAATAGATACTGAGTTATCACTTATCCCTGTACCATTAATTGTAATAATGAATGACATTTCTTCTGGGATAAATCCTGATGAGGTATAGAAGATACATCTTTGTGTGTCTATAAAATATAGACATGTATAGGTGTATAGAAAACTTGGAATACTTGTGTATTGTGTATAAAGACAAAAGCTATACTATATTTCATATCAGAATTATGCTAAATTTGTAAAATAAGCAGGGAAGATTTTATCCTTTCTTTCTCCTACTATGTTTTTATAAGGAAACTGTTTCCTAACTATTTGAAAGAATTTACTCATAAAAACAGGAGGTTTGGGATTTTCTTTCGTAACTATGGCAACTTTACAATATTCTTTCCTTGATTTCAATAATTAAACTTTTAAAGATTTAGGGCCCTCCCTGGTGGTGCACCGGGTTAAAGCACAGCACCATGAAGCTCACCTGCAGCCGCTTGACTGAGAATTTGATTGCCAGCCAGGGAGATGACCCACATGGTGTGGCAGACTATGCCTGGCCTGTCTGCTGCTCTCCTCAGCAGTGCACTTCATCGATTTGCCTGTTCTGCTTCCTGCTCTGCCTCTGGTGAATCCTCTCACCACTCCTACACTTCTGGTCTGTACCCCAGTTTTGTATGCATAAATACATAAATAAATAAATCTTTTTTAAAAATTAAGATTTATAGGAACAGTCTATAGCATGGTATATAATTATGACTTGTTATTCAAATAGAATTTAGTTCCTGAGTATGGATAATGGAATTCAGTCTTAACACAGGGATTTCCATATACTGGTCTTTTTTTTTTTTTTTTAAGATTTATTTATTTATTTATTCATACAGAACTGGAATACATGCCAGAGGTGCAGGGGTGGTGAGAGGCTCCACCAGAGACAGAGTGGGGAGCAGAATAGGCAGATAGAGAGGTGGGCTAAGGGGAGCAGTGGGCAGGTCAGGAGAGGTCTGCCATGCCATGTGGATACCTCCGGGGCCAGGGATCGAACTCGCACTGAGATGGTTGCAGTGATGTGTCCTAACCTGTTGCGCCCCCAGAGAGGGCCCTACTGGTCTCTTCTAATAAAAGAAAGGTCACCCTATTTTACAGTACTTTCTCCTTCCTAATTCTATAAACTAGCATTTTATCCCCTTTTCTCAAGATAAGGCTTGCAAAATAACTATTTGTTTTTACTAATACTTGCCATTTCTTTTCCAGCTATGGTTACTTATACTTCTATTCCCCGCCCCCCGGTTTTTATTTAAGTCTTTATTATTTACTTTTCTAGCTTATGATAAAGACTTAAGAAAATGGGATTTTTTTGGGTCCTCCTTGCTGGCACGGGGGTTAAAGTCAGTGCTATCAAGTTACTGCCAGACACTGCAGCATGAGTTTGATCGCCAGCCAGGGAGGTAACCCACATGGCACAGCAGACCTCTCATCTTGCCTGCTGCTCCCTTCAGTAGTGTGTTTCAGCCAATCCTCCTGTTCTGCTCACCACTGTTTCTGGTGAATCCTCTCATCCCCTGCACCTCTAGCCTACATCCCAGTTCTTGTATGCATAAATAAACAAACCTTTAAAAGTCTTTTTGGTCTTTTTGGACTGGATTAAAAAGATATGGTACATATATACAATGGAGTATTACTGAGCAACCAAAAAAGAGAAACACATGTCTTTTGCAGCAACTTGGATGGAGCTGGAAAAGATCATGCTTAGTGAGATAAGCCAGAAAGAGAAAGAAAAATACCGGATGGTTTCACTCATAGCAGGAGTATAATGGACCAGGCGAGAAAATAACAAAACTAATGAACAACCATATACCAGAGACATTTTGCAGGGGTGGAGTGGGGAATGGGATCAAAAACTGGGGGGTGGGGAGGTATAAGTGCACGGGATTATGGTGATGGCACACAGGTGACTTGGTGATGGGAAACCTGCGGGGGTTATAATTGAGATGGAAAAAAAAATGTACAAAATGATGTAAATAAACTGTTATAAAATTAAAAAAAAAAAGTCTTTAGTCTACCTTCTTCACTAATGTATTTCAAAAACCTCGAGTGGATGCACAAATATTCATCGAATGAATGAATTTGGCTCAGAGTTCAGCTTTGGTAACATGGCCTAAAGTCACTATTTGATAGTTTTTAATTACATATTTGATGCTTCTTTAATCTAACAACTACTTATAAAATATGTTTTAAATCTCCAAGAAAATAAATATTAGTATTTCTTGGTATTAATTAACAGAAAGAATGTGGCCTCGCTACACTCTACTTTTTGGAATTCATCCAGTTTTACGTGTGGCTCCTGCTATGGCCATTCTCCTACCAAATGGCCCATAACTATTTAAAGCAATGTGCATTCCTGAAGGTATAATAGTCAAAATACAGTATGCGAATAATCGTCGAAACACAGTATGCTTCTGCTCTACTACACTTCCGCAATTCGTCTTTGATTTCAAGGTGTTTCTTTAACACACTTCACTGACATCTTAGTTTGTTCATAAAGATTTCAGGATTGCATCTTCACTGAACCATAACCCTGTAAGACAATATACAGTAACTTACTTTGTACTATTTACTGCTGACTTTCCAAACACTGAGTTCTACTCTCTCTAGTATTATTAGAACTGTCTTTGTCTTCCCCATCTCTTCTTTCTTTGAAAACCTCTGAAACCTCTGAAAACTCTTTGAAACTGCCTGGATGTAATCTGGCTTGTTTGCCGTTCAAATTCTTTTAAAGGGGCCAGAAGCTCAACCAAGACCCCAGGGAGGTGACATTTCTCAGCAGTGGCAGCAGGATGGAACAGAGGTCTGGAGGGCAGGCGGGACCCAGCTGTGCACATGACAGTGCTGTCTGGACACTGTCCCAGCATCAGCGTGACTGTGAGCGACCCCCTCCCCCGCTTCCTCTGGCCTCTCATGTAGAGAACTCCTAGCTTCCTGCTTCCCGATCATCTTCTATCTTCCGGCTTTGGATCACCTCACAGACATCCTGGAGACTCACAGCTTGATCAGCCTAGAAGACAGCGGCCCAGCTGTGGCCCTCTCCTGTACCAAGGTGCTGGCCCGAGAGCCTTCCTAGACCTGCCCGTGGGTGGACTGCAGTGATGCGCTTCCAGCCTGACTGAAGATGCTGGCTTTGTGTCTCTTCAGGGTAGATACACACATTCTCTTTTGTGGCCTCTCAACTAGGATGTGTCCCTCTGAAACTCACACTGTTGCCTGTAGGAGGTCTGGCTCCTCTTAACATGGATTCTCAAACTTTCTTCCTCCTTGCTAGATTACCTGTCTGTCTGATTTTTAGACACGCATTTACCTCATCACTCAGACTCAGTTCAGGTGGGGATTTTGGAAGTAGGCTCAAAGTGGAGGAGGTGCAAGAGTTCTGTGGGTTTGATGTTTTGTTTGAAAAGGAACTCTTCTGAGTTGCAAAATTTGGTCATTTGCACGGCAAATTATTCAAAATCTCAGATTAACTTGTGTACTGAAAGTTTCTGACTTGCACTAATGTTTTATGTTTCTTCACTCAAAATGAAAACTAAAAATATTGTCTGTCCCCTCTTTCTTTGCTTGCAATTATATATTTAGGAACCTCTGTTTTGATCCTATGGGAGAAAATATCTACGGTTCAGAACTACCAATAGCAGGGAAAAACTTTTTTGGGGGGAATGAAATGTTTCCCATTTTTGTGGATTTTTAAAAAAAGAGTTATTTATGCTTATAGAACTGGGATACAGGTCAGAGGTGCAGGGTGGTGAGAGGCTTCACCAGAGACAGAGTGGGGAGCAGAACAGGCAGAATGATGAGGTACCCTGCTGAGAGGAGCAGTGGGCAAATCAGGAGAGGTCTGCTGCACCCTGTGGGTCACTTCTGAGGCAGGGATCGAACTCACAGTGAAGGAACTGCAGGCGAATTTCATGGTGTTGCACTTTAACCCACTGCACCCACCAGGGAGGCCTCATTGTGGATTCTTAAGCACACTCTTCATGTATGTGACATGCTGCCTGGGTGAATTCCGAATTTCGGCAGAACTGCTACAGTTATCAAACATTTGGCACGGAGGTCAAAACCTCACTTGAAGTTTTGGTCTATGTGGGGTTTTTTTTTTTTTTGAAAGCGCTGATTAGCAAAATGCAAAACATGCACCCTTATCACTTTCTTGTCCTCATGTCTCATTACTACCTAATGGTCTTCTTTTTTATATATATATAAGAAAGACCACAGGATTGGATGCAGTGTTCTTTACAACAGGCCTGGTCTACACAGAGCTGCAGAGGGACAAGGTCTTGGCTCCATCAAAGAGCTAGTGTCTGCCCTCGAGGTTTAACTATTTGGCTTTTCTGATCTTCAAAATGGTTTTAGTCTTGGGTCCTACAGGCTTTAAGAGTAGCGGAATCTGTGTCCCCATATTTTATAGGGAATCTTGTTAAATGGGCAAAATAACTAACAAATTATAAGCTGAGCTCTGTGAGTAATTAGGCTGTGTGTTACAAATGGAGTCTTTACCAGAGAGCTATGTTCCAAGGAGTAATCCCAAATACACTCACACTAAGCAGACATTAAAAAAAATATTTCTTAGCTGTTTCCTTGATTTTAACTTTCTTTTGTCCAATTGTTTTCTTTGTCCATTCTCTTTATTCTAATGATTTGAATGTAAATACTCCATTTATTAGAGGTTTCAAAAACATTTTTAGGGGCCTTCGTGGTAATGCAAGGAGTTTAAGTGCAACACTATGAGACATCTGCAGCTACTACAGCGTGAGTTCGATACATGGCGCAGCAGACCTCTCCTATCCTACCCGCTACTCTCCTCAGCAATGTCTTTCAGTCAGTCTGCCTGTTCTTCTCCCCTATCTGTCTATGGTGAATCTTCTCACCAACTTCCCCCATACCTTTGGCCCGAACCCCAGTGTTTATGTGCATGAATAAATAAATCTTAAAAAAAATTCTTAAGCATTTCGGAACTATTTTTCTCTTACTGACAATGCCAAAAATGAAAATCTGTGGATCATTACATTAATAAATTTGAAACTTGGTATGCTTTGAGACATTACTTCAAATTGGGGTACTCTAGTTATGGAGAGTCAGTGCTGAGAACTCTATTTTCCTAGACTGGTTGTTTAGATGTAAAATGATTGTGTTGGGTGGATGAATACCTGGCTGTACCATCACAGGTGTTCGGATAATTGCCTTTCCCAGTGTTGACTGTTGCAGTGGTGCTCTGATCACCGTCATTCCAGGCCGGATCTGAGGCCCTGTGATTACCTACAAATGACACAAAGGAAAAGGAATTAAAATGCTTGTAAAGGATGAAAGCATGAAGAACTTAAAATACAATCTCTAAGTGGAGTCTACTGATACACATGTTTATAGAAATGGCAGAGGCTCTTGGATACTGCATTTTAAATTATATTAAGCATGAAAATAAAGATGGAAATCTGAGGGGGGAAAACTTCATAATTCATATCTATAACCGAAGAGGCTGTAAGAATAAGCTCAGAAACAGAATGTTCTTTCATAGTTTTTTTCCAAGGACAGACCACACAGCAGGTTATTTTCAGTTTTATAGTTAGGCCCAGAACATTTTTAAGTCTTCGAGACTTTCAAGCTTTTGCATACTACTAGTGCCAAAGAAATGCTGTGTCTGGTCTATGTGCATATCAACTGACTAGTGACAGTGGTGTGGATTGTACTTTAAAATCCTACTTCTTAGCTGCAAAATGATTAGGTGGCTAATCGTTATCTATTGTTTTATATATAAAGAACTTCTTTATAAAATCCCAGGATACATACACTATACTGATGTGCTACTAATTAAATGCTAGAAATTAACAGATCATGGATCATTTTGACTTAAAAGTACAAGAAAAGGAATTTTCACAAAAACAGGACTTTGTCACAGATTAAGTAAAAGGCAAAAGAAAACTAGAAGGTGAACTGACCCTGGGAGAGGCCATTTTAAAACCTTCCGCCTCAAACCAAAATAAGCCTGTAAAGGAATCTTACTTGTGAAGTGCTTGTGCTTCCTGCCGAGCCTGAGGTATTGGGTCTAATTGTGACTGTCGCTGTCCTGGGCTGGAAAGAAGTAAAGGTCTGCTGACTTGTACCTGTGCTCGAGGGGATGATACCCAGGACCTTCTGTTGTACTTGAACAACCCCTTGGAGAAAAAAGACAAAGAAGCAATTCAGAACTTCCGCTTCAATAAAGCTCAGGTGTTGCTCGGTTTCTGAGAAACTACACGTGGCAGGGTTTGATAGTGGGCTACATAGAATGTGAGATCCGAGGACTGAAGTCAGTGAAAGGAAATGAAAAATAATGGCGACAGTATGATCTGGCAAATGTGAGTTAAAACTCTTCACATTTCCCTTACCTCCTTGTGTTGCTGGCACATTTACAGCGACAATCTTGCTGTTTGCAGGAAGTGGCAGTTTGGTAATTACTTTTCCTGCCATAGTGACTGGATTGCCTGTAATTTGGAACGTCTGACCTGTGCTGGCAATGCTTGTAGCAGATGTGGCAGCTGTGCTGGTGGCTAATGGGGTATAAGACATTTAATAAGCTTTAGATTTAAAATAACCAGCAACGTAGTGACTTCTCGGAAGGGCACCAACGCATGAAATGTGGCTCGTTTTGTTTTTTTAAGAAAAACATTCCTCTCCACTCACAGTGAGTCATGTAAATGCTGAAAGTGAAATAACGTGAGAGGAGCTCTGCTAATGTAATATCATGAATATCATCTGCAACAAACCAACTGTCACAGATTCTTTGCTCAATCAGCTGCAGAAAAAAAAAAAAAAACTTTCTAAAGAAAAGTTTCATTTAAGCAGGTAAAGGATGGAAATGTCTTTGTCCAGAATGAAAGCAATGTTTAGTGTGACCACAGCGTGTACCTGAATTGGACTGGCCTTGCTTAACCCAGGTAGCAAAGGTCTGATGGAAGTTCTTGTTCTGCTGGAATGTCACTGTGGCTGGAGACCCAACCTTCGTAGCGAGTACCACTTTAGTTCCAGGTGTAACTGAACCACTTATGGGCGCTGCCATAACCTTCTGCGCTGCAGAAATGGTGCTAGTGGTGCTGCTCGTCGGGGAAGTAGTGGGAGCTGCGATGACTGTAGGTTTCTGCTGCTCCAGTCGTTTCTAAAAAGTCAGGGAAAGAAACACGAACCAAAGCAGTGCTCCATGAAAACGGTATCACTGGGCAAAAACATTCAGCCACAAGTTCTCCTAGATTAAGAAACTGCATCAAGTTTTTAAAATGCTTTTCCTCCAAAACTGTGCAGAGAAATTTACACTTTTGCATTCAATTTCTTGACAAAGACAGTATTTCTGGGATTATTACAAAGATTTTATTAAAAGTAGTATGTTTTTCGTAAGAGAATCTTATAAACAATCATGTTTTTCCAGGCTGCTCAGCTGTGGGGCTCAGAGCAAAAATGGTTTGCTGTGCTGCTAGTTTACCCCACTGTGGGAAGCTGTCCATATTGAACATTACTATTCAAGCCGGCAACCCTGCCATCCAGTGAGCTGGAAATTACTAAACGTTTTTTCTAGACCACTTAATATTACTCATTTTAAACACTTTTACAGAAAAAAAAATTTTAAATTATTTTAATGGAAAGAGGTAGAATCTGACCTTTCAGTCAAGATCACTGAAAGAACACCTGTTTACCTTTAACCATAGACGCTGCCCTTTCCTGCCAGCTTGCCAACGAGAGTGGAAGCTGCCACTTGTGAAGACAACAGGAAGTACTGACTGAGAACCTCATGGCAGGTGTTTTACCATCGTTATCTTATTTAATGCTCAGACCAACCCAATAAAGTTACTAGTGTTAGGACTTAAAGGGAGGGAAATTGAGACTTCAAGAGGTAGTGCAGCTGGCAGGCCAAAGAGCCAGTCAGTGGTGGAGCTGAGCTGTGTACCAAGATAAATTTCAAAGCTCTCTCTTTCTGTCTCCTGCCGTGGAAAACTGCTTAGCGAGGACATCACAGCCGAGCTTTTTAGTGCTTCCTTTGTATACCCGGATGTAATGTGAATTATTTCACGTCATTTCTCACTCCTCAGTAGAAAAGGAGTTTGTTTTGGATACTGAAAAATGTCATACGATTAGAAGCAGCAAAAAAGAAGGAAACTCGACACATACTTAGTAGCTATTTTTTTGGGTTATGCCTTTGAAATAGGAAATACTATCTTTGTAAATTAGTGTTGTAAATGAAATTTAAATACTTTTGCAAACCCACAGCTTGGTATGTCCACAGAACTGTCTTCAAATAAAATTTATATGAAATACATTTAAAAATAAAACCACACAAACATACAGCTCCTGTGCTTCTGGTGAGGGTGAATTTGGCCACAAAAGTCAGTTCGCTGCCAGGTGGGTCCGGCACCACCCGCACCTGCTGCCAGGCAGCGCTGTTGTTTGCGTGAGCCTCTGCACGGGCCCTCGCCCTCCGCCTTCCCCTGTGCACTCACCTTAGCCTGCTGTTCAACTGCTTGTGCCTTTTCTTTCTCCACTCTGCAGGGGAAAAAGAAAGAACTTAGACATCTGCCATCTAATATTAAGTGAGATCTCGTTGACTTTCGTATCATAAAAAGGTAGGAAATTATTTTGATTAAAAATAAAACATTTAAAATTAATATAATTAGAAACGGGCAAATGGATAATAATTATTGAAACCAAGAAACATAAGCTGTGTTTGCTAGTACTTAAAATAAGAAAGTGGAGTAAAACTACCTGAGACATTTGAATAAACTATCAAAGGGATAATTCAATTTTGAAGTGGTAAAATTTTCAAATATCTGATCACATACGAACCATTTCCTTACCTCTCAGCAAATGCCCTAATTTCCCATAATTCCAACTCTTCTTCTGCTACCCAGGTTTCAATAATAACAGGGCCAGTTTGCTTGGGCGTTTCTGGTCTCTTTGGCCTTAACGCACTTGATCGAAGACCTTTCCTCTGAGGTGTAGGAGTTTCTTTGGAAAAGAAATTAGGGTATTTTAAGCAACACAGCACCTAACATTACATTCCTTTTGGCTTCTTCTCGCTTATCATGAAAAGCAGAGAGGGTGAGGTTGGCACAAAGTTTTTCTTAAAGGGCCAGATGGTAAATACTTCAGACTATGCAGGCCAGATGCTCACTGTCACTCCTCAACTCTTTAAGGAGAGAGGAGCCCAGGACCATAGGGAAGGAGGTGCGGCTGTGCTCCTGCACCAGGGGAACAAGGTGGGTGCAGGCTTGCGGGCCCCTGACAGGAGGAGGCCAGGAGCCTTTGCATAGTCTGTCCCATCAGCCTGGGGCACCAAACCAGGTCTCCTCTCCTGACACCTGACCAGTGCTTATTCACCTCATAGCTCAGTGTGGGTTACAACTCCGGTAACCACAACACCCCCCCAGAGCACTGAAACTGTCATGGATAAGTAAAATCTAATGACAAGATTGAAAAAAAAGATTTATTTATGCATATGGGAGCTGAGATATACACCAGAGTGTGTGTGGGGAAGGGTGAAAAAAGGGGAAGATTCACCTGAGACAGAGTGGAGAGCAGAACAGGCAGATGGACTGAAACACACTGCTGAGGGGAGCAGCAGGGGTCAGGAGAGGCCTGCTGCGCCACGAGGGTTAACTCCCTGGCTGGAGACTGAACTCAGGCCATAATGGTGAGAGCACTGAGACTTCACCCCTAGGCTACCAGGGAGGCCCTCCCCCCTAAATATTTTTCTTGCAATGTATCGACTTTTGTTTATCTATCTAGAACCTGGACACCTTACTGAACAAAGCACTAATAGTTTTGATTCTCAAAAATTTTCAAGGTCTAGGTGGACAGTCATAATTATTATAAAATAGCATGAATTTTGTTTTTTCCTCAATATTACTCTCACTTTTTTTTTTTTGTTTTGTTTAAAGATTTATTTATTTGTGCACACAGAACTGGGGTACAGGCCAGAGGCTCAGGGGTGGCAAGAGGCTTCACCAGAGACAGAGTGGGGAGCAGAACAGGCAGATCGACGAAATACACTGCTGAGGGGAGTGGTCACCTCCGGGGCAGGCGGGAATCGAACTCATGCTGCAGTGGCTTTAGCTTCTTAGTGCTGTGCTTTAACCCATTGTGCCACCAGGGAGGGCCAATATTACTCTCATTTTATTGCAATTTAGGTTAACACTTATTAGTACTGTAATACCACTACCTTGTCTTTATTTCCTGGAAATCTCATCTTCTATGGATCTGCCACCTGTCTGTCACGGGCGCTCCATAAATGCTTCCTGTTTCTTTATGATTCTTATATATAATTTCTACTCTAAGCACTAAGGCATCTCACTGACAATTGATGTGTCTGAAGTGCATCAGGTGGAAGGATGATGAGCAGGCAGGTCTGGCGTTTGCCCTCCTGGGGCTGACGGTCTGACTGTCTGGTGTCCACCACTCCACACCTTCATTTTAAGATGCTGACCACAGTTCTCCTATGTCCCTTGTACACGGCTCAATGCCTGCACGTGCCAATGTGTGGAATGTGAAGTACGGTATTTAAAGCAGAACTATAGTGGAAATAGCTTTTCCAAAAGTTGAAAAAAGGATTAAGGAAATAATTATAATCAAATTTGGATTAGGAGGTGGGCTAACAGGTCAATAATGGAAGAACAGAATTCTTTCTGCTCCTTACCTTTTGGTGCTTCTGGAACCCCAATGGGACAAATGATTTTCCTGATACAATATTCAGATCGAATGCCATAAGGACCAACATCTCGCCTCTTGATTATCTCTGTTGTTGTGATTTCAGTTTCAGATGTTTCTATGGTGATTTAATTCACATAGTATTAATAACTACTGAAAATACTCAAGAGACTAAAAAGGTACAATGTCTGGTGTTTTTAAAAAAAGAGACCTGGCAGCAAACTGGCATTTGGTTAACTGATGACGACAGCTACATTGCTAGACTACAATAATACTGCGTTTCTTCCTCACTTGAAAATGTCTAGACTGGGCAAAATGCTGCTTGGGGGCAGCTTAGCTCCCTGTGGCAAAACTCAGTCAAAATAATAAAAACCCTAGAAGAGAGTCAATGGCAAACAGGATTCTAGCTGTCCCCACTGAAATGATTTATACTCCATGATAATAAAAACCCTTTTAAAATCCAGACTGGTTCATAGGTAACTGACTTGTAATTTGAACCCAGGATTTCATAGCACATACAAAGCTTTATTTTTAAAACACAAGCATTATGTTTTTAGTAAGTAACAGATATGCTTCAGATTGAGCTGTTAAGTGATTTTTTTCTTTTACACTTGAACTAGGAAAAATAAAAGCCCTCACCTGTCCGTGTGGTCCCTCCGCCTGGAGGGGCCTTGGCGGCCATGTCATCCCACCGCAGGCTTGCCCACAGCAGCCGGAGCATAAGGCTCACTCCAGCTAGGGACTTGACAGTCTGAAGTCTATACCTGAAAGAAAAACCCAAGAAAAGACCACACATATATATTTATATGTGTATATATGCACGTACACACACTATAAGCTGAAGGACTGTTTGTCTTAATGACTTCAACACTTACAATACAGTTTGTAAAAGCACTTTGGTTTTTATGTACCTTTTAACATAACTTTTTGTTCTAGGCTTAACAGGTATCCAAACTTTTAAAAAAAGGGTCTAGTCATTTCAAATGCCATATAAATATGTAAAATTAGCCTGTCTCATTGTAAAATTGATATGGTAGTACTTATGGAGAATTTATAAACCTAAGCTACTAAAGTACGTGATAGAAAAATTATGAAGAGCAAATATAGAGCAAAAAAATAAATGTGCTATTAAATGTGGTAAAAATAATTTTGAAGAATAAAATCTTAACTGATTTTGCTGGGGAAAAAAAATGAATGCTTAAATTTTCTCGAAAAGCAAAACAACACGAAGAGACCTCACAAATCCAGTAAGACATTTCCAAACAGACAGAAATTTTATACCCAAATGTTGGTTCAACAAAATATGAACTACTGGGTGATGGATATAATTAACACGTTAACCACATTAGGGTAGTTTGGGGACCCTGCAATACAATGAATTAAAAAGGCAATGGGGTACTAATCAGGAACAAAGGACCCTGTGGCTCACGTTTTTTCTAAGCATTATGGGTAAAGTGAAATACTGAACATTTTAGATATTCTTGTCCTATTTCTGAACAAATTTACGACTGCAATGAGTGTCATGTCTTACAGTGGAATCAATCACAGAACATTTAAAAGCTGCCCTAAGCTGTCACTTCCGCATTACTGATATTTGCATAATTAATTTGTTGACACTTCCACATACTAAGTGAATATTCTAGTTGATTTCAATGTGGAAAAAACTTATACAACTAAAATAACTTCCTTCTCTAATAGGGTGAAGGTAATCTTAAGAAAATCTGCATCGAAAGACAATGTTCTCTTAATATTAAGTGGGAAAAATGAACAATGTGGGAAAGGAAAGCTCTAAGTCAAATGTTGCTACTTTCTTCACTTCCGGTCTCCACCCATGACACCTGATTTTCTTTGGTGTGTGATCACCCTGTGAATCCTCGGACTTGGACAGAACAATTCATACCGTAGTGGGAGAATGTTAACTAGTGCAGGGCTGTACCGAGAGGGAACGTGTCACTTCCAGACTACACTTCATAGACATGCCTGGGGCACATTGGGCTTGTGGGAAGAAGCAAATGAACCTTTCTTTGGAGAGAGAAGTATTCGCTTTTCTCCCTGCACACTCTCTCTATGCTCAAACGACAGCTTTATCACATCCCTATTTTACAGTAAAAACACCAACAGGTAGGGGAACACACCTCATGCACTACCAACCCATTTGTTCATTCACTCGAAAAATAATTGGTGTGCCTTCTCTGTGAGTGTGAAGGAGCAGGGGGCGCAGTCAGGCGTGCTCAGAGCTCTAACAGAGGGGACCACGAGGGAGGGGATGGGACACGGCTCAGGGTGGGGCAGAGATCTGCTGGAGTCTCAAAGGATAAGGATACAGGGATGGAGACTAAAACAGTGGGTACAAAAACAAATATGCTTAGAGCAAAGGGTGCAAGAACACACACACGTTCCTAGAAACCACATCAGGTATACTAAGGCTATCTATCGGAAGGGGCGTGGAGGTGAGCAAGAGGTGGAGCTGGCCTGAGAGATGAGGCAGAGCCGGAGCATGTGTATGAGCGGGAAGGAGTAGAGACAAGTATTAAAGATGACCTATGTGAAGCTTCTGAGAAGGCTCAGTGCTGATGGGCTTAAGGGGAAGCACTGCTGGCGGATGTGATGGGAGTGTGACAAATGCTGCCCCCTCCTGACCTGCAGTAGTTAACACGCCCTGTTAAATGCTTGCTCGGTTCAGTCAGAATATTCACAGGATAAATCAGCATTTTTGGGGCAGCACTGTGGAGACAATACCAGTTCAGAGTGATAATGAAACACAGAATCAGGGCCTGGGAGAAAAGGTGTAAGGGGATGGACAGTGTGGAGGGAAAACGAGGCCCTAGTGAGTCGATGAGGCAAGTTTCACTTTTCAGTACTGGTCAGCCTTCATGTTAAATTAATAGAGATCATACATGTGCCTTTGGCTTTCTCAGCTCCTACTCTAAGCACCAGACATATTTTGTTCATATGTCAGTATAAAAATGCATTTCTCATGCATGATTTTTATCGGGAACCATTTTTTAAAAATGCATTCTAAAGTCAAGAATAATTGACATTTTTTTTTAACCCATGCTTCCATCAGAAAGGGGATTATGTTTCTTTCAACTTTAGCGAATTAAGACCATGGCATATATCTGAAGGCAAATATGTTTAAAATATATAGGAAGTTGTTTCCTTCCATTAAAAAAAAAAACCAGGAAATTAGCTAAACAGATACAAATTGTGCTCACAGTCATATTAAACCGTAACAGTACAAGGATCCTGAAACCCGGCCATGCAGAAAAGGGCCCTGGGCAACACTTGATCAGAACTGGTTCAGAGAAGCGCTTCCCGGACAGCCTGCCTTCCGCGTCAGAAGAGCGCACAAAGGTTGGCCTGGGTCATTTTAATTCAATTATTGGTACATAGTAACTTTTCCAGTGGGAAAGAAGTTACCTGCAGGACAGTCAAGGATACATTTTGGGACCGCTCTCAATGAAGAAAGCAGAAAAGTGCAGAGTAATCCTACAAATCCATGAACTGTAATGAAGAGTTCCTTGATTCCCTGCAGGATTCTGCAAATCCTTCATTGCAGGCCCTGCAGAGAAATTGTACTTTTCAGCTGTCTCTATTGAATGTGTAATGGAGTGATGATATTTTAATTTAAATCAAAAGATGAGTTATAAAAAAAACTTGGCCAAACCAACTATGGTCATAATTATAAATGAACTTCTTTATAGAGCGTACTCATACACTTCATTTTTGGGTCTTCAATCCTAGCTAACTGTAACTTAAAGGAAACAAAAAAGTATGATTTTTAACTTAAAGGAACGGGAAACATATTAAAAGACATAGAAATGAAGCCTAAAGTGACATGGCGTCTGCTCAGTACCTGCTGAGGGGCCATTCCACGGTCATCAAATGTAACTGTGACCAGGACGGCTCCCGCTTTGTGAGTATGTCCCCCAGAACCCTGATGCTCATGCTCTATCCTTTTCATTGTAAGGGTGAAAGATAAAAAGACAAGGGTATGAAAAAGGACAAAGCAAGGACACATATGTGAAATGCAATGTAGCAGATAAAGTACTGGGCTGGGGCGCAGTAAATCTGGGCACTGCTCCTAACTCGGTCCTGCTGCGGCCAGAAGCAAATGATTACACAGCTACAAAAGATAAGAACTGCAAAATCCTTTCCCAATATTAAACTATATGATCTTACAACTGCTAAACTATGTCCTTGTGATTCATCCCCCAAACTTAATGCCCAGAAAATTTTTAATTAAGGCTATTTCTGGGTTTACAAAAAAGCTCAGGGACTACCTAGCTTTTCTCGGGTAAGTAACAGAGAGCTCCCAAACAATTATTTATCATGCAGGTCAGTTACATGAGGAAGAGTTCCACATCATGATGAACTGTGTGTGATTCACAGGCATGTTTCCTTTGTCTTATGCTTTTATGAATTATCCAAAAGAAATAAGATATAAACATTCCATGAAACTGGTGATTATCCAATTCTATGATTCTCTTGTTCCCATGGCAATAAACTAGAAGGTTAGACCACAAAACAATCATGTTTGACATGTTTGTCTTGCGAAAATTAAAACTGAATTTTACTCTAAAGGATTCCTTTATATTTTCTGTCTTTAGACATTTTCCCCTAAGGAAACTTTAGTACCTACCAGCTGGCCAAGTTCAAAACTTTATCTGGTTTCCATTACTTCGGTTTTTAGATATTTGCTTCCCTATCGTATCTCTATCATCCCATTTTTTAAAGAAAAAATGAGATATTATTAGAAAATACTTTTAAAAGTTTCTCCCTTCCCCAAATCCATGTTAAAGTACATACCTCCAAGTGATACCAAAGGTCGGTCTAGGAGAAGGATATGGCCATATATCCAAGGCAGGTTTTGCATTGTAATTAAAATAAGGGACTTCTCGGATTCCTCCTTTTCGGGCCAACTTTTTTAAGTCATCATTAGGCAAAACAAATATGCTCTTCTTGCTGCTCTTGGTAATAAACTTCCTATAGGATGGCAGAGCGGTACCTGAACGAGTCTTCTTGGGTCTTGAAAATTTCATGAGTTTCACTTTGTCTCTGGTGGAATATTCTTTGCTCACAGTCATAGATGTTACCAGAGTGCCTCCTGCGGTGGTCAGGGAATCCGTCACTGTCGTGGTGACCACAGTTTTGCTCTGCTCCTTCACGGAGATGATATCTACACTGCTGCCTGCGGAGGGTGTGGAAAGCTTTGTTACTGTGGTGGTGGTGGTGGTAACAGTGGATTTGGCACAGTTTTCTGTCGAAGAGACTACAGTTTGCTTATCACCTTTTGCTACCTTGATTACGGTCTTTGATTCCGTGGCCACCGTGGATGTCAAAGTGGTAACTTCTGTGATGACTGTTTTTCTTTTAGATTCTCCATTGACATTTTCATCTTTGTTGGTGAGCAGCCCATTTTCATCAACAAATTCACTACTCTGATTAGATTCCTCTTCAGAAGTAACAGGCGATGGAGTCACCTTCTTAGCGTCGGAGGTCTCGACTTCCATGTCTTCCACGGGGCCGGCAGTGCCACCTGCCGGGCAAGCGGGTGGAGGCGTGGTGGGGGGTGCGCTCACCGTCCCTCTGGCAGAGGTCAGTGCCTTCCGGCTGTCTTGGTGGTCTCCTTCAGCACCTGCAGATCTCAATAAACACGATTTTGCTTCCAAGTTATTTTCATTAAGATCTTCCATGATGACATCACCATTCATGAATGGCTTACCAGGAGAGTCTTTAGTAGTCAAAGACTTAGTATCATGTTCAGGAACTACATTATTTATATTATTAACTTTTGATTCCACGTCACCACTCACTACTTTATTCTCCGTGATTTCCTTCACGCATTCCCCTTTCAAATATACTTTAGGTTTATTATCTTTTCCATTCATTTGAAAGGAACTTGCTTTCTGGCCTTTCCTTTCAGACTCTCGATTTTCATTATTCCTTTTGTCAGTGATGCTTTTTAAATTTACTTGATCGATACATTTATTAACTGTTCTCTCCTCTAATTTCTGTTCTTGACTTGGCTTTTTACCATTTGCTTCAGCTACTTTGCCTTGCAGTGCGCCACCACAGTTTCCAGAGGACTTATCTGAAACAAGCTCATGCTTCCGTGGCCCCAGGTCTGCAGTACTTTGCTCTTGAGTCATGAATTGTTCAGAGATACTTTCACTGCTGTTCTGAACAAGCATGTCTTCATCACCACTACTGTCCTGAGTAGACATAGTATCAGAACTATTTTCCAAAGTGCTATCACATTCAGAGTCACACCCCAGCTTTCCCTCCAAGTCCACAGCTTTCGGCAGAGATGGGGTATCACTCTCATCGGTACTTTTAGGTACTGATGAAAATAAAGGGCTCTGGGAAGGAGAAACAACGGTGTTGTTACCCTCCTGTATGAGTGGCTTTTTGTTCTTATAGATCAAAGTACCAATTTCATCTGCACTGGTTAATTTTTCATCAATGAGAAAGTCACTCCCTTTTGTTTTAACCTGATGGGGTTCCTGGTCTCCACTAGCAGATTTATAAAGATTCTCACCTAAGTCACTTCCAGCAGAATTTTGTTTCTGACAGTTAGTCTCTGGGCTCTGAACGGAGATGTCATCTAACATCTGATCTTTTGGATAAAGTTTGTTTGTTGTAGGGTCAGGATCACTGATTCCAAGAACTGAGGAATCGCTCTGTGAACATCCCTGAATCAAGTCTTCAGATTTATCGTTACTTGCGTTAGCGCTTGGTTCTTGGCCGAGCAAGTCACTCTGACACTCTTCTTTTGCTTTTGTTACTCCTGTCAGGTCAGACAAACTTTTCAGAGAACTTGCAGAGGTCTTCCCGATACCCTTAATTCCACCCTCCAGCTTCATTTTTTCAAGGCGCTGTTTTTCTTCCAGTGTAAACTGCTTAATTCTCCTTTCAAGAAGTCCGTCTAGTTTGGATGACTTGATTTTCTTTTTATAACTAGTCCTTAGATGAAAACCCTCACTGACATTGACCACATCTACTTGAGAACTTTCCTGACAATTTAGATGTGGCTCCGTTTTCATATCATCATCTATTTCCATTGGCTCTTCCTTAAAGGACTTATCATTGTCAGAATCTAAAACTTCTTTTACATCTGTGAAATAAAGATATTTATTTAAGTGTAATTTTCAGTCTGAAATCTGGAATTTAAATATTTTAATTTTAAAAACCTACCAGTTTTTCTTATTTGCACTCAAGAGCTTAAGTAGAAATATCTATATACTTCAAAGTTCCTGATATATGATAAAAATGGGTCAATAGACAGGGTGAAACTTTCTAAAAGGCTGAAAAACCACATGTATTTCGAATCACTACTCTTAGTAGCTAAAAATGATGAAATGCCACAGTGAAAAATTACTTAGTATGTGACAGCTATTATATAAACAGTAACTTTTTGTAAGACTTTGCAAAGAATATTTTATGATTAAAAAAATGACTAAAACTCAGTGGGGAAGTAAGTTATGAAAACTGTGTAAGTAGGAAAAGACCTATACTTCTAAGCTGTAACCCTGGCACCTGACTGGCCACAGACATAGCATCCAGTTTACCAGCCCCAAACCCCCTAATCTGTGTTGGAAAGACTGGTTCAGCAGTTTAGTTATATCTCAGGGCTCATGCATTATCTGATCAAAAAAATCTCCCCCTTGCAAAAAACCATGCAAGCTCTTCAGAAAGTTGAATGCAGAGTTATCTCATGACCCAGCAAGTCCACTTGTAGGAATTAAACAAGAGATGTTCACAAATGTCCACAAAACAACCTGTATGTAAATATTTGTATCAGCATCATTCATGATAAGCAAAAAGCAGAACCAGCCCAAATGCTCATCAACTGATGAATGGGTAAGGAAAACATGGCACATCTACACAATGAATCATTAATTAGAAATGAAAAGGAATGGCCGTACATGCTACAGCATGGATGAACCTTGAAACATTGAGTTAAACGAGACCCACAAAGGACCACATATTCTACAAGTTCATCTATATAGAATGTCTAAAATAGTCAATCCATAGAGACAGTACATTGGTGGGTTGGGGGTATGTTTGTTGGAGGGAGGAGATGCTAATTGGGGACTGATTGATGATGGCTACGTGGTTTCTTTTAGGGAGATGCAAATGTTTAAGTGGTTGAACAGGGGCCCTCTCTGGTAGTGCAACAGGCTAAAGCGTAGCACTACGAAGCTAATTGCAGCTGCTTCAGCACAAATTCAATCCCCGGCCAGGGAAGTGACCCACATAGTGCCTCAAATCTCTCCTGTCTCCCCACTGTTCTCTTCAGCAGTGTACTTTGTCAATAACCTGTTCTGTTCTCTACTCTGTCTCTGGTGAATCCTCTCACCCCACCTACACCTCTGGACTATTCCCCAGTTCTATAGGCATAAATAAATCAATCTTAAAAAAAATAAATGGCTGAACAACTCTGTAAATATGCTGAAAACTACTGAATTCTACACTTTAAGTGGGTAAATTATATGACATGTCGCTGTTGTTTCAGTAAAGACAACACAGTACCTTCCTTGCTAGAACTAGACCCAGTGCAATCTTACCACCCCAGGCTGCCCTTCACACTTGACTCTCCTTACCTTGGTCTTTCTTCTCAGTAACCTTTGAAATGTCCATTTCACTTTGGTCTGCTCCTTTTGCAGTATCTGAATCCTTTACCTCACTTTTCTCAGAATCAGGCTCTGTTTTTATTTTTTTTGGACTTCGTGGACCTTTCCTTCTATCCGATTCATCCATATTTTCATCCATATTATTTTTGGCTAAAAGAAACCAAATGCATAGTGATTTCAGGCATCTTGAATATTAGCAATTTAATGTATCTACTTTTTTTTATTAAAAAGTTTATTTTTACATCATTTTGCACATTTTTTTTTCATCTCAATTGTAATCCCCACAGGTTTCCCATCACCAAATCACCCC
>NW_004567139.1:1650697-1688568 GCF_000260355.1 Condylura cristata
GGGGAGCAGAACAGGAGGATTGACTGAAATGCAGTACTGAGGGGAGCAGTGGGCGAGACAGCAGAGGTCTGCCATGCCATGTGGGTCAATTCCCTGGCAGGTATTGAACTTGTGCTGCAGTGGCTGCTAACAGCTTCACAGTGTCAAGACTTAACCTCTTTTCCCACCAGGGACAGTCTTGAATGACTGCATTTTAAACGTACTTCAGAAGCCTCCCCATGAAAGACTATTTCAATCTGTTCACTGACTCCAGAAAGTCATTATCAGTGGTCCCTAATAATAACTTCTGTAACACAACCACATTAAATTGGATAAACGCTAAGATGCTTTCTCCAGAAAAGAATTATGTACACAAATGTCTGGAATCAATTTCAATGGATTCTTGGACAACTATGAACTTGGCATGGGCTCTAGGTTAAGAACATGTAGGTCTATCACTGAATAAAAGACTGAAGAGTGACCAAAGGCAGTGTGGGCAGTGTGTGGGGCCTGGTCCTTGTTCTGATCTGATTCACCTGGTAACAATACAAAGACATGTCTGAAACAACGGGGCAGTGACATATGGACAGAGAGTCCACTGAGCAGTATTTTTAGCACTGTCCCTTTGGTGAGTGTGCTAATGGTATGATGCTTGTGGGCAATGGAGTCTATTTCATACTGAACAACCTTTGGCAAATGACTCCTGGATTTGCGTTAAATATAAGGGGGAAAACCTTTCAGGTAAAAGACAATGATAACTGAAACAAAAAAAATTGGATTTGGTAACTCTTTGAAGGATGGTTACATAAAAGTTCATTATTCTGTTTTCTTTTACCTTTGTGTAATTTCAAATATTCCATTAAGAAAATAAAATTAAACCTACAAAACAGAACTACTAGCTACCTGAATGTTCCTGGGCCTTAAGTGGCATCTATTTTTTTTTCTTTACTTGAACTGCAATGTGCCAATTCTTGGCACGTTGCTAAGGTGTATTTATGTTTTATTCAAGTGAACAATTCTTTCTAGATGACTGGCGAGGGAGTGGAAACATGAAAAAAAAAAAAAAACCACATTCAATAACCGTCACAATAGTGGAATACTGGTAAGAGATGAAGACAGTCACAGAAAGGGGTGACAGGATGTGTCTGGACCTCACAGGTAACGAAAAGATTAAAAAAAAAAACAAAACTAAATCGATCTTCTTATTAATGTCTTCCTGAGTGATTTCAGAGCAACATATTTTCCAGGGCTTCGAGTTGCCCAAAAAGAGCTTTAGATGGGAATGGTAAGCCCATCGATAGCTTCTTAGAACCTTGCTATTTAAAATAGAAACTCTAAATGTTGTACCCCCATTAAAGGTCCTCTTGACATGAAGAATATTGACAAGTCTCCTTTATTCAATTAATGCACAAGGCAAATGCACAGTCTGAGTTAGAACAGAGGTTAGAGTCCAGCACGGAGCACTCTAGTCTTGTGATGCCAAGTGTACCCTGGAGTGCATGTCTTTGTTTTGTGACCCGTCTATGTACCTATCAATAATCAGATTAGATTTGCCACGGTGAGAGGGATCATTAGCTCGGACTGCACACTGGTGGTAAAACTCCGACCCTACAGCTAAGTCATGCCTACAGCACACCCTCTGCTTGCTCCTGACTACTACCTGTGAGCAAAGGAGACGCCTCAAGTCCAACCTGCTCACTGACTGGGTAAGATGCCCCGCATTTGGAAAAGCCTATGCTAAGGAAAGTAGATACAAAATAAATCTGCAAATGTCTAAGTATTTTGAATATGATTATACAGGACAAACCAGTTCAGACACAATTACACAAAAGTGCTTTAATTCTAAGTGCTATGCGGATGATTGTAGCAATTAAACAGTAATAAAATATTATAATGAACTTGTGGAAATTTGTTATAATGGACATTTAGCTCGAACATAATCAGATAATAACACAATTACTTGTATTTAAAAATTTAGAAATATTTATGGAGAATCGACTATGTACCAAAAAATTCCTAGTTCCTATAAAACTTTTCAGCCTTCCAAAATCCTTATTTTTCCTTGTTAAAAGGTAATACAATAACTTCCCCAGTGTATTTCAGTCGATCTGCCTATTCTGCTCCTCACTCTGTCTCTGGTGAGTCCTCTTACCTCTGGCCTATATCCCAGCTCTTGTATGCATAAATAAAATAAATCTTAAAAGTGAATAAGTAAAGTGTTAGCTAGTGGTACTGAGTTAATGCTTCACTTATGTGACACTGCATGGAAGCCTCTATCATTTCTTTCTTTCAGTGCTACACTGCTGAGGTTACCAGATACATGATTTACTCAAGAAGTTAAGTAGCATGAAATTTAAGATTTTAGAAGAACAAATAGGTAGTTTAATAAGTCATTTTCCTGTTACTAAGTTTTGTTATTTTTCTTTCATTGAAACCCAGATTAACAAATCCTGTGACTAAAACTAATTTAAAATTTTAAAGAATTTATAATTAGTAAACTACAGCAGTGATTTGCATGTTCTATTAAATTTTTCAGAAAAAAGTTTACCTAAAGTATGGTCAAAGTATCACCAATGTTTAAAAATTAATACAAATCTGGAATTATTATGCAGAAAAAATAACTGATTACTTACCTCCTTCTAATGACTTCCTGTAGTTCACATTAGTATTGCCTGGCAATTTAGGAACAAACCTATACACGTGAGTCTTACTAATCCAGCTCCAACCACCATATCCGGTTACTCTGTACTCCTCTCCTTTTTGTTTCCAAACCTGGTAAAAATGAAAACAATTTTTATTAAAAAAGGATGAGAATGCTTACAATGCACATGTGACTTTATAGATCTTCACCAAATGAGACCAACAATAATGTGACTTTATAGATCTTAAATAATAATGTGACTTTATAGATCTTCACCAAATGAGACCAATAATTTAAACTAATTAAGTTTATCAGTCAACTTCAACTATTTAAGTAATTGTGTCAAAAGTCAAAATTATAAATTACTCAGAGTTACAGAGTAAGTCACAGCAATCGCTGCCATTTATCTTCAAAGGGAATACAAAGTTACCTGATGCTTGACTGGAAATGTGTATTTTACCCACGTAGCTTGTTGCATTGTCTCTTCCTCTTCCTGCTTTTTTTCTTTTTTTTTGACTTTTTCCTTTTCTTCTCTTTCAATTGATGTCATCCTGTGCAATCTAAGAATATAAGATAGAGAGAAATACATTTAAAATTGACAAATAAAAAAGACAAAACTACCGTAAATGAACATTAGGAAACAAAAGCAAAGAATGGTTAGCTATAACCCTACAACCCAGACAAACCAACTCACAAACATAAGGAGAGGTACAATTTCATAAGAGGAAAAACCAAAGAGTTGGAAAAAGTAGAAACAAAACATCCTCCCTTTCCCATAGCCCACCTCACAACGGACTTATTTCTAAAACATCTCCTGCAAACTTTTCCACTTCTGTGACAGAGATACTTGATCACAAACACAAGGTCAGTTTTTTTAATCAGTGAACACACTAGGAAGATCTAGTGTGTTCCTATACCAGAACATACAGATCTTCCTATACCAGAACATACAGATCATTATAAAGAGTTAAATAATGTACCTTTGCATTGAACCTTTCCCCTATTGAAGGACACTTGATTCTTTCCTTGCAAAAAGGACCAACAAATCCCTTTCACTTTGTGAACCAGTATTTCTGATTCTGTCTAGATCTGGAGATTTAAAAGCACCCCACAGGTTCCACTGAAAGAATGCAGGCTTCTTACATCCACAAAGGGGCCCACGGGGCTGCCGGCCAGAGGCGCGGGCAAGGAAGGATGACATGAATTAGATGTCAATCATTAGGCAGGAAAAGACAGGGCTGCACTGCCAGCAGAGAGATGGCAGTCTTGAGATGAGGCTCTTCATTAAGGTGAGTGGACTAGATTTTCATGAATGGGACTAGTTTTCATAAACTGGGAAGTGAACTGAAGGCATGAAGAGAGAAGCTCATGTCTCTGAGAGATTAGTGGTAGGAGAATTGTTTTTAAGCACACCCTACCCAGATGTAGCCAATTTAGCATGCACGCTATAGGGAGAGAGAGAGCTCTTTAGTCAACTTTTGGGGGGGAAGGGCTGAAAAACTGATAGGGGATTTCATTTTCTCTCCATCGCTCCACTCACAGTTCCTAATTTAGTTACCTCTACTTCTAAGAAAGCTTTGTATCTCTGCTACTACACACACTAGAGCAGGCACACATTAGGCTCTAGACCGATGGGACGCGGGGAATGGGGGTGTACTTTCCTCAGGCTTAACCTACTGACCACAGTACCACTGCCAAACACCACCCAGGGAGTGAGGCAGGCTCTGGAGCGCAGCATGGCGGATAAGCTGAGGCCTAGGCCAAACAAGATAAAGAGTGGGTGACGGAGCCAGGCCAAATACTTTTCTCAACAGAGTCGAGAAAGTTGGGCTCAGCTTTAAAACCCCTTGAAAGGCCAGGACTGACACAGCAACTGAGCCATCTTCCCTGGTAGTGGCTGGAACAGGTAACACCTGTGCACTGACACTCCGGATCACAACTGGCCGCACGCACAGCCCTTGTTCCATTCTTATCACCAAGTATGAAGTCCTCACTGCACTGGTGATTTCAGGACAAACAGTTATGGATTAATCTGTGATGTTACTGCCCTTGAGAAATGCCATTGTTCTCCCTGCTACCAAGACAATCCTTATGGGAACAGCAGCGACAACAGTAAGCTCCACAGCAAGTCAATTCCATCTGGCTGGGCAGAAGCCTTGGCCGCTCTGCAGCCCTGAGGCCCCAGGAAGGAAACCCCACGAGGCTGGTACTCCACACCAGCAGGTGCAATGGGTGTTAAGTGTCCCTGCCACATCTCCACGGTCAAACAGAAAGTTAGAATATGGACTAAACTTCAACCCGGCTTCCACGTGACACCCAGGGTCTTGCATTTGTTTTGCTATTACAAAAAAGCTACAATCAATAATGTTGATGCCTTTCTTGGTAAACTTAGGAGTACCCTGCTATGTTTCCCAGTGGAGGGGTGGCTTGGTCCAGTTTGTGGCATTTTAAAAAGCTGACAGTGTCAGACGGCTCTTTAAATTGTACACTCCACACCACCATCAATTATACAGCCACCTGCTCTCCCAGCTTCACTCAAGTTAACACCAAACTTCTAAATTAATAGCCCGATCAAGAAATAGTATCCCACTGTTTTGATTTACATTTCTTTAATTATGAGACGTAACCATATCCTCTTTATGTCTACTGGCCTTTCATATTTATTTTTCTGCAAAATGCCTGTTCAGATCCTTTGTCTTGTCTGTACTGGACTATTAGTCCTTTTTCATCTATAAAAAGGTCTTTGTCAATTAAGGACATTTCCATTTGTAGTGCAAATATTTGTCCTCAGTTTGTCATCTGTCTTTTGAGTTTGATTATAATATTATTTTTCCACTCAGAATTTTAAAAACATATATCCACTCTTTTCCTCTATGGCATCTGGGTTTTATATCTGTTTAAAAAGAAAGTATCACAACAAAAACATAATTAATCCATGCTTTCTTATTGAAAATGTTTACTGCTTTTAAGAGTTTGTTCTCTTTTAAATCTGCATTTATCAAATGTTTCTGCTCAGGCAGGGATGTGGGGACATGCTCTCTAAATGCCCTCTTCCTCTGCTGACATGCAGTGGTATCATAACCAGCCTCCCACAGCTTTAGGGCTATTTCTGAATTCTCTGCTCTATTCTATTGCATTACTTGTGCAGTACAAACTATTTAGATGATTACAGCTTCAAAATATGTTCGAGTACCTTGTCTCTTCTTCCCTGCCATTTACTTCCCTTAGCCCTGCACATTAAATTTCTAAATGAAATACTAGATCATTTCAATCAAGATTCCTAGTGTCCCAGCAGGGAACATTTTACTCACAAAGCAAATGAACTTTACTGTTGATATATTGAATCAATATACTTATTAATTTGAAGCATGGCATTTTTAGGAAATGTAATACACACAGCTAAACATACATCTTCATTTTCTTGAAGTATCTCTTTATTCCTTTAGTGAAACTTTAATTTCTTTATATGGTCCTGAGTACTTCTTGTTAAATTTATTCCTAGTCATTTGAGGTTTCTTTATTATTGCTGGAATCTTTTCTTTCATTGTAATTTTAAAAAATCTATTAAAAAATATAACCAGGCCTTCCCTAGTGGCGCAACAGATAGGACACAGCATTGTATGCTAACCGTAGCTGCTTCAGTGAGAGTTTGACCCCCGACCCCAGAGGTGACCCACAGGGCACAGCAGACCTCTCCTGTCTCACCCCCTGCTCCCCTCAGCAGTGTACTTTGTTGATCTGCCTGTTCTGCTCCCCACTTTGTCTCTGGTGAATCCTCTCACTGCCCCTGTACCTCTGGACTGTACCCCAGCTCTGTATGCATAAATAAATCTTATATAAAACCAGGTTAAGAAATAGAACTTTATTGATAGTCAGATCTGAAGCTAATGTGTCTTAAACTCCAGGTAGTCATTATCATTCATTCAATTTTCTTTACAGTTTTATCACCTCTGCACACATCCCACATATTATAAAGCGTGGCTTTTGAAAACCTCGTAGCAAGAATAAGCAAACACATTACTGTCTCTATGAAAATAAGGCTCCCAGGTAAAAATAAACTTGTTCACAAGTTTACAAGAGAGTCTTTTGGTGAAATCAGAGAGGTCATGAGCAAGTCTGGGGAGGCTCTGGGCTCACCGCTCTGCTCCCTGGCAGGACTGTGGTAAACGGGCCAGCATGGAGCTGGTTCTAAGCCACTGCTCTATGCTGCCTGCTTCGGAGGCATCTCTGGTGTATCTTGGGAGTAGTCTCAGTTCTCCTCATTGACCTGGGCTTTCACGTTCTCTTTGAGTACGTTATCATTTGCCTGCTTGCAATACTGCTTATAAGGTTTTTACTTTTGTATATATTCAATTTGTGACTTCTCAGGAATCCCACTAGAGTTTCTATGTGGTTACTGTTTGCAGACACAAAACCTACAGCTCAGAGTAACAGCCACCTTAGTTAATTTTTATACTGTTTCTGATTTGTTTTCTATTAATTTTCTTGAGTTCATAATTAGACTGCATATTCTATTTGTGCTTTTATTTCCTGGTGTGCGCGTGTGTTTTATTTCTCTTGGCAAATTGCACAGGCTGTCGTTTAAAGAAAAGTTAAAAGGCAGCAGTGATAATGGGCATCTTTATTTTGTTTCACCTGAATGTTAATGGGAATTCAAGAGTTTCACCAAAAGCATAATATGCTTCTGATGTAGCTTAAAATAATTTTTCACATACGCAATAAAAGCCTATTCATCTGTTCCTATTTAACTGCTTTTTTTTTTTTTAACTGAGCGGTAATAATGAGTTATACCTTCTTAATACTTTCTTAGCATCTAATGAGATGACCTAAATTTTCTTCACTCCTTAAAATAGCATGTTCTTAATAATCTCCTAAGAATGGACAGGTAGGACCTCCCTCTCCCTCATGGTGCAAGGGGGTAAAGAACAGCATTGTGAATCTATCTGCAGTACCTGCAGCATGAGTTTGATTCCCTGGCTGGGCAGGTGACCCACATGGTGCAGCAGACCTTTCCTGACCTGCCGGCTGCTCCCCTGAGCAGTGTATTTCAGTAGATCTGCCTTCTCTGCTCCCCATTATCTCTGGTGAATCCTCTCACTCCCTGCACCTCTGGTCTGTACCCCAGTTATTATATATACAAATAAATCTTTAAAAAAAAATGGACAGGTACTTCCACAAGGAAGGAAGACCATTTTAATTTACTATTATCTTAATTTACTTGTGAATACACTTGTTAATATTTTAAGATTTTTTGAATACACATCTTTTTGCTGTCAATTACTAAATCAATGATAAATATTAATAAAACACAGGGCCCACCCAAATTTTATATTTGTTTTATTTATCAAGTTTAATAACTGTTTTACACTAACAGAAATAACAATTTGCAAGACTTTCTCCTTTTATTTTATGAAAGCACTTAAACAGAACTGCTGCCCGTAATGTTATGAACTTCCTTCTGAAACCATCATTTTACCCATCTCCTTGCTCATGGGTACAGTGGCATTACAAAAAAATTTTAAATATATTAATTACATCATCCTTCATTTTTGTACAATGTGTGATCTCCCCATGAAATTCCCACCACCCATTCCACCCCCCTCTCCCTGTGCTCGTCCCACCCGTCCTGGCCCTTCCCCCTCTCCCTCCTCTGCAGAAATGTCTCTGATCTATAGCTGCCTAATGATTTTGGTTTTTACTTTACTATAGTTACATTTTTTTCCCAATTCCTTTTTTGTTTTTTCTACATTCCTTCTATAAGTGAGACCATTTGATACTTTTCTCTTTCTTGCTGGCTTATTTCATACAGTGGCATTCTTTGAGTCAAACCAGAAGTTCTTTTCCTTCCTGGGAGAGGGGCATGGCTAGGGCCTCAGCCCAGTGACAGATCGCTGGGTGTGCCCAAGCCTTTACCCACCAGAAGGAAGAGTCTGACGGGCACCGAAGCCTTTACCCACCAGAAGGAAGAGTCTGACGGGCACCGTTCTCTGAGGAATGCAGGAAGCCTGACTGTCTTCAAGCATTCTGTGAAAGTTTAAAGTCCCGAGTACGGTGACAGAGAGCCAGAACACTGGTTGGCGCAGTCCTTTGTTCTGGATAGCAGCATTTGGCTCCAGGGTGACCTGACAGAGGGTTTATTTCACCAGATGTTCAACGCTTATTAGTATTCCTTTCTTCGGGTTGAATACTTAAGATGGTGCCCGGCAAATTAATTTACAGTTCCTCTTTTCTAAGGTAACAGTGGGGGCCAGCGACTTCCCTGCATATTTTTAGTTGCACTACACAATTTTCAATGTATTTATGTTCTCGTGAACATTTGATTCAAAATATTTTCTAATTTCCAACTATGGTTTGTTTTGAGCATTTGTTTATTTACAGGTGTATTTCTTAAATTTCATGCATATAGTCTTTGCATTTTGTTTAAACTTCTACCACAAATGTCTACACTGCTTAGAAATAGTAACACTGTATTAGCCTAAAGAAAAGGAGTCACACTGCATGTAAATTTTAGGGAAGGGATTATTTTCATTTTGTGGTACATTTGTGAGACTCAATCTCATTGGCACTTTTGGACTTCGTTTCTTCCTCACTGCCATATGGCAGGCTTTTAAACAGGCTAATATGGAAAAACTCATCGTTACAAAATATTGTAAGGAATTTAATTAGGGATAAAACTGCATTTTCTACTTTGTTTTTACCAAATTGTTCTTTTATCCTAGTTACTCTTTTCATAGCAATATATCAGAAATCTCTTCCAATTTTTAACTGCCAACCTGATGGGTGAGAAGTAACAGTCCCTAGCTTAATGCGCGCTCTCCTACCTCGTCAGGGAGGTTACACATCTTTGCGTGTCTCGCGGCTTATGTGTCTCCTTTGAATTACATTTTTATCTTTGCCCTTTTTTCCTACTTAGTTTGGGTTTTCTTGCTTACAGAACTGTAGACTTTTAAAAACACACTGTGCATATTAACCCAGTTTTATTACTGTGTGATAAAACAATATAAATTAATCTCAAGGTAAAAGTTTTAGGATGACACAAAAACTGAAACAACCGAAAACAACCCACTGTTTGCTGATACTCACAGAGGTGGTAAACCACACAGTCAAAGAAGGGGACGCACAGCTAAAACTGTAGCTCTCTTTGGAGGGGAGGAAATGAGCTATGGTGCAGACGCCCTTCTTTTTAAACCCATGGTATCTTCCCAAGTGTTCATTTCATTACCACTCACTGGAGCAATACATAACACAAAGGCTCCTGTATCCATCACGGAGTGAACACAGGGAAAGCCACGTGTAGTGCACGTGGACGCTCATGTGGACACTACACACCATCTTACTGGACATATGTGAGAGAAATAATGCCCATCTCATGTAGATTTTGGGTGATAATGAGAGAATCAGGGGGAAAGAAAATAAGACAAAAAGGAGGGAAGTGCAGACACGAAGGAGTAGAAGAAAGGCAAAGGAAGACGGGAAGAGGGAAGGAGAGTGGGAGGGAGGAAAGAAAAAACTCTGGTTTACCAGAGTCAGGAATAATTTACTGATTCTTTTTTAATTTTGAATGTATTGATTCTAGTATCACATCTACCACCTATTTCCACACATAAGGCAGCTAATCTCTTTCCGGGCCACCTGCTGATCTTTGCATCCCTCCTACAGTCTAGTGGATCTACCAAGCCAACTTTGTTCCCTGGTAGGGCAAAACCTTTTTCCTTACCCTTCCCATTTATCTTTTCAATTACTGGCCCATTTCCATATAAATTATTTAAATTATTCCCTGTAAATTATTTGTCAAATTCTACAGAAAGCCCAACTCTAGCTATCAATGTTATTGAAATTAGTTTATATATTAACATGAGGAAAGCCTGACACTGTCAAGAGTGAGACTTCTTACACATGAACATGAGGTAGTTCCCTTAATGTAGGTATTTCTTTTAATATTTACAATAGACTTTGCAATTTTTTTAAAGATGATTCCATTTACCATTATTTTAAAAATATTCTCCAACTATGAAAATATTTAGATTGCTCTCAAAGCTTTTTACTGGGTATCACAATAAACAAATGTTTCATAATAAAGTACCTATTTGAACTTCTAAATATGTCCTCAGGATTGATTTTAAGTCTGTAACCTAGAAGTATGTGACCATAGCATTGCCAGAGTAGAAGTCATATTACTAATGTCTAATTTTCCTGAATCATGGTCTGTAAATTTTAAGACATTCACTGTTCCATTTTTACCTCATCTCATACTATGAAAAAGAATCATTCTGTGTATGTTACCAAATGTGTCATACTTGCATATTCATAATTTAGTTTTATGACTTTCTAAGTGACATGTCTAGAAGACATGTTTGTCATAATGACAAACCAGGAAGAAGAAAACCCGTGATTAAAAAAATTGAGTATTATTTAGAAATACATTTATAAAAGTCTGATTTAGTAATTTTACACTTATTCATTTATTAGTAATTTTAAATTATGTTCGAAGATTGGAGTTTTATTTAGCAATATTTAGCTGAGCTCTAGTTTGCAAAGTACTGATCTGTGGCACCAAAGGCAGCTGCCCAGTCCTCCAACACAGGCTTCAGGGTGAGCTCTTAAAATGTGGGAAGTGCGGGACCCCGCTTGTGGTGCAGTAGGTTAAAGCACAGCACTAAGAAGCTAAAAGCCTCTTCAGCAGGATTTCGATCCCTGCCCACCCCGGAGGTGACCCACAGGGCGCGCGGCAGATCTCTCCTGACCCGCCGGCTGCTCCCCTCAGCAGTGTACTTGTCAATCGGCCTGTTCTGCTCCCCACTCTGTCTCTGGTGAAGCCTCTCACCACCCCTGCACCTCTGGCCTGTACCCCAGTTCTGTATGTATAAATAAATGAATCTTTCAAAAAAAAAAATGTGGGGAGTGCTTGGACAGAAGAAAACTGGGCAAGTCTGGAGGGAACGCAAGAAGAAACAGAAGCACAGACTGTTGCTTGTCTCTGATGCGCCTTGTACTATCTACCACAAGAAGAGAGCCATTAGAAGTGGAATAAAGGTGTGCTTCCCATTTAGTGCTCCTCTTCTGGGGTGTTGCACCTGAACTTAACCCTATCCGCCCTTTCTTTGTCCAAGGAAGAATTCAGTTCATTACACTTGTGAAAGTCTCTACTGGTAAAAGCAATTATATTCGAGAGAGGAGGGAGAAAAGAGAGAAAACAAAGTATAAGGCTTAGGTGGCAGAAATAGCAAAGGAAATGGAAATATGTTAAATAGGTAGAATTTGCTTTTCTTAAAAAGCTTTTCATTAGCAGATAAAGCACTGCTCTGGACAGCAGCACACAGTGTATTTACATTTGAAAACTTACAGCATTATATGTTTGGAGTGGACCCTACAGAGGAGTAGGGAAGCTAGAAATTGAGTCTCACCTTTTGCAATAAATAATTTACATTTTTTTTTTTTTTACCATAAGCTTCTTTTAGTTTATAATCAATATTTTAAAATACTAAAGCTAAAGAACAAACCCATCCCACTGGCTGCAGTTTCACAACTCTGGGTCTACTAATGAGCTGTGTGATCCTTGACAGACCTCAGCTCTCAATAAGCGAGATGCCTGCCGTACTACCTGGACATGTGGACTGATACTGAAATATATGAGGCTCTTTTTAGTTTAAAAAAAAAAAAAAAAAGGATTTTTATTTGCGAAATATTTAATTTTCATATGCTGATCTCTTTTCATCTTCATTGTAATTCTATATCATACGAACTAATGTTCATTCATGTTTACATCTTACAGAGGAAGAAATGAGACCAAGAGGAAGTAAGTCTTCACCATGGCCTTTTAAATACATTACCTTCCATTACTAATAGATTAATATTCCAACAGCAAGTACAGTACACCATTCACAAGGCTCAGCGTTCACTTACCTCGTGTGTCCCAAAGATTCTCGCCATATTGGCAGCATTACGACTGGTTTTACTGCACATTCCAAGATGGCTAATGCCAGTGCAAATTCTCTGGGCTTGCTACACATCTGAACTGCCTTGATCCAATTTGCCCTATATTTCAAAAGGAAAGAAAAAAAAAAAAAACAGGAAAAGTACTTTATTTCATTCATCTTAAAAGTACAAGTTATAATTTATGACTCTCCTATAGGACCTATGTTTCCAAGTAAAGCAGATCAAAATGGACTGCTGTTAGAAGTTTCTACTTCATAGAATCAAATTCTGAACACCAGAGGAAATCCTACAGTCGGCTGATCCTCCAACTCCTTAAACATTCTACAAAGTTCTAGAACTTTACCCACTTGACCCAGAGACAAAGATTCTGTTTCTCAGAAACCTTCCAAATGCTAGTGTTGGAAGCACACTTATACACTCATTTTCAGTGTTTTGTTAACTAAGTTGATTTCATTTAATTCATTAGTACTGATAATTTTAAGTGCATGTCTGCAGTAATAATTTTGTAAATCTCAAGCATATTACATAGCAATAAAAGAACATTAGTTTCTTTTACCTATGGGAAGCCCAATTGGGATGAAGAAAGGAGGAAGGGATATTGTTTTCCAGTTGGGTGATAGTCAGTCTCAGAGTAGATATGGTAAGAACTTTGGACCCATGGACAGAACCATTCCATTTGAATTCTCCTGCTGGAGTCAGACAGAATTTATGTGCAAGATGCCTTCTCTTATCATGATCTTCTCTGTGCTGGTGCTTATTCAAAGCAAATGAATTGGTGGAGTACTGATTGTGATAGACACGATACTTCCCTTCTTGACCCAACTTAAAGTAATTGTTGATATTTCCTTTCATGACCACTTCCTTTTTGGTGCTCAATCGTGAAATTTCTCCTTGAGAGTTAACTACCAGAACCTGACCAACGAAATAGAAAGAGTCCATCATTCATATCAATTATGGAAATTTGAGTTATCAACTTTCAATATGTAATTTATAAAATTCAAGTAAGCTAAGATACACCTTAGATTCTGAAGTTTAAAAGTTAAAGCTAAGTTTATAATTAAGTGACCAAGATATTCTGCAAAGAAAGCAAACATTCGTTTTGTCCATTATGTGTCAAACATTTCATGTATATCTCAAATATATACATGCAACTTATGTATAAATCATTCACCTACTATCATTTCAAGGCTACAATATATAAACTAGAGAAAAAGGAGAACATTCCAGGTACTATTGCCCCAAAAGAGTATTCTTTAAAAAAGGTCTTTTTTTCTTCTGCTTCTTTAATCATTCCAGCTTTAGTATCAGAGTCCATGGATACTTTAGTATGTGTTTTCAAACAGGTGACCCAATCCTTCAGCGGGCTGGGCAACCAATCATGGGCCAGCTTTTTAAAAAGCAAAGCATAATAAAATAGTCTAGATTATAAGAGAAAATACCAGAGTGCTTTCCATATGACATACCATTTCAGGAAACATTTAAATGTGTGCAATGCTCCTATGAAAAATGTCTTACTGAGGGTCAGAGTAAAAAAGCCCAAAAGTCACTGCTTCAGAGCAATTTTCTATGATGTTAAGTAAAAATCTTGTATATTTTAACATATCTCTCATGCAAATAATTCTAATATTCAGGAGATATGGCTTTGGCAGTGGTCTGTCACACGGCTTGCTGGAGGGCAGCAATACTGAGTCCTTACTTCAGTCTTTTTTGTGCATAGCCAGAGGCGGGATGTGTGCTATGTTATGCGCTGTGCCCTGCTTTCAAGAGGTAAGCTCCATCTTCCAACTGCAAGCTCACCTAAAATGATTATGACTGTCACTGAGCATTAAGCCACCTACAACTTTCTAGTAAAGCTCACAAATAGCCCCCTCAACACCATATGTCAAAGTCGTGTCTATCTCTTCAGAATTACATTCAATGAAACCAATTGTACTTTAAGAAGGTATCCCACCCACTGACAGCAAGTCTATGCACGGACTGAAATCTGGGAGTACAATATACTCATTGCTTAGTGGTGTTACCCACCTACACTCTTGGAAATAAAGAAAATATATTTCACACGTAGATCTACAAACTTTCCACCCCTATTTTTAATGTATGGTAAAAACAAGAATTTCAAAATTCTGCGTTTTTGTTTGGAACAGAAAGCACACACCTCTTTGCCTTCCTTAAATAATTTATTTGCTTCATGGGCTGCAGCTGCCACCTGTTGGCTCTTGAGCTGACTAAGTTTGCTTTCTGGATTTCGTAACCTGGTGATAATTCGCGTTGAAGCAGATGCTCCTCTTCCAGCTCCAGGAGACTCACTTATCTCCCCGTTAGATTTCTCTAATTTGAAATCACCTGTTATCAAATGAAAGGTCAAAAGTAATTGCTAACAGTTACATATACATAACAACTTATTTATCCAAAATTTATATCTGATGTACATTAAAACTAGAATGTAAACAGAGAAAAGTTCTTAAACTGCCAAAGCAAGTGTATATTAATTCATAAGATTTAACTTAAAAAGAAATTCCTGTCAGAACTTCACAGGGATCCATTTGCTGTTTACAGAAAATTTAATCATGCCAGGTTATCTACTTCAAAGTTTATCTACTAGAAAACATGAAGGGCTGCTACAAATTTATAAGTGACAAACATAATTCAAAATGCACACTAACAGCATGTTGCCTTATATGGATTTCTGTACAAAAAAAGTGAAGGATATAATTAATTCTAGAAGGGTTTCAACTATAACTGTGTTTAAATAATGGCTTGAAGCTTGTGCCAAGTGATTTTCCCCCCTAAGGAATGTAGATATCTGTGTATGCAATTACACACGTAAAAATTCAACTAAATTAGCACTTTTTAATGTAATAAAGGTCACACATATTTCCAGTGACAATTTTAAAGTGACAGATTTAACTACCTAGGAGCAATTTCTGATTTCCCACGACTGGCTTTGGCTCGACACTATACATTCCCAACTATCCCAGCACTATCCAATTCCCACTGGTCAAACAGTTGCACATCTCATTTTTTTTTTTTCCCTTTCAATTTAAGATAGTGTGACACTGGCAAATGAAAGACCAAACAGGAAATTCACTATACTATATACTTAGGTGGGGTTTTAAATAGAGGAAAACATGCATTGGGAACACTGGCTATCCATTTTGAAAAATAAAAAAGACAATTCAGTAAATGCTTGTTAAATATCCATTCAACATCACTACTCTTTCTCTTTCTCTTAAATCCATTTCAACCACATGATTCTTCCAGGACTGCAAATCTAGCACCTGACCCTCATGGGGTGAGCTGACATCACCTGGCTGGGCCAGATGGAGCTCAACACTGGCTCGCCACAGGGAATGTCCCATCCTACTCTAATTTTTAGATTTTGGAGATGGAGAAATGGTTTTGTTTTCTGTGAGCAAAAAGGGTATAAATTAGCAATTGGCTAGTTTACCCCATAACATGGAGAAAATGTTCAGTAAGCCCATCACTGAGGAGGGAGAAATATGAAAAAATGTCAGGAAGACCCATGATAACCTCACTTGGCTCCTTGGGTCCAAAAATATGCCTGAGGCTGTTACAACCTCTGGACCTCCCAATTATAAGAGCAAATAAAATTCTCTTTTCTTTTAAGCAGGTTTGGTAGATTCCTGTCACTTACAATGACTAAACTGTAAGTAATCCAACAGAGTATTTTAAGATTTTTGACTCCAAATTATGGCACTCACTAAATCAAGATGGAGTGGGTGTATTGGGTATCTTGCCAAGATGGAAATTTAATGACCTTCAGTGTATGTTAACAAAGTAGTTAGTCAGGCTATCGAGAGATATCTCTACAAGTTTAGAGAATGAGTCTACCCATGCTGCAATTTTATGCTAAAATGCAGAAATAGGTGGCTACTTCTTGCAAGTATCTATAAATTCCTACAAGAAGATTTTTTAGATCTGTTTGGTCTTCCTAGAAGCAGAAATGGAATGGTAAGAAGTCTCTTAACTTACAACTATCACCCAATATTGTTAGGCCATTTGCTCAGTTGAATGCAAACAAGGGGAAAGAGGCAGAAAATTAGCATGGGGTAAAACCTTAGTGAAGCAGAGAAAGGAAACAGGGCTGAGCGTGGTGATAACTTATCTAATAGCCCCTGTGCAAATGCCATATTCCCTCTACTATAAGCAGTGAGTAACAGGGACCCTGCCTGGGGGCAGAGTATAAAGCTGCGTTTACCCCAGTCTCTGTAGCTCACATCAGGAGACGGAAGTCCAGACAGACTTTGTTTGTCTGAGGGCTAGGGTCATTGGGTCCACTAAATAGACAAACTGAGCAAGTACAGGGATTTGCCCTCAGGCTGCATTTCTGGACATTGGATAATAGCTGGGTAAATCTATTAAGGGGATGCTACTGACAGAAAAAAGCTACAGACCGGCTAAACTGGGATGTGTGATTATTCAAACCTACAGCAATCCCCAGCATCGCATCCCTGAAAAGAGCCCATAGGACTAGGTTGCCAAGGCAAACAGCCTTCAGAAAGGAGATCTTCCCAAAAGCTTCTCACTTGTCACTCAGTCACCCTTCAGACAACCAGCAGCAGCAAGATTTACAAAGAAAACCTTTCACTTTTGGGACAATACTTTTGCAGGTAGTTAAATTCATAATTTGCTTATAGATTTGAGATCAAAGAAAGACATACCCAAGACCTAATTTAAAATAACATAACACACCAAAATCCTAGATTTGGTTGTAGATATAAAGGCAATTACCAGGTGTAATTTTGGAAAAGAAGTTTTTTTTGTTTTTTTAAATTCAATTTGCATTATCATGTTAGGCAGAAATGTTTTTTTAATTTAAATACACATTTATACTGAGCTAACACAGGGTGAAATTGTGGATATCTGCAGTTTTCTTTCTACCTATTGAAAACCATTCCTACCCCACTCCAATCATGTTTTTGCTGGAGCCATCAATCATAATACCTTGCCTGCCCTGGCCACAGGGGTGGGAACAATATGTCCAAGAAAAGCCTCTCAAATTCCTTCCTCAAGGATTTTTGTTTTGGAGCAGGAGTAGGGGCCTTGCCTTTAAGTCACAGACCTTGAAAAGATACGAATACAAACCGCTGATGACATCTTCCCTGCCTGTATTAGGAGAAAAAGCCTGTCTGTATTAGGAGAAAAGGAGTTAATGCACAAACATATATAGATCCAAAAGGAGCAAAAACAGGAGAGGAGACAGAGTTTTTGATGCCTGGAGTTCCAGTTATGTCTAATAATAGCTTATATTTCCAGATTACATGAGTTCATTAAATTCCTCTTTCACTGAAGCTAGTTTAAGTTATTTCGGTCACTTTCAATTTTACAATTCCTAAATTAATTAAAACAAATCTCCACTTTATACCATACACAAAATTTTATGCAAAAGGACTAAAAGTCAAGTTGAAGAAGTCTTATGTGAAATGACTGCAAAATATATGCATATTCTTGGGGTAGGGATGGTCTTCCTTAGTAAGATACAAAATCCAGAGAAACCTTAAAAAAAAAGATTGATATATTTAGCTACATAAAAATGTAAAAGATACCTGTACAAGATAGCAGTTTTTGAAACACAATAATTATTAAGCATATATGTAAAATCAAATATTAGTAGTTACAATACCTGGATCATTCCTAAAATACATTAAGGCAAATGCAAGGACGAAAATGAAAACTCAATAGGAAAAAAAGAGCAAAACTTGGGTAAGGAATTCACTGGAAGCTTAAACACAAACATGAAAAGAAAGTCAATCACATCAGCAAGCAGAGCTCCGTAATTTTTAATAAAATACTTTTCAGCACTGGCAAAAATGAAAGAGATTGATACTATTGACTTCAGATGTGAAGAAATATGTATGTATGTAAATTACTGATATACACCCCTTTTGATAACTAAGTAGTCATCACTGCTTTAAATATCCATTTACTATTCCTACACTTCCAGAAACACATAGGTACACAAAGATGTATCCTGAGGATGTTAAGAAGTGCCATTATTTTTCGTAATGAAAAAAATTGTTAATAGCCTAAATGTCCTCTAATGGAGAAATAAATGATTCATGATTCATTCATACTATGGAGTATCATGCAGCAGTTAAAAAAATGAATTTAATTTAAATAACATGAAAAGATCCCCTAAATGTATTACTGAATGAAAAAAGCAAGACACAGACCAATACATGCAGAATGATCCCATTTATGTAAAAATAGTACAAAACAGTTCTTGCAAACATGCATATGTTAATTTAAGTGTATGGAGAAAGATGTAAAACTGTTGATGGTGGTTACCTTTCGGGAGGGGGTATGAAAAAGATGTTTTTTCAACTCTGTGCTTTGATATTGATTTTTTTTAACAAAACAACTGGTACTACTTGTGTTTTTTTAAAAAGAAAAAGGAAATCTGTATTTTCCCACCCCATCAAACTTTTATTAAAAAATTAAAAATTTAAAAAAAAATCAAAAAGCTGGCCTTAAAATAGGAAGTGTATTCTTACCTATCTCTTCTTGAATAGAGACAGGTGTATGGGATTCTCTTTCTCCATTTTCAGGATCATCAGCTGCCTTAGAGTCACTCTGGGAAGAATTTATTTCACTGCTGCTGTTATTGTTTTCCAGATTAGGCTGGATGGAGGTAGTGGTAGCACTAGTGTTACTGCTGTCACATGTCTTGTTAGGGTCTTCTAGAAAAATAGAATATCTCATTTTTAAACTGGACATCACATGAAAAATAATTGTCAGAAAAAGACAAATAATTGTTTTAGAATTGCACTTGGAAGCTAGATTTTTAAAAATCTGCACATGTACGAATAATCCAATGTATGAAAATTGTAAGTAAAACCCTAGGAGTTATTTTTTAAGTCTCCCAGTCTAATAACCTAGATTCTTACTATGTTAGTCTACAGTGCAAAGCAGACATCTTTCAGATATCCCAACCTGAAGAATAGTGACATAACTATTTCACAAATCTGATGGTACACCAGATAGTGCAGAAATGATTTTGTTGAGATAACACCTCAAAATCTAAAATTTATATTCTGACTTTTCAAACAGTATTGGAAAGAGAATTAAACAGGATTATTTACCTTTAAGGTTTTCCATCTAAATTCTATGTCCCCAAATAAACTAAAAGGTAATGAATGCCTAAGTGATCATTAAATTGAAGAATGATTTAATAGTCTTCTAATAGAATAATTCTTCAAAGTATAGAAGTACACCAAAATGAACACTGCAGTGATTTTTTTGAAATGAAAGTTTGGATCTTTCCATGCTAGTTCAAAAACTAAATGACATTTCATTTTGCCACTAATATGAACTCTCTCACAATCACACAAATTAAAAGGTGGTTGACAGTACAGCAGGAAGATTATCTCTAAAGTATAATGAACTCCTGATTTGTTTTTCTGAGAAAAAGGTCAATGACCTGAGAGGAAAAAATGGTTAAGTATATATGAATAGTCACAAAGGAAATGAAAATGGCTTTAAATCTATGGAAATATGCTGACAATTCAAACTATATAAAAATACTTCCGAATCACCAGACTGGCAACAGACACCTCAAGTCTCATAATACGCTCAGCTGGAGAGACAGTGGGCAAAGCAGGAATCCCCACCAGGGCTATGGGAATGCAAAATGGTGCTACGTGGATGGAAGAGGAAAACAACATCCAGAGAAAGCACACATGCCTTTTCTCTTAACCTAAATCCTTGTCCAGAAATCTATCCCAGAATACACTGGCAAAAATACTAAGCTGCTTACTTACAGAGTTAGTTACTGCAGCGTTATTTACAATGACAAAAGTAAAGGAACAAGCAAAATGCTCATCACAGGACAAGGGGTGAATAAGGACAGTACACACAAACAGATACCGCATCACGAGAACTGAGGAAGTCACCAGAGCCACATATGAAAGGATCCCAAGTTAATGTACAAAAGATGTGACACGGCACTTCCAGTCTGCTAACTACGTGTAAGAAGGATAGGGAAATACATACTTCCGGGCATATTTCGCTTTCATTTACAAAAACTAAGAAAGCCGAGTCTCTCCCACCAAGTCCATAATTCATGAGAATTTAAAAGAAATAAGTATTTATTCCTGCTTATTACTCAAATAGCTGTAATGAGGAAAAACTCTTTGCAGAACTACAATTGAAAAATATACCCCCAAAAATGACAGAATTAGAAATCACCTTGTTATAGGGCCCCAAATAGAGCCCAGATTTTGGACAGATCATCAGTGAATGAGAGGGTAAGAGGGAACTTGATCACATCACCACCTGAACTCACTAGTCAACCTCAACTTTCCTCAAGGAAGATCGAGCAGACTTCATGAGACTTCTGATGTGATATGACAGGAAGTACCCAGCATGGTCTTCTTGCCAAAACAGGAGAAAATGAAGTTAAGTCAACAATTCAGAACAGATTAAGTGGCAGTAAAAGAAAAGAATCCCATACATGGGACATAAAATACACTAGGTTGCTTCAATAGCATGTGAAAGAAAAAAGCAAGTTCTAGATTAGCACACACATTTTGATTTTCAATGATGTATACCTGAAACTTATAATATTGTGGTGGATGTGTGGTGCAATGTTAATATGTTAATTCAATTTAAACATATTTTGAAGAGACTCACGAGAAATAAAGTCAAGTGTCTTATCATATATGGGCCTTATTTGGCGTTACTACAAATACACCAAAGTGACGGAAAACAAACAGCTACCAAACATTGCTATGTGAGAAAATTTAAATTGACTGGGTACTGGGGCCTCCCTGGTGGCTCAAAGAGCTAAATTTCAGCACTGTGAAGGGCTCTGCAGTCAATGCAGCCTGAGTTTGATCCCCAGCAGAGAGCTGACCCACATGGCACAGCTCTCCTGTCTCCCCACTGCTCCCTTCAACAGCTGATTTCAGTAGATCTGCCTAGCTACATAAATCTTTCTGACCACTGATCATATCCAATATGAAACGGATTCTCACATCCATAGATTTTTAGACCATAAATTTGTAATTTTTCCTTTGCATGCTTTCTACCAATTTTTATGAAGATGATAGTGCTCTTTGACATTATTTCAATATATAACTTGAAATTTAAAAAAGTACACTTCTAAAGGAATTCTAAAGTAGATATAGTTCTAAAGATTCTGAATGTAAATTCCTAAAGAGATTTTCAATTCTGATTATTAAAAAAAAAACTCTTCTATTTAAAAAATTATATACAATTCAAACACTAACCAAAAGAAACTATAGTTTAGGGTCATTAAAGATAAAAGACATTTCATAATGATAAAGTCTCCTAAATAAGAAAGCATAAAACTATGTGTATCTAATAACAGACTTACACTATGTAACTAAAAAAAAAAACTGAAGAAAATTTTAAGAGGCAACTCCACAATAAATAGAAGTCACTAGAAAACATTATGTAGAGAAGAAAAGGAGCATGGATATAGATTTGAATACAACTAAAAACTATGACCTGATTGTTCTACAATGTACCCAACAACTAAAAACACACTTCCTTTCAAATGTACATTTACCAAAACTATCCAAATGCTGAACCGTAAAACAAGCCACAACAAATCATAACAAATCATAAAAATATAAATCATGCACAGAGTTTTCCCTGACTGTGGTAGGTTAAACTGGGTTATTGGTAGGTTAACACCAATGACAAAAAGGTAACTAGAAAATCTCCAACTGTTTCGATATTAAGCAAAATCTTTTAAGTAAATGGTTGTTAAAGAGAAAAAAACCAAGACCACGTCATAATGAGAATTAGAAGATATTTTAAATTGAATGATAAAGACACTGTAACAAAAGTCTGGGATGCAGCTATAGCAGTACATTGAAGGAAATTTGATGTAAGAGGAAAAAAATAACACAATTTCCAAAGTAACTTCTTAAGCAGAGGGAAAACTAACATAGAGGGTATAAAAGAAACTTTTTGGAGATGATGGTATGCTTAGAGCACAGACTATGGTAATAATATCAGAGGTGTCTATCTCCAGACTAAACAAGTTGTACATACTAAATATGTACAGCTTTTAGTTTGTCATGTATACCTCACTGGTTAAAACAAAGAAGCAGGAGGGGAAAGAAAAGGGAATAATAAATATCATACAATACAGGCCACCAACAAAAGACATTAGTCACTGTTTTGATGGTGATAGTTAGACAGAGTTTTTTAGGTAATCGATGTGAGTGGCCCTCCTTGGTGGTGCAAGGGGTTAAGTCTCAGCACTATGAAGCTTTCTGCAGTCACTGCAGCAAGAGTATGATCCCCAGCCAGGGAGTGACCCACATGGCACTGCAGACCTCTCCTGTCTCCCTGCTGCTCCCCTCAGCAGTGTATTTCAGTACATCTGCCTGTTCTGCTCCCCAACCTGTCTCTGGTGAATCTTCTCACCCCTGCCTCCCACCTCTGCTCTTGTATGTATGTATGTATAAATACATAAAATAAATCTTAAAGAAAAAAAAAAGTGAGGATTCAAGCCCAGGAAGCAATCCAAAATATTTTACTCTGTTAGAACTGTTTCAAATAAACACAAGTCTGAATTTAGCTTAGATAAGTAGGAACAGTGAGTCACTGGCATTAAGACTATGTTCTGGACAGGAGGGGCTTCTAGTCTACGTTATATTTACCAAAAGATATGCCGACGCTAGAGGAAGGCAATGCTGGACTTAATTTTTTTCCCTGCTAGTGAGCGCTGTCAGAGATACAAAGGATGGATATCAACTGCTGAAACTTTTACCTGAAAAGACTGATTTTTATTTTCAGGCAGTAGATTTGTGAATTCAGGATGGAGCTTTGCTCTCTTGCTGGCCAGACCAGGGGCGGTGACCCAATGAAAGTTACAGAAGTCTTTATGGTCAGACGTTTTGTTACAGTCTTGATCCATGTGCCAACAGTTAATTTTTTTTTTTTTTACTAAAAATTGTTAGTTTGTGAGATAATTAAGAAAGAACAGATAACTGATCTCTGGATTAAAAAAATAAATAAAGAGAACATCACTACTACTACAGATCCTGCAGACATTACAATGGGGTATTATGCCCCAAAGTTTACAGTTAAAATGACATAGGTGGGCTCTCACTGGTGGCCCAATGGGGTAAAGCACTGCATTATGAAACTCATGGAAGCCACTGCAGCATGAGTTCGATTCCCCGGCAGGGAACTGACCCACGGCAGACCTCTCCTAAGCTGCCAGCTGCTCCCCTCAGCAGTGTACTTCAGTAGATCTGCCTGTTCTGCTCCACCACTCTGTCTCTGGTGAATCCTCTCACCCTCCCCACCTCTGGCCTGTAACCCCAGTTCTGTAAGCATAAATAAGTAAATCTTTAAAAAAAACAAATGACATAGGTTGACTCCTTAAAAAAGGTAACCTATCTATGCTGACATAAGACAACAACAAAAAATATGAATAGCCCACCATTTACTAAAGAAATAAAATCTACAATTAAAAACTTTCAAAATAGGGCCTTCCCTGGTCATACAATGAGTTATTAAAGTGCAGCACTATGAAAGAACTAGCTGCAGCTGCTTCAGCATGAGTTCTATTCCTGGCCAGGGAGCTGAACCACAAGGCACAGCAGACCTCTCCTGTCTCACCCACTGCTCCCCTCTGCAGCGTAATTCATCAATCTGCCTGTTCTGCTCCCCACTCTGTCTCTGGTGAACCCTCTCACTTCCTCCCCACATCTGGCCTGTATGTACTCCAGTTCCATATAGATGAATAAATAAATCTTTTAAAAATTTAATTTAAAAAAAAAAAACTTCCATAATAAAAGCTCTAGGACCAGATGATTTCAGCAAACATTTACGGAATAAAAAGACATCAACCCACAGAAACTCTTGCAGACAAAAGGAAAAGTGGAAACTTGTCCCAACTCATCTTATATATAATCACTGATGTCAAAAGTTAATGTATACATCATCAGACATGGAAAACTGACAAATCGATCCTATTTATGAAAGTGGAAGCAAAACTCCTAAACAAAACACTAATAAACTGGATGCAATAATACACTGAGGTGAAGTAGATTAGATCACAACCACATAGTATTTATTCCAGGAATATAAGACTAGGTTACCACGGAGGGGTGGGGGGGTGGGGTGTGAACATAGGGAACTTCTACTTCCAGTCAAGATGGAGTAGAGGGACTGGATTTAAACTCCTACCATGAGACAGCCACAACTAAAAAGATTATAGAAAATGAACAAAGGAACTGAGAAGCATGTCTCACAAAAAATGGCCTAATGACCTATACATATACAAAAATGCATACACATACACACACACAAAAAGTTGCTCAACATCCATACTCACCAGGAAATTGCAAGTTCAAATCACAATGAGATACCCCTACATGCCTACCAGAATGGCTAAAATAAAGAGAAACAAGAGGAGAGAATGATAATGATGACAGCAAGTGCTGGCAGAGATGCTGAAGAGCTAGAATTTTCACATGCTCCTGGTGTAACAGAAACTTGCACAACCACTCTGGAAAAATGCTTGGCAGTATCAATGGAAGATGAGCATACACAAATTGAATAATCCAGGAAATCTATAACTAGACTTTCAAAATCCCAGAAATGTATCTATGCACAATTAGAACAAACAAGGATATTTATAATGGCATTACTCATAATGGCCCCACTCTGGAAACCATTCAAATGCGCATCACCATAGCAAGTTCACAAAGTAATCACCATACACTATATAGTGGACCACCACACTGCAATAAGACAATGAACTCGAATGCTATAAGCAACAACTGATGGCTCTCCTTCCCACACTGGGAGGTGAAAAAAAATCACGCATCACAAAGGACAAATGTTTATGGTTTCATTTTCTTTTACAGGTAAAATGAATTGGTGGTAACAGAAGTCAGAATAATTCTTACTTTTGTGGGGTGGGAGCGGTGGTGGCTAGGAGGGGCATGATGGGGTTACAAAGGTGTGTTCACTTTGTAAATACTCATCAGGATGTCTACTTACACATGTGCATTTTATCACTGTCACACTACTTATCTCTCCATACCAAATGTTTTCCCACCAGTATCTTATCTTTTCTTGATAAGCTTTAGTCACTAAATTATGCATGTCAACAGATTCTGAAGTTTTAGAAAGGAAAATCAGGTATGCTGTCTTCTATCATGCTGATTTTTTTTTTTTTTTAAATCTACCTAGAAAATTCCCCACCCTAGTCCTTCTAACACTACATCTCATCTCTTGCTCACAGGGTAGTCAACAACAGCAACAGAAACTGGCAGGGGTACCACAAAATACCATGTACACTTCAGACTCTGCATAAATACCTGCTGAATAAAAATCTGCCCCAGGAGAGCCAGAAACAGAAGGAAGCAGAGACACACGCTTTTCTCTATTGTGAGAGTAGCGGTAAGTGGACAGATCCCCACAAGAATATTCTGGAATCATTGAATTACTAAGTCAGGGTATATTAAAATCTTTAATCATTTTATATAATACTGTATTTCTCTAAAAAATTGGGGTGACAGGGCCTCCCTATTGGCACAGGGGTTAAAGACAGTGCATTCAAGCTACTGCCAGCCACTGTAGTGTGAGTTTAATTCCCAACCAGCTGGGGAGCTGACCCACATGGTGCAGCAGACCTCTCCTGTCTCACCTGCTGCTTGTTCCCCTCAGCAGTGTATTTCAGTCAATACTCCTGTTCTGCTCCCCACTCTGTCTCTGGTGAATACTCTCACCCTCTGCACCTCTAGCCTATACCCCAGGTTCTTATAAGCATAAATAAATAAATCGTTTAAAAAAAGGGAAAAAATTTTCTCACACAAAACTAGCCATAAGGGATTGATCACAAAGATATACATGGAACTGATAAACTCAATGAAAATAAACTCCATCAAAAAATGGGCAGAAGAGCTAAAGACACTTCTCCAAAGAGGAAATGCAGATCGCCAACAAGCATATGAAAAAATGTCCAACATCACTTGTAATAAGGGAGATGCAAATTAAAACCACAATGAGATACCACCTCACCTCAGTGAGAATGGCACATCTTAAAAAACTAGCAACAACAAATGTTGGCGAGGATGTGGAGAAAAAGGAACTCTCCTGTACTGCTGGTAGAACTGTAAACGAGTACAACCCCTATGGAAAACTGTTTGGAGGTTTCTCAAACTGCTAAACATGGAGCTTCCCTACGACCCAGCAATCCCACTCCTAGGTATCTACTCAAAATACACAAAACACTGATTCAGAAAGACACCTGCACCCGCATGTTTATTGCTGCTTTATTCACAACTGGAAAGACATGGAAACAGCCCAAATGCCCAAAAGTGGATGACTGGATTAAAAAGATGTGGTACATATACACAAAAGAAAATTACACAGCAACCAAAAAAAAGAAACACACGTCTTTTGCAGCAGCATGGATGGAGCTGGAGAAGATCATGCTTAGTGAGATAAGCCAGAAAGAAAAGGAAAAATACCGGATGGTTTCTCTCATAGTAGGAATATAATGGACCAGGCATGAAAATAATAATGATGAACAGCTATATACTAGAGACATTTTATGGGGGTGCAGTGGGGGGAAGAAAATGCACTGGACTATGGTGATGGTACACGGGTGATCTGGTGATGGGAAGCCCACGGGGATTGCAACTGAGATGAAAAAATGCACAAAATGATGTAAAAATAAACTGTTACATTATTTTTAAATATATATATTTTTTTAAAAACTGGGATGATAAATGGTTTAACACAGCAGAAATGCTGTGTTTAGAAATGCTTTTCACAGTGTTTTGGGAACAAGCAGAAGATGCTCAGGTTTTGTTAACTTTAGAAGTCTGATCAAGAAAAGAACTATGATTTACTTAATAGTCAGGTTTTGGATTTACTGCATGGACTTCATCTTCCTTTACTGCATGGCTCATCTTCCTAAAGACCCTTAATTTATTCTGATGGCACCTACTGACTATAGCTATTTGCTTCCTTAAAATACTTGTTCAGGATCTCATCCAAATAAATTTTTTATGAGATACACATGAAAATACCATTTAAGCTGCAATGTTTGAATACAAAGGTTTTCATTTGCAGGAATTATGTTAACTACTGTTGAATCAGTAGATGTATATACTTCAACTCACATTATCCTTTTTTTGCTAGACTGTCTCATTCTTTCAAAGAGTTGATTGTATACAGCAGTAACAATAATCAACATTTTTGAGCAGATAATAAGTGCTTTCTATATTGTTTCATATCTTAAGTGCTTTCTATGTTGTTTCATGACATTCTTTAAAAAAATATGCTAGATACTATAACAGTTATTTCTCCCTAAGCTACTCTACTAACAAAAGAACAGTACCTCAAGGAAATTAATAAACTGGTAATAGTGAAAAGTTATATCTACTAAAACCAAAGCAGAGTTATTATCTGTGGTTAGCTTAAAAAACCAACCAGCAACCAGTGTATAAACCCACTTGTAAGACTGAAGTTCATTTATGTCAAGTATCAACCAATCTAAAAATTCAAAGAATATTTTTGGAAGTATTTATTGAGAATGTAATCAAGACTCATGATTTGGGGGTTAATACTGCACATTCAAACTTTTGATCATGAATTTGTTAAAGTCAGACTAAACAATATTTTAACTGGATGTGACCTAAAGATTTACTTTTAGAATTATAGAATTCAGTTAAATAATTTTTAGTTTCTCCAGTCTATTCAATGAAGAACTCTCATTATTGAATGCATCTAGTAAAATGGAATTTATTCTATTTTCTAAACAGCCCTAATCTTAGTTAGTCAAAATATTCTTTGTTATTATTTCTATGTATTTGATTTCATACACTACATTTCAAAGATCAAGTCTAACCACCTCACCCCCTCATTATTCTCAGCCCTTCAAATATCTGAGGACAATTTCATTATTTCCACTTCAAAATTCTTCCTGGTGCCAAACCTGCACTTTCTCAGGCTAAAGCAATGTTCATTCACTTCTCCAGGCAGCGGAGTTCCCAGACTTTCCTTGCCCTCAGCAGCATGACACGCATACCCCACACACATCCCTGTGGGGAGTCCAGTGTTAGTTCTCAGCAACAGCTCACTGCTGACCAAACACTGAACTGAAAGCAGTCCCCACCAGAACTGCTGGTTATCAAAATCCCCACCAGAAGCGTTGGCTACAAAACCGGAACATCAGCCTTGAAAGATGAAATAGCATTAATGTAATGACAGACGCAGATCTAGTATCAAGTCTCCCAGCTACTGAATTGTCTTCTTCCCAACACACCATAATCACATCCTGGTAAAAAATGTAGCAATGACAGTACTGAAAGTCTGAAAATGCAAGCTCTTCTTGTAACACACAGAAAAAATCCTTAAGGACTTTTATCAAGACCTTCACCATAATTAAATTCCTATTTTTTGGTGGGAGTCCCAGTGTTTATTTTCTTGCTTTGCTCATCTATGTTTTCTAATTTGCTTTTTGAAAAATACATATAGCCCCTATAACAAAAGTTCATTTTTATAAAATAAAGAGGACATTCTTAGACAAAATGACATTCTAAGTGTGACACAACTTACTTCAATTATGATTTTAATTTTAAAGAGCTTAAATTATGAAGTACTGGTTAACTTACATTTTTATGTCAAAATATACCTTGCAAAAAAATGTTTTATGACAATGGTTTTCTATCATAACATTATGGCTTGAAATGTTAAAAAAATTAACTATATGAGCACATGCAATCATAAAATTAATTTGTTAGTACATACAAAATTGACATGGTCAAATCAATCGACATTGCCATTAGTGTTTGAGTAATTAAAACCAAAAAATCCACCACTACGGTCTGGTGATAAAATACACATTTAAGTCTACTAGACAAAAACAGTTAAATGAACTTGAAAAAGCATGAAGATTATGAGTTTCAAGCACTAACTGCAAGAACATTTGTCAAATTCCAAATGTTAGGTGACAATTTAGCGATCAGGGATGGTACGGATGTAAGCAAGCAGCATGAATGAACACAGACTGTAAACTCTCGGTGACATTCAGCTTGTACTACGAAAGGGAAGCCCCCTTACAGAGGCACTGAGACACTGCCCTCTGTACCTGGCACATCCTGGGGGAGCTCAGATGCCACCTTCTTCTCTGCCATGTTGCTGCTATCATGGGTCTCTGAGAGACACCCCACAGGACTCCACCCTTCTGAGGGACTAGTCTCTTCTGAAGCAGCATTTGTTGTGTTGTCGCCAAGATTTGCTGACACAGAGTTACCTTTATCCCCAACTTCTGTTGGCTCTACAGTAAAATGCACAACAAAACTTTAAAGATTCCTTTAAAATTGCTTTAGGACAAATGGCCACATTCAAACAACTACTGAAAATGATCACCAAAAAAACCAACAAAAAACAAAACCCTGCTGGCCAATTTGAAGCAATTAGATGCTGGGATATTTTTGTAATAATCTAGAGGATTCGTTAAGAATGTTTAAGTAATTCATATGAAAAATAAACATTTCAATCACATAAAAGGTGTATTATCTGGTATAAAAACTGATTATTCACCAAGAATACCAAACTCATTACAATGATAATGCAAGTTACAAGGGGGAAGTGGATCCTAACCTCTCTAGAAACATAAATTACAAGTAGTTGTTCATAAAAAAATTTTCATTTTGCCAAGTAAAAGTGGAGATTTCATAAACAATGCTGATGAAATATTTCTTTTTAACCAAGTAATTTGTTTACCCTCAGATTTTTCTTGTTCGGGATCATCATCTGGTATTTTGTCATCACTGTCTTTTTCCAGGGATGGGTCTTCAAGCTCTTCTCCAGTTTTTTCAGCATCTTTGGAGTTGTTATCTTCAGTCTCATTCTTGTCCTTTTCTGTTTCTTCTGCGCTTTTAACAATATCAATGTCTCCCTTTTTGGCTCTTATGGATTCCAAAATTTCTTCTATGATAAAAATGAGAAAAAAAGGTGTTGCTACATAGACCAAATACAAGAGTATTATTAATGCCACTTAAGTGTCTCAGTACAAGTTATTAAAGTTGAGCATGTAAAAAGCATCAGAACTATGGAATGAGGATTAGGACTAGCAATAGAATCTGGGTGTTTAGAGAACTAAACCAATTTAGTTATCTTCACTTCAAGAAAACACATGCTAATTATCGGCGCTGCTTTTTTCTTTTTCTTTTTTTTTTTTAATAAAAATCTGTCTATCTTTTGAAATTGACTCTTGTCATAGAATACTGTCACATCCTCTGCCACATGGGCTGCATGGCAAGCGGTAAGAAGCTGAGCGTGGTCTAGTGCAGATCTGACCTGTATGTGCTGTGTGACCCAAGGCAAGCTATTTGATCTTCAGTCCTCAACTGTAAAATGAGAAAACAGAGACCTCATCTGAAAACACTTCTCTCAGAAGTCTCATAAACTATTCTCCAAGTCAGCAATTCCCTAAGAACTTGAATTCCCTCTCAGCCTGGGCAGAATACTACCTTGGCCATGGTGTGCACCACAGGGTAGTATCAGCACATTTTTTATTTTGTTGTTTAAATTATTTCAGCTTTATCAATGGCTACTTTTCCAGGTGAGTCCTGTGTCCTTTAGACACACCTCATTCATTCACTCATTTGTTCACGAACCCATTCATTCATGCTTCCACTTTCCAGCATCACAAGATGTTCCAGGTTCACTGTGTATCTCTCTGCCCCAGCCCTAAAATCCAGCATCCCTCTAAAAAGCGTTAGTTCTTCTTGTACTGGAGAATGGTAAAGAAGCCCTGATCCGGGCAGTAGGCATACTTGTTACTGCTGGGTTGTCTGGTCTCTGCTTCCACATTCAGCCAACACAACTTAAAAGAGGCCTGTGTGGATACTACCCCTCACACACACACCTGGAACCTGTCTGCATGTGTGTGAGCGGCGAGCAGGGGTACAGGGTGCGTATGAGAGGGGCTAACAGCACCGCTTGCTTATTCTGTAGTTTTCTCCAACGATAAATTTGTTCTCCTTATCTATAATAAATCTATTTATTTGTTCAATCCTAGTGTACATATTAAAGCAGTTTCAGAATTGCTATGAGAAAAAAATTCACCAATAAGAGAGAGCAAGTAAAAGTGTTTTAATGGGGATTTTTCTATCTGAACACTTAATTCACTGCCTTACGAAGTTGCTGAGGGGACTAGTGAAATATCTAGTGGAACAACTGAACAATGCCTCAGTAGGCACTGAGAAGAGTTCATTTCCCTTCTTCTTCCTCATCAATTTTCAATTCTTACAAGTCCCTCCTCCTCTAGTACCAAGTTGGTTGCACCTTAGCAAAACAAAACAGGAAAAGAAAAGAATGACATATTTTGTAGAAGTTTCACCATTATATCAAAGGTAATCATTTACCTTATTTAAATGAACTCCAAAAATAAATAAATAAATTACACATTGTTTTTAAGAGGGAAACTGCAGATTGCAAAGCAATCTCACAATACACAATTTTGGCCACCTCACTTTTTAATACATGTGGTCTAACACATAAAACTCTCCTCTTGTCTTGATTACTACAAAAGTTTAACCATTTAAAAATATATATTATATGTTTAGTTAAAATGAAAAATAATGTGATTATTGCAGGAAATTTGAAAAATACAGAAACCAACTAGATAATCCTACTGTGCTGGGCTCTCCCTGGTAGCGCATTGGGTTAAAGCACTGCACCCTGTAGCTCTCAGAAGCCACAAAGCACGAGTTCAATGCCCAGCTGATCCACAGGGCACAGCAGACCTCTCCCGACCCGCCCACTGCTCCCCTCAGCAGTGTAGTTCAGTAGATCTGTTCTGCTTCCCACTGTCTCTGGTGAATCCTCTCACCTACCACACCTCTGGCCTGTACCCCAGTTCTGTAAGTATAAATAAATATATTTTTTAATTTTTTAAAGATGTATTTATTTATGCATACAGAACTGGGGTACAAGCCAGAGGTGCAGGGGCGGCGAGAGGCTTCACCAGAGACAGAGCGGGGAGCAGAAGAGGCAATGGAAGAAGTACACTGCTGAGGGGAGCAGTGGGCGGGTCAGGAGAGGTCTGCCACGCCATGTGGTCTCCTCCGGGGCAGGCAGGAATCGAACTCATGCGGAAGTGGCTTTAGCTTCTCAGTGCTGTGCTTTAACCCGCTGCGCCACCAGGGAGGGCCAAGTATAAATAAATATTTTTTAAAAAATAATAACCCTACTGTGCTAATGGAAGATTTTTCTTTGTATGGTTAGAGGTAAACTTTATACAAACATTCCATCAGTTACAGGTATGATTTGACATGACAGCACAATGATTTGATATTTGTTTGTACTGCCCAATGAACACCATAAAAAGTCTAGTGAATGTCTATCGCCATACATAATTACAAAATTTTTTTTTTTGTGATCGGAACTTTTAAGATATCCTCTCACAGAAACTTTCAAATGTGCAATGCAGCATTAACTATAGATAACATGCTGTGTGCTTTGGAAAAGCAGGTCTATTTACACAAATGGTTAGTAAAGGAAGAGACTTTAAGTACCTCAATGAGCAAGAAATGTTTGTGCATAGTATCTTATATATTTCGTCAATTTACAGTGCTCAATCATATGATAATCTATAACAGAATTAAACAATCCCTCCATATTGGACATTTTCCGTTTTTCACATTTTCCCAAATCAGACTGCCAATTATTCTGATTTCTCCATTTTTATTTTGGTTTTATTCTTTATTGAATTAGCTGGCACTATTTGCATAGTATTGTACACAGATAAGATCACTCTAGAGAAAAATCTAATTAAGCATACTTGATACAAATATAGTTCGTACTGCTTTTTAGGAGACTGGACAAAGTTATTACTAAACTGATAGCTAAGGATGTAAGAGAGAGGTAAAAGGGATTTGTCTGTTTTAATGCTAATATTCAAAAAAGGAAATTAAAAGGGTACGTACGTAATGAGACAAATTAATAAAATTCCCTATTATTAATCTATAGTATGCGAGGGAGGGAAGACAAGGGAACAATATTACTGCCATTATTGCTCTCCCCAAAGAATTCCAAGTGAAATTATCTAATGAAAGAAATCCCTAATTTTTCTAAACAGATCTAATAAGAAAATACTTCCAAATATCAGATATAAGTATAATCGGCCTGTTTCTGAACAAATTCTATTGTTATTTAACAGCATTTATATCACAGTACAACTCTCATTCTCCCAAAACATGTGTGATTTAAAGAGAATATTGATGCAGAACATGATGATGAGAACAAGCTTGACTATAACTGAACCAAATATATTTATTCAATATAAGCATTCTGTTTTTAAGCAGAGAATGGGGAAAAGTAATTATATTTGTAGTAGAAAATGTATGTGGAAGAGCACAACCACGCAGTTAAGTATAATTTCAGAACCGTAACCAATTACTTTTCTAAGTTAAGATTATACAGTACTATTAGGAAACATGACAGTTAATAAAATTGCACAGAGTACATAGCTGTTTTTGAGTGCAATAATGGTTGTCTCTAAAAAAAGGAAGATGAAACTAAGGTTTATGAAGGAGATTCACTTTCCACTATTTTAAACTCTAAAAACTGTACAGTTATTATCTTTTAAAAAGCAAAAAGTTGAGCAATAAAATTAGTAGGGTAGTACTGAATTATCACCCAAAGTATAAAGTAAATATCCTTAATGCTATTCCGATATAAAAGACTGAATAAATGGAGACTAGATAAACTATCTAGACTTCTGTAGACAACAGCCCCTCGACCCCCAAGGAAAGTGGAGGATGACTCCTTACCCACCACATGTGGGCTGAGCATAGTGACTTTCTTCCAAAAACACAGTAAGTGTGGGAGGCGTCCTTTTACAGGGGAAAAGCCTGACAAACACGGGCTCAGCCTCATCAAGGAGAACGTCAGCGCTGAGCCATGTTGGCAGCAGGTGCTGGAGCAGGATGATGAGAACAGTCTTCGCCCTGTGGTGCTCTCGACCAGGTCTGCGAGCCCGTGCTGACATGGGCAGGCCGCCCACTCACAGGGAGGGCGCTGGCTACACACCTGACTACTGCTCTTCAAAATGATTAAGGTCATCAAAAGTAATATCTAAGGAACTGTGACCATCCGGAGGAACCTAAAGAGACGTAAGAATCTGCTGTCCTGGTCAGGAACATGACACAGAAGCAACATGAAATACAAAACTATGGAAATCCAGGTTAATGCCAACGCAGCAGCACCGGCTCATTAGCGACGACAACTATCCCACACTGATGTGAGGTGGTAAAAATGGGGGAACTCTGATATGGGGAATATGGACTTCCTGTCCAATGTTGGCACCTTCTCTGTAATTCTAAAATGAAAGATTTTGTTTTGAAAAATGAAACAGTAATCTTTTAAAGAACATTACTTCTCACAGTAAAAAGCAGGATTCAAATCAACTGTGGTGAGGGGCTTGGTGTGGTAACATATCTGAAAAGGGGTCCACCTGTAACTCCTAAAACATACAGTATTGTAAAACAATGTTACCTCAATTTAAAAAGTGGGGGAGGGAGGGATTCCCCAGCTGGTGTGATAAGATTTTTGAATGAAGTAAACAAGTGATCGCCATGACACTAAAACGCACAGCATTCCTAATTTATGTTGGGTTGAAATAACATTAAAATAAATATACATACTTCAAAACTTCAAATTTTTCAATTTTTATGTTGAAAATTTATCTGAAATTTAACATAGACCAAATGGAAAAATTTCACTCTCACCGTTAGCTGCCGCCAGAAAGGACTTGTTGCTGCCCCGGGCCTTATTGGTCAGGTCTTCAGTTATGTCCATGTGTCTATGGATTTCTTCACGCATTTCTTCGAGAATTTTGCAAAGTTCTGCTTCCCAGTAATCTTTGTCTAGACAGTCAATTAATTCTGCAAGTTGAACCTTTGTGCTGTAGTACCAAATTTTCTTTTCATTTTCATTCTCTGTATCTTCTTCTCTGTTTAAAAAAAGTACAAAAACACTAAGTTAGACCTGATGGCACTTATCTGACAATTTCATCGGTCCACTGACAGCTAACATAGATAACACATCAAGCTTGTGCACTAAAGCTTAATATTTGCTCACAAAAGAACCCCTCAAAATCTCATTCAAAATCAAGTTACTCTTAATTTATTTGAGCAACTTCTATTATTTTGATTTCTCAGCCCACAATAACTTAGGATAAAAGAATTTAGGAGTAGTGGTAGGGAAAGAGAAATCAGTACAGTAATGAGGAAGGATATCTAAAAACACAATACACTGAGGACCTCAAAATTCAGAGGGTGTGGAGCCTCCCTGACGGTGCAGGAGTCAAAAGTCTCAACACTATCAAGCTATCACCAGCCACTGCGATATGACCCCAGCCAGGGAGCTGACCCACATGGCACAGCAGACCTCTCCTGTCTCACCTGCTGCCCCCCTCAGCAGTGTATTTCAGTACATCTGCCTGCTGCTCCCCACTGTCTCTGGTGAATCCTCTCATCCCCTGCACCTGTGGCCTGTACCTCAGTTCTTGTATGTATAAATTAAAAAAAAAAAGTCAGAGGGTATGAGTACTTTGTAGAAGACAGCTTTGGTTACACTTCAAGAGACTTCAAGATCATCAGGATAACAACGTAATGGACTGAACTTTAACTGGAATATTTAAACTGTACTCATAACATAGTAGGTACAGAGCAGATTTGCATTATAACATATGAAGAGGTTAGAAATATTCCCATCAAAATAGTGTAAATGCACTGCTAAACCTGGTCCTTGCAAGAGACATCTCGATATGCAGTTAACTCTCTTCTTTTTAGGGGCAATCAAAGCTCAAATTGGAAAGCAGAGGAGCAACTTCCTTTTCCTGCCTCAATTTCTCCAAAGTTCCCATTAACTTTAACAGAGGTGGAGACTTCATCTGAAAACACAGGCAACTTAGTGACTAGGACCAGACTGAGAGACACACAGCTGATGATTCTACTTCTCTCACTCAGAAAGGATTTCAGAAAGGATTTCAGGGTATGTGTGAAGTACCCAAGGAGGCAGTCTACCTACTGTGTACTCCAAGGCAAATTCATGGAGCTGAGAGAACTGGACTTTAAAGATATGGGTTGAAATGGCTTCAGTCACCTATAAGACACTTAGCAAGGACAAGAAACAACCTCTCTGAACTTTTTCCCTAGCTGAGACCTTACTGACATGCAACATATTGTTAATTACAGGTTTCAACACTTATATTTACCTCACTGGTAGTGGGAATAACAGTACCTGTCTTCAGAGCCACTGTTAGGAATGAAAGGTATTATAATAAAGCATCTATGTTACCACCTCGGGACAGCATTAGTAACCAATAAATATATGATTATTACTATTTAGCTAGTAAAATCTTTTAAAATGTGCAGAATTCCAGAAATGAAAGTTATTTTGAAAATATAAATTGTGAATAAAAACATCAAAATTGGGCCCTCCCTGGTGGCACAATGGGTTTAAGTGCAGCACTGTGGAGCTATCCACAGCAGAACTTTGAACCCCCGCCAAGGAGCTGACCCACAGGGCGCAGCAGACCTCTCCTGTCTCCGCGCTGCTCCCCTCAGCAGTGGATTTCATATCTGCCTGTTCTGTTCCCCACTCTGTCTCTGGAGAATCCTCTCACCCCCTGTGCCTCTGGCCTGTACCCCAGTATTTGTATGCATAAATAAATTTATCTTTTAAACAATCAAAGTTATTTAAAAACTTCAAAGAAAAAATTTAAGGGCTTTGCTCTTTCAAATCAGCATCTGCCCACAAGAGATTAGTGTATTTCTCTATTAGATGTTTTTTTCAAGAAATTTTCCAAAAATCAGGGGCCTCCCTGATGGCACAAGGGTTTAGTTAAAGCATAGCACTATATAGTTACCCACAGCCACTGCAGCATGAGTTCTATCCCTGGCCATGGAGGTGACCCACATGGCACAGTAGACTTGTCCTGACCTGCCCACTGCTCCTCTCAGCAGTGTATTTCAGTAGATCCACCTGTTTTGCTCCTCACTGTCTCCGTTGAATCCTCTCACCTCCTGCACCTCTGGACTGCACCCCAGTTCTTGTATGCATAAATAAATCTTTTTTTTTCTAAAAATCATTTTCTAAATCACTCTAGATTTTACTCTCTAATGGGTATTTCTACTGACGTCTTATGACCAAGTGATGCAATGTCTTGTTCCTGTTTGCAATGTTTAAAATGTTAATCCTCTAATCAATAAGCTTTACCACATCAAATATTAAAAAATTAATTAACAATATTAAATCAGAAAGCACCTACTGA
>NW_004567139.1:1689343-1725500 GCF_000260355.1 Condylura cristata
GCAGACCTCTCCTATCTCGCTCACTGCTCCCCTCAGCAGTGTACTTTGTAGATCTGCCTGTTCTGCTCCCCACTGTTTCTGTTGAACCCACTCGCTGCCCCTGCACCTCTGGCCTATACCCCATTTCTGTATGCATAAATAAATAAATTCTTGGGGGGAAAAAAAAGGACACTGCCTCTTCTGCAAGCAAGACTTCTGAAGGGGCCCCAAGCAGCTGATTTAGTCCCTACTGGCATCGACAGAATGTCCACCTGAATAAGGAACTCTTCATTTGAATTTTAATCTGAGAATTCACTATTTCATATTGCGGCAGTCTGTCCCCTATTGGAATTGCTTCTTTAGAAATAGTTTGTTGATACCATGATTTCAAATTTCTGGCCTCCAGAACTGTGAGAGATACATTCCTGTTGTTTTCATTTATGGCAATTTGTTATGGCAGCCCTAGGTAACAAAAACAGATTTTGGTACCAAGAAATGGTGTGTTGCTATAGCCAATATTAAAAATGTACAGTGGCTTTGGAGTAAGTGATTGGAAAAGGCTGTAAAATTAGGAGGCACTTCATAGAAAAAGCCTTAGACCAGACCCTCCCTGGTGGTGTATGGGGTGAAAGCACAGCACCATGAAGCTATCGCAGCCACTGCAGCACAAATCCCCAGCCAGGGAGTGACCCACAGGGCCCAGCAGACCTCTCCTCTCCTGCCTGCTGCTCCCCTCAGCAGTGTGTTTCAGTAGATATGCCTGTTCTCATCTCCTCTCTGTCTCTGGTAAGTCCTCTCACAAGCACCTAGTGGGTGCAATAGGCAAAGCTGCTCTTACTTTCCTCTTAAGAAGTATGTGACATTTACCTTAAAACAAAGTTACAATGGGGTGGGTGTTTATAAAAAAAAAAAAAAAAGGCCCAGGGGCAAGGAGAACAGTTGTGGGAAGAATGCCCTAGGGAGCAGTCTGCACAGGCTGAGCCCTGAAGGATAAACCAGATGAAAGATCTTCCAGTGCTTTGTTTGCTGCTTATTTTGCTTTGGGTAGTAGATGCATTAAGCAAACACATTTTCTTTGAAATTCTGATCCTTCTGTTAACAAGTAGAAGTAACTGATTTTTCACTTGAGAGGCCGCTCCAGGTAGAGCCCACCCCAAAGCCCTAGCCTGGCAAGAGCAGTCAGTCACATGGCTTGGAACTGTTCATGCGGAACCTACCACAAGGGGGCACTCAAATTTAAACAGTTTTAATCTAGCGCTGATAAAAGATGCAAAATCTTTCCGATTTACTCAAATTAACAAAGAACACTAACTTATCACTGAATAATGCTATTTAAAATTTTGTATTTAACTCTACACAGAAAATAAGTGTCACAGCATGAAAAAAGATGTTCCAGCTGAAATGCTCATTAACTTTAGTGTACTTTATGCTTTATGGAAAACTTTGAGGCCCTCCCTGGTGACTCAGCACTGCAAGCTAGCGGCTGCCACTTCAGTGCAAGTTCAATCCCCGGCCCAGAGGTGACCCACATGGCACAGCAGACCTCTCCTGTCTCGCCCTTCCTCTATTGGTCTGTTCTGCTCCACTCTGTCTCTGGTGAATCCTCTCACCGCCCCTACACCTCTGGCCTTTACCCCATTTCTGTATGCATAAATAAATCTTATAAAAAAAAAACAGAAAGAATATCTAAAGAACTACAATTAATGCCTTTGAAGCAAATAAACTTAAGTATTTTAGTACCAAAGTATCTTCAATAAAGCCTCTGCCACTCCTCATGTGAGGGCTCCGGGTGAAGTCTGCAGTCTGGAGGAGAATCACCTCCAACCAGGCTGCTTCTCTGACCTCAGACTTCCAGCATCTCCAGCTAAGGTCGGACACAGGAAGCCAAAGGAAGCAAAGGTCTACGCATTCCCTGAAATAATCGTCCCCCTAAGTATACAGCTGGCATGGAGAACACATCATCAAATGCCATAAGGTAAAGTAATAAAGCTCCTTTGGAAATTACATGTGCACCTATCTCTATTACACTCATTAGACCAAAAAAATTTCTTGTAATTATTCAACCTAGAAAAGTAGGTTATTTCATTTTATCAATAATGCAGCAAAAATCCATCCACAGGTGCTTTGACACATGAAATTTCAAAGGTCTGCATGTATTTACCGGTAGGCAAAGGGCTCCCCCCGCTTGCCTGAGCATTGCTTTATATATTGATAATGATTTATCAGGACGCAGAATTTCTTTTTTTGAAACACCACTTAGTTCATACTTTCTCAAAAAGGCCTTTACCTCAGATTTTATTTTTAAATCTTTTATGGATGTACCACTGGCATACTACTTTACCTCAGATTCTAAAAACTCTCAGAAATACCCAACAGCTAAACCAGTGCATTCTCTTCTTCCTATCCCAATTACAAGCATGGATTATAACAGCTGAAACAATGCAAGCTGCAGACTTCCCAAGATGATGGCTAGGAACTACACTACCGCGCAAAATTAGTTATTGAAAATATTATACAGGCTCTGAAAAAAAGTTCAGGTTCCACTGCCAAGTAGAGTTTTGGGTGTCCATGGGCAAGTTATATAACCTCCCTGAGCCTGACTCTCTTCACCTAGAAAATGCATATAAAAATAGTTCCTACATCACTGAACTGTTGCACAGATTAAAACAATCAATAAAAAAACATAAAACTTTAGGACATTGTGAAGCACATACTAATTGACTGATAAATGCTGTCATTACTAGCTCTTCACCAACTACTTCCACCTGCAGGTCCCTAAAGCCAAGACCCAGAACGCTGATGACTGGGTAGTAAGCTTTTACAAGCTGTCAGCACCTATGGAGATGTGACAAGCACCTGTGGTGCAGAAGGGCAGCCCACGGAGGGAAGTGAGAGCTGGTGAGGGCAAACACGCAGAAAGGCGAGGACAGGCAACGCCAGGAAGGGAGCAGGAAAAGGAACATGCATATTAGGAACATGAAATAAATTTCCCATATTTCCTAACTTGTTCACCGCAATTCTGATGCCTCTGAGCCCTTTCTGGAAGGCATCTGACACTGAGGGACAGTCAGGGTCACCGACTTTTCCCTGAAGATGAAATACATTAAACTTCAAACCAAAACGTGAACAGTTATCTCATTGGTGATAATGACCTTGCCAAGAGTGTCCATGCCACCACGTTGATTGCAGACACTGACCAGACAATGAACACTGAGGCAGATAACTGAGAGGTCATGGGCAAGAAAGCAAGTTACAGGTTTTTTAAATAAAAAACTGGTCCAAAACAAGGGTGCAAGATATGCATTTTAAAACTTTATAAACTCTCTTACTTCTATACCTGGATAACGTGATAGACCAAATCCATACATCCCACTTTGGTTCCTCCTGAAACCCGCTTAAAATAATATGAAAGAAATACTTTAAAACTCATAAACTCACAAAGACAAGGACAACAGGATAGAAAAGAAATCTAAGTAGAAGTGTGTTTTTAGTAGAGCCAAGAAAACCCAACTGCAGATCAAGAGGGTGAAGTTCAGAGCCAACAACCATGTTCAGAAGCACTGAAAGTGGGGAGAGGAGAATCTATCTACAGCAGAGAATAGCAGATCCCCAATCCATCTATCCCCCTCCAGTCACTGAAGGTTTCATCTCTAAAGGAGGCAGAATGTTCTCTTTATGCAGAAACCCAGGCACAGGTGTGAACAAAGGTGTGTACAGGAAACCAAGGTGTAGTAGAGAGCCAGTGCAGCCCACTGCCACTCAGCCAACCCTCACGCTCCCTTAGAACACTGGAAAAAGCATCTTGGGTCAGCTCAACAGCTCAAAGGACGGCCCTATAGATAGTGCACCAGGAGCTCCCAGTAAAGCTTAAGAAAGTTACCCAGTGGTTGAGTTCAATATTGGTAAGACCTACCAACTTGCTCAGAGTTTCCAATCTATACTCCAGCTGCATCAGCCACAAAGCTAACCAGGAACAGAAAATTGAAGATTACAGACAGATATTTGAGGGTGAAAAGACAGTCCAAAATATGTATCAGGAAGAAGCAACTTAGAAGAGACTACACAAAAAAGGGAAGATTCTAACAGCAAAAACAATCTAGAAAATAAAAATAGAAGAGAAAACTAAATAGCATATGGAAATCTTTTAGAAAAGGAGACAAACAAGTCCTTGAGAAGTTCTCAGAACCAAAGGACTCAACTGCCAGATGGAAAGTGCCCACCAAGCCCCCAATGGATAAAAACAGGCCCACAAAGGACACATCACTATGAACTACAGAACACTAGAGACAGAGAGAGAAGGTTCTGTAGGTTTCTAGATAAGGCCAAACCAGTCATATACAAAGAATCACAACTGTGTATGGACTCAGATTTCTTCACAGCAAGAAGACAACGGTACGAAATTCTGGAGAGCTCTGCTTACTTTGTACCACTCTTGCAATTGCAGAGGCCCAGTTGACATAACCTCTATCTGCTTGGCTTGACCATGGACTGATGAGATCCCTGTTCCCCTAATCACGCCCAGCTTGCACACTCGTATCATCACATCAAAAATTTTCTGACTTGTTCTAATTCTGAACACTGGAAGAAGGCTTTGAAGACATTAGAACTTGAAAGCGCAAAGTAGCCTTCTCCCTTGAACCACGTTTCCACAGGTTGGCCAAGGGCAATGCACTACCGCCCTGCCCGACACCTGACTGAGGTAAACCCTCACTGCCTCCTGGCTTGCCCCTGACCTGGCCTCAGGAGCCTCTTAGAAACCCTGTGGAGAGCTGAACTCAGACTAAACCTAAATTTCAGGCTTAAAGTCTCCTGGAGCCTGCAGCCAGTTATGGCAAAACATCTTCCCTACATAGCTGGCGTGTTCCTGCTGCTCCATTTATATACAGATACAGTAAAACTAAAAAGAGAACCCACAAAAACCTAATACCAAAGTTAGGGTGGACATTACCTCAAGGTCGACTACAGGGAATAAAACAGGGAAAGGGTACACAGTAGCATCCTAAACCACTGGCCTATTTCCTGTCCTAAGGAATAGAATGGTGTTGATTTTTTTATACTGTTACAATTTTAAAAACTGTATTAACGCACATGTTCACACAGTCAGCACTTTAAAGAACGCCCTAAGTCACAAAGGTCTAGATTGCGCCAGAAGCACAGCACTGCCCCACCAGCGAGGAAGACCACGTTTACTTACATGATGAGCCTTCGGTTTAAGAACCAGTATTTCCTCCGACTTCTGTCATATCCGATAGGTTCGTGTCGAATGTATGGTTTGTTTTTTTGGATTTCAGCGACGCAGTCAGTCACACCAGGCACCTTGTGTGCTACACAGACTTCACACTGCCACTCATCCTCCGGCACCTCCTCCAGAGGTGGCTTCACACACTCCAAATGGTATACTGCAGAACACGTCTCACAGCAGAGCAAATCCCCAAGTTTGTGACAGACCCTACAGTGGTCGTCATACTGGATCACTCCTTCAGACATCAACTCCTCTCGAGCGATATTTGTGGTGAGAAACTGATCGACTAGGAACTGCAGAACTTTGATTTTGTTCTCCACTGGTCCGTAGGGATAGTCCTCTGCTTCCTGGTAAGGAAGAACGTGATGGTACTCCTTGTCGCTCTCACAGTACACCCGCAGCACCTCGGGCCATGTCATCCCATCGATGAAATACAGTGTGGAATTGACGCTATCTTTCAGATCAGCAGGTCCAAAGGTAGTATTGGAAGTGTCTTCTTCGCGCAAAACTGCTTTCAAAAGTACAACATGCATCTCTGCCATAAGTGTGCACTGCTCTTGACTCACCAGAGCTGCACAGAAGTCCTCAAAGCGAAAAGGAGATAACCTCAAAACAGTGCCAAAGTTCCGAAGTACCTCATAGATGGCAATGACATTCATTATATGCTCGTTAGGCACCATTAAATCCTCAGAGGACTTGGGAAATTCAAGGGGTGGGATGTCTTTTTCTTCCAGTATCGGAGAACGAGGCCGATGTACTCTTGGTTTTCTTCTACCTGTAAGTAAAGAAATGATACAATTATAAATCAATGCCCTACATGATTTATAAAAACTAGGGCTTCCCAGTTTTTCCTATTGGTACATATGCCTCAAAAAATAGGGATATTTCTATTTATCTGGTAACTGTCAAGTTAAAATAACATCAAAAAGCAGTAATTTAGCTACCATATTTAAGTCTATAGAACATCTAAATTCAGATTCATCCCATTATATTTTAAGTGAAAGTCAACTATTGAGGTCTATCAGCTCTCAACTACCCAGAGGGGTTGGTTACCTAATGCTTATAGGTAACCAGGAGTGACAGATTTGATAAGGAAACAGGCGAGAAAAGAATCTCCATGTAAGAGCACAGGCTCAAGAGACCTCACCATGTCAGCTACAGCGACCTCACCAAGACAGGAAGCGCTCTGGTGTCGCACCCTTCTGTGCCAGGGGACTTCCTGAGAGCCACAGAATGGGGAGGGCCGCAGGAAGCACAGGGCCAAGGCTGAGACAGGAAGGCGGAAGGACGGAGGAGGAAGGAGAGGCAAAGGGTTCCAGCTGGGAGAAAAAAGGGGGCCTCACTAGGAAACCCACAACAAGCTGTACTTTTTAGCAGTCAGCTAAGCAACCTCGGGCCTTTACTTCCCATGATGTACAAGAATAGTGTGTGTATGTGAATGTATCCATATACACAGCACTTAGACCTTTGTTTGTAACAAGCTCGCACACCACTTAATCCTCGGAACCTTCCTGATGTATACACAAACTGGAAAGAAACAAGTTTGTTCTGAACTCCTATGCCTGTATTATTACTACATTCTTCCAATGATGTTCAGATTGGAAAACATATTCTTAAATATCAGAAATGTTAGTGACACCATTCATATTAAATTCCTTTTTGTGCAGCTGAGTTTTTAGTAATCATGATTTGGGGTTGCGGGTGACCTCCTGACAACCTTCTCCCCCCCCTCCCTCATTCCTGCACCCTCCTTGCCTCTCTCTAGCTTACTCTTATTATCTGCAGACTAAAAGGTTAGATGGCATGAGGGGGAAAACTAGCTAAAACAAGTAGCAATGGTCAAATTTGTTACTGTACACAAAGTATCCCCAATATCCATTCCCTAGAATACACATTTCCCAAATAAAAACATGCCCTTTACTTCCACAGAAAAAGGCCATGGGCTCACTCGGGACCAGACATCACGTGGTGAGCTGACACGGTGAGAAAACAGCTGTTCCATCTCGGTGCGCCACACAAACGTGGCGCTGTTGACACAGATGCAGTTTTCATGGATTCAACTAAATCACAGATACACTAGGCTAGTAAGCATCACCGGGCTCATCCAGTCTATTTCACTGTCTTCTGGAAGTGATCCGGGACTCACCCACACAAGTACACGAGAGAAAGCAGGAAAGGAGTAAAAAGGAAGACTGCAGTGGGAGGCGGAATAAACCCAAGTGCGTAACTGAGAGCAAACTGCGCTCGTGTCCCCGCAGCTGTGTGTGCAAGGTGCGGTCAGGAGTCCAAACGACGGGTCATGGAGGAAAGGCTGGAAAACCAGCTTCTGGTCCCAAACGCAACGGTCCTGAAATGTGACATTCGGGATTTTGTAGAGTACTTTGTTCTGGCAAAGTAACAAGGGCGACTATAGATTTTCTGAGCAGGTCAGGGACATGAGAATGATCCAGTATACAGAAAAACTGGGGAACAGGAAAGAAGACTAATATTTTTGTTACCGTTTTATGTTTTTTAATATCTCATGCACATCTTTATTATAGTATTTGAAAAGAAAAAATGGGGCAGATATCTCTGGCGTCCGTGTGCAGAACCTATGGAGGCAGCACATCTTCTGACAGAATAAAGGAGATGAGAACCTGGCTGCGAGAACAGGAAAAGGACAGATGGAATTTTATAAAGGAAAAATCAACTGATGGGGAACATCCACAACACTCTGAGGTTTAACTCTGGTGCCAAAAGATCATTCTCACTCCCCAGGCTCTTCTGATATCCTGCCGCCTTTGAACCATGTGTTACTTTAAACGTTACCTTTTCATGGTATTCCATCTCCCCAACTGAACATCCAACTTTTTCTTATGCCACAGGAGGAAGTTTAACATCTATTTCTTTGACTGTAAGCATCTGCCTGGCATCATTCCCTTTAGAGAACCCCACGCCATGTGATTGTAACAGGCCCCCAGTTAAGTAGCCCATCTCCTGAGTGGGATGGAGACCGGACCCGAGGCAGGACAGCAGGAGTCTTTGCCAGGGATTTTATATTCAGGCACCCAGCAAGAGGTGCTCTCAAGTTGTTTCTACCCATGACGGTGGCCAGTAAATGTCCATGGCTAATCCGCTACTACTCCCTCAAGAAATGACAAGAACAAGGATGGAAGGCAAAGGCAGAAGTAGAAGATATGTGACAGACTCACTAATGTGAATCCTGGCAGTCTGTCCTTTGAGTTTCCTAAGCACATAAGCCAAATGGCATGATGGTTTTCTGTCACTGGAAAATAATAGTGATTAAAAATAGTATCTTGACACTGTACAGAATAGGCTTTTTAAAACAAGAAACATGAGTATCAGCTTTCAAAGATGGGTCAAACACTATACGATATACACTTCAGCGACATCTTAAAGATAGAGCACCTAATGCAATGATAGTGAAGGCAAGGATAAATAGATGGGACGACATCAAGTTAAAGAGCTTCTGTACAGCAAAGGAGACATTACAAAAAACAAAGGGACATTCCACTGAGTGAGAAAAAAAATTTTCTCACAAAACTAGCAATAAAGGATTGATCACAGACACAAAGAAGAGATGAAACTCAACAAAAATAAACAACCCCATCAAAAAATGGGCAGAAGAGCTAAAAAGACACTTCTCCAAAGAGGAAATGCAGATGGCAACAAGCATATGAAAAAATGTCCAACATCACTTGTAATAAGGGAGATGCAAATTAAAACCACAATGAGATACCACCTCACCCCTGTGAGAATGGCACACCTTCAAACAACTGGTAACAACAAATGTTGGTGAGGGTGTAGAGAAAAAGGAACTCTCCTGCACTGCTGGTGGGAATGCAAACTAGTACAACCACTATAAGCTATTTGAAGGTTTTTCAAACTGCTAAAAATGGAGTTTCCATATGACCCAGCAATCCCACTCCTAGGTATCCACCCAAAATACACAAAAACACTGATTCAAAAAGACACCTGCACCCCCCCCATGTTTATTTACAATTGGAAAGACATGGAATCAACCCAAATGCCCAAAAGTGGATAACTGGATTAAAAAGATGTGGTACATATACACAATGGAATATTACTCAGCAACCAGAAAAAATGAACACATGCCTTTTGCAGCAACATGGATGGAGCTGGAGAAGATCATGCTTAGTGAGGTAAGCCAGAAAGAAAAGGAAAAATACCAGATGGTTTCACTCATAGCAGGAGTATAACAGACCAGGCCCCAAAATAATAATGATGATGATGAACGGCTATATACCACAGACATTTTACGGGGGTGGAGTGGGGAATGGGATCAAAAACAGCGGGGGGAAAGAAATGCACTGGGCTATGGTGATGGCACATGGGTGATGGGTGATTTGGTGATGGGAAGCCCAAGGGGATTGCAACTGAGATGGGAAAATGCACAAAATGATGTAAAAATAAACTATTATATATATAAAAAAATAATTATCAAGTTATGACCTAATTAAAAATGGGATCAAATTTTAAAAAATTACAAAACCGTCAGCTTTCGTACATTCTCAAAATTTTGGAGTAACCATTATATTGTTCTAATTTTTAACATATTGTTTAGCTTACTTCCATTAAACTGTAGTCTATCAGTTTTCTATTGGTTTTAAAGATTAAAGCAAAAAAGGTCTTTAAGTTCTAAATTCTGTGTTGTCTAGCTGAAAGTCACAAAGTAGCTTTGGTTCAATCTGCTGTTATGTATTATGCACTAAACAATGTGACCATTTCTGAAAATTAACATAAACGAGGGTCAGTTCACTAAGAAGCAATATTGAGCATATAAAACTATTTAATTTTTTAGAAAGCAATTTGGCAAAGATATGGATATCTCTTTGAGCCAGCAATTCTTCCCAGAATTTACCCCATAGATATAGGCACACATGCATAAAGTACAAAAATAGTGGGCTTCCCAGGTGGCGTAGGGATTCAAGTTGGTGCTGTCAAGCTATCAGCAGCCAATGCAGTGTGGGTTCGATCCCAGGCCAGGGAGCTGACCCTTAAGGTGCAGCAGACCTCTTCTGTCTCACCTGCTGCTCCCCTCAGCAGTATATTTCAATCAATCTGCCTGTTCTGCTCCCTGCTGTGTCTCTGGTGAATCCTCTGAACACCCTATCACACACCTCTGGCCTATACCCCAGTTCTTATATGCACAAATTAAAAAAAAATTTAAATACAAAAAATATTTAATATTACAAAAAAACAGTTTTTTTGTAATTGTACTGTTTTTCTTTTTCAAACAAAAAATACAACAGTAGTAAAATGAATTATGACACATTATACAATGTAATCAATTCTAGCAGTTAAAAAGAGGAAGGTAAAATTCACATGTGTTAAAATGAGAAGATTTAAGATGTATTACTGAGTAGAAAAGCCAGCTACAGAACAGTGAATATATTGCCATTTGAATAAAGAAATTAGAAATCCTAAAAAAGAAAGAGAAAAGGGTACAGTTGTAAGTTATATATGTCCAGGTCATATAAGAATCATTTTTAAAAACTGAAGTAACATTATATAAATTTCAGGTGTGTGTATTAAAGGAAATTTTTTTCTAAGTAGTTGCCCCTAGGGAGAAAAAATGGGAGAGAAGGTTTATTTTTTTATCTTTTTTATCTTTTTAAATATTATATACACATACCCTTATTACTATTTTTTTAAAGATTTATTTATTTATTCATACAGAACTGGGGTACAAGCCAGAGATGCAGAGGGTGAGAGGATTCACCAGAGACAGAGAGGGGAGCAGAACAGGCAGATCGACGAAGTGCACTGCTGAGGGGAGCAACGGGCGGGTCAGGAGAGGTCTGCCACGCCATGTGGTCACCTCCGGGGCAGGCTGGAATCGAACTCATGCGTTAAGTGGCTTTAGCTTCTCAGTGCTGTGCTTTAACCTGCTGCGCCACCAGGGAGGGCCTTTATTACTATTTTTTAAAAGAAAAAATGGTGTAGGTTTCTATGCAAATAAAAAATATTAATAGTCAAATCAATAAAATGATGCTATCACTAATACTGAGGTTTTTATAGGAATACAAATATGAGGCACTATGTCAAATTCAAAGATTCAGGTTTATAGAATTAAGCGTAGAATACAATGACTATATGAAGAGAAAACTCATAAAACACTTAAGTTCCTCAGCTGTCAATCTTGACATTAGCAAGTCATTTCCATTGCTCACAGAAGAGTATTTATAACATGCCACAGAGTGTTACACTAATTATCATTCTCAACACTAATCTAATGACCTAGGAGGTAAGTCATATAAATTCCCTGTATTAAATTTAAAAAAAAAGGATTAACATCGACCTCACTATCAGGAAAAGGCAAAGTAAACCTACAATAAGATACCCCCCCTTTTTTTGTAAACTCATCAATAGACAAAAGGTTTAGGGCCCTCCCTGGTGGCACAATGGTTTAAAGCACAGAACTATGGAGTCATCTGCAGCCACTGCAGCACGAGTTGATCCCTGGCCAGGGAGTTGACCCACATAGCACAGCAGACCTCGCCTGTCTTACCCTCTGCTCCCCTCAGCAGTGTATTTCAGTCAATCCGCTTGTTCTGCTCCCCACTCTGTCTCTGGTGAATGCTCTTGCCCCGCCCCCTCCCCCCACACCACACCTCTGGCCTGTGCCAGAGTATTCATAAATAAAATTTTTTAAAAATAGGCAAAGTCGGCCCTCCCTGGTGGCACAAAGGGTTAGGATGCAGCACTGCAAGCTAGCGGCAGCCGCTTCGGTCCGAGTTCAATCCCCAGCCCCAGAGCTGACCCACAAGGCGCGGCAGACCTCTCCTGACCCGCCCGCTGCTCCCCTCAGCAGTGTACTTCATTCATCTGCCTGTTGTGCTCCCTGCTCTGTCTCTGGTGAATCCTCTCATTGCGCTGCACCTCTGACCTGTACCCCAGTTCTGTATGAATAAATGAACAAATCTTAAAAAAGAATAAAAAAAGAAAGAAAGAAAAAACTACCTAATTTCTTAAAAAAAAAAAAAAAAAGCAAAGTTTTATAATAAGTTCAAACAACCATGTTGGAAGAATACAGGACAAGGGGACACCAATGTATTACCATGAGACTGTAAACTGGCACCCCCATTTGGGAGAGCAATTTAGTAGAGTTAAGTTATGATTGTTCATATAACCCTGAGATCAGCTTACAAACTTTTTGCCCAGACCCAAAAGGATACATTTTACTTCTCAACCCAGTACACATATACCCTCCCCCTCCAAAAAATATTCTAAAAAACACTAATCTCATTCTCTACGCCTTATACTATCATCTTCCCATCTATCCTATTCTAACAGCTCTAGTCTAGTCTATTTCTGCTTTTAAAACTAGTTAGTTGCAGAGCCTCCCTGGTGGCCTAGGGGCTGAGACTCAGCGCTATCACCATGATGGCCTGAGTTCGATCCCTGGCCAGGGAGTGACCCACGTGGCCAGCAGACCTCTCCTGTCTCACCTATTGTGCCCCTCAGCAGTGTGTTTCAGTAGATCCTCCTGACTGCTCCCTACTCTGTCTCTGGTGAAATCTCTCAGCCCCCTATACCTCTGACTCACACTCCAGTTCTTTTACACAAAATAAAAAGCTTAAAATAAAGGAATAATTATTTTTTGACTAAAACTAGCTAGTTGCAGCTCACTTTGAAAAACACTTCTCCAGAGACTCTTTCCCTTGTTCATATGTCAAAAATTCAATGTTACTTATAAAAACAGTCAAACAAAATATCCACCAACAAAGAAAGGGTTGAATTCTGGGCCAAAGACTTGATAGACTTCTACAGAGCAATCTGGAGTATCAGTATAGGTCAATCTCAAAAATGAGAACTACAAACTTCTACAAAAGAATAAATAATTTGAAACTCGCAAAGCAGTTTTATCTGCCGTTTATGGATGGACACAGGATAGATGGATGAAGCAGGTATGCACTAGTCATTATCACCACTACACGGCCACTGGTGGGCAGGCAGATTTGCTCTCTGTGGTGTGGTGGTGTGAAGCGGCTAGCGCAAAGCACTAATGAGCGCTGAAGGAATTAGTACTTCTGAAGTGCTTACCCACTCGATTACACAAGAAAATGATGTCTAACATTTGCATATGCTAGGAATGTCTTTTTACCCCTCACTATGTAACCAACTCACTGAGCAGTCCCAGAACACTGGTCTAGTGCAGTAGGCCATCTAGAGAGACTATTCTAATTAAAATTGCTTTTGATTCAACAGCTCTAGGCCAGATTCCCAGAATTTGCATTTTTAGCAATTCCCAGGTGATCCTAATTGTGCTAGTTTGAAAACCACACTTTAGGAGCACTGGCCTACAACTTTGAAAGATATACCTATGAGATCCTAATTAGTAAAAACTAACACATCAGATGAAATTCACTAATTCCAAAAGTTGTCTTCAAACTTTGCTACTCAAAATGTGACTGGCACAATCTATGAGACTTAAGAGAAATTCAGAATCTCACTCCAGGTTCACAAAATTAAGATTTGCGGTTTCTCAAAATCTTTGGTGGCTCATATACTTATCAAAGGATAACAAGCTACCTTGAATCAGTCGTCCCTAAAGCTAGAGGCAAAACAAAATCAAATGGTAAATTATTAAAAGTAGAATTTCAAAATGCAAGCCAAATTTAGCAAAAGCCAGGTGAAAGTCAGTAATCTGTAATTTTATCTCTCCCCAGACAATTCTGATGTGCAGTCAAGTTTGAAAACTTCTGCTTTACAAAACTGCTATTCCCCTATGAAGCAGAGACTTAGTTTTTGTGGAAAAGCAAACAGAAGTAAGAAGTAAGAGGTTGCCTCAGAAGGCGTATTATTACCAAAAACAAGCTGAAGACAAATCAAAGATATTAACAATTCTACAAAAAGAAAATGCTACGGATGGAAAGCAGTCCACAGGAATTAGGAGAAGGAGTGGAGGAGAGAGGTGGAGAGGAGGAAGAGACCCAGAGAGGGAATTGTCAACGGCTTCATTAAAGTCTAAGTTAAGGGAGAAATTTCTTGACCGAATAACATGGATTCTGACCCACGTGACCATAACGAAAGACTTTTCCGTTTGTCGATACTTTAAGATGACATGGCAACTGTTGAGGAAAACATCCCACTCTTTTATATTCCTTAATGGAAGGGAGGATCTGCAAGGATGGTTTCTTCTCCAAACTCTGAAAGATCTGGCCAATGGCACTCACCACACATTATCAGTTGCCCAGAGTCCTGTTCTAAATTGTCTGGGTTTTTAAAAATGTGAACTATGGGCACAAGCTGTATTTGTCTGTGAATTTGAGTGTTTCAACTAAAATAACAATGTGTATACATTTTAAACAAATGATGAAGTTGCAAGAAACCCTAGGCTGTCTCAAGACCTTCATCAAGTGCTACCTCATCTGTCTTCTCCTGAGCACTGTTTCTCCGACACTCGTAAAGCTCCCCATCAGAGCAAGAACATACTAAGGGCAGTTACTCATGTGTGCCCAGCTCACTTGCTAACTTCTTCAGAGAACAGAGCATGTCTTACTGTGGTAAGTGAAAACCTGTTCATCTAACAAAATCCAAAAGTAAAACCACTTGCAGAAGGTGGGGGCCCACGAGTGAGGTCATGCCAAAGTGAAAACCTACACACGTCACTGCAGATCTTTCAGTTTGGCCTGTTAGCTTCATTTTTAAAGATTTATTTATTTATTCACACACAACTGGGGTACAAGCAGGGATGGTAAGAGGCTTCACCAGAGACAGAGTGGGGAGCAGAACAGGCAAATGGATGAAGTACACTGCTGAGGGGAGCAGCAGGCGGGTCAGGAGAGGTCTGCTGAGCCATGTGGGTCACCTGGGCGGGGGAATCCAACTCGTACTGAAGCAGCTGCTGCTAGCTTGCAGTGCTACATCCTAAGCCACTGCGCCACCAGGGAGGGCCCAGTAATTGTTCCTCTTTCTAACTGGCATGTGGCAGAAAGATAGACAACTCTGTATTAGGAGTAAGAGAAACTATTTCCAAGAGAAGCTAACATTCTAGACCTAATAAAATCTATTATGTTAACCTATCATTACACACACCTAAACCGTGAATGGAACAACAAAGCTAAGTCATCTATGAAGCACTAGCTAATCATCTTTTTTAAAATATTAAACTAGGGCCCTCCCCTGGTGGTGCAGCCGGTTAAAGCACAGCACTGAGAAGCTAAAGCCACTTCCGCATGAGTTCAATTCCCGCCTGCCCCGGAGGTGACCACATGGCGCAGCAGACCTCTCCTGACCAGCCCGCTGCTCTCCTCAGCAGTGTACTTCGTTGATCTGCCTGTTCTGCTCCCCACTCTGTCTCTGATGAATCCTCTCACCACCCCTGTACCTCTGGCCTCGACCCCAGCTCTGCATGCATAAATAAATCTTTAAAAAAAAAAAAAGCAGCACAGATTTAATTCAAAGCAAGCAGGAAGGAAGAAAATAAAGAACAAAACAAAAATCAGTGAGGAACAAAAATCAGTGGGATGTCAAAGAGAAAAACTATAGACCCCACCCTCCCCCCCCCAAAAAAAAAAATCAATGAACCCAAGGCTGCTTCTTTTAACAGATCAATCAAACCAATAGCCTGTGTGGGTGGGCTTGACCAAGAGAAAAGAGAAGTCATAAATTTTAATAATAGGAGTAATAGAAATGACTTTACCATAGTCTACAAATACTTAAAGAATAAGGAAGCATTATGAACAACTTTATATTCATAAATTGTATCTATGTGAAAGAAACTGATTTCTTAAAAGACATGAATTAACCAAATTCTACTCAAAAAGGATTCATATCTAAAATAGCCTTCAATGTATTAAAGAACTAAATTCATGTTAAAAGTCTTCCAACAAAGGGGCCTTCCTGGTGGCACATGGTGTTAGGTCTCAGTACTATGAAGTTCTCAGCAACCATTGCAGAATGAGCTCAACCCCCCACCAGGGAGCTGATCCACATGGTGCAGCAGATCTCTCCTGACCCACTCACTGCTCCCCTCAGCAGTGCATTTCAATTCAGCTGCCTGTTCTGCTCCCCACTGTTTCTGATGTATACCCTCATCCTTCTGAAATTCTGGCCTGCATACCCCAGTTCTTGTATTCAAAAAATAAATAAAATAAATATCTTTTAAAATCATCCAACAATTATATTATTAAATAATAATAATAATAATATAAAAAAAGTTTTCTTCCAACAAAGAGAACTTTAAGCCCAGATGACTTCACTGGAACAGTCTACCAAACTTCTAAGGAAAAATTAGTTACATATCTGCAGACAACAGAAAAAGAGGCAACACTTTTCAACACATTTTGAGGCCTGTATTACTCATCAAAAGCAAATGAAGACATTACAAGAAAAGAACACCATAGGCCCATACTCCTCATGAATAAAATAAAAATTCTCAAAAAACACCACGCATGAAAACTCAGCAATCTGTAAAAGGGAATATAAGTCACAACAAAGAAAAGTTCAGCTCCTAGAATGCAAAAATTATTCAATATTCAAAAAAATCAATATCAACAGATTACAAAAGAAAAAACATGAGCATCAATAGCTGCAGAGGAAGCACTTGACAAAATTTAACATCCATTCCTGATAACAACAAAACACCTCTCAGTGAAACTAGAAATAAAAGGGAATTTGAAGAACATGAAAAATCTATACCTAACATTATACTTAATGGTGAAAGATCAACTACAAAAACAAAGGTGTTCACTTCACTCCTTTTTTTTAAAAAATTTATTTACTTATGCATACAAGTACTTAGGTACAGCCCAGAGGTACAGGGGTATGAGAGGATCCACCAGAGACGAGCGGGGAGCAAAACAGGCAGATCTACTGAAATACATTGCTGAGGAGAGCAGTGGGCCAGACAGGAGAGGTCTGCTGCACCCTGTGGGTCAGCTCCCTGGCCAGGTATCAAACTTGTATTACAGTGGCTGCTGATAGCTTCATAGTGCTGTGGTTTAACCCGGTGTACCACCAGGGAGGCCCTCACTCATCATTTTAAATGTCATATCGGAAGCGTTAGCTAGTGAGGGGGATGAGAGTGTGGGGAGGGAAGCCCAAATTGTAAAGGAATAAATAAAAACATCTCTATTTAACACTATTACCAATGTATTTACTAGAATAATAGGTAAGTTTAGGAAGATCACAAACATCAATATACAAAGTCAGCTTAATTCTATTAAAACAGTAAATTCAAATTTTATAACTGTGAATTCAATTTTTTAAAAAGTACCAATCACAACAGCATCAAAAATCACAAGATTATTTAGGCAGGTATAAATGTAACTGTATTTGCAGAAGCAGAATGCTAAAAATAACAAAACACTGATGAAAGAGATTTAAGACATAAGTTAATGAGAAAATGTATTCATAAACTGGAGGATCAATGTTGATTTCAGTTCTCCCCAAACTGAACAGAAACTCAACACAATCCCAACCAAAATCCTAGTAGAATATTTGATATTGATGAGCAAAAATACAAATGGAAATGCACTAGAACTGGAATAGGCAAAATAATTTAAGAAAAGAAAAGAAAGCTAGACAGCTCAATGTACCATATTTCTTGAGTTAACCAAAAAGCCACATTAATCAAGCTAGTAACTAGCACTACATATTTGATTGCTTGCAGCAGCAAGATAGAAAGCAAGATCACTGGAGAAAAGTCCAGAAACAGACGCACACCAATATAGTTAATTATATTTTGACAGAAAAACAAAGGAAACACAATGGAGAAAGGATTTCAACAAGTAATACTAGAACAAATGGACATCCATACGACACCCTATTCCTCAAGAACCTCAACTCCTATCTTATATCCTACATAAAATTCAAAAGAACAATAAACCTAAATATAAAACCCAATAGACATAAATATATAACATTTCTAGAAGAAACCAAAGAAGAAAATCTTTATGACCCCGAGTTAGGCCAAAGACTGGGGCAAACTATGACCTGTTAGTACTAAGGAATAGAAAAAACTGACCAAAATACTATCTGGTGAAGTGAAAATTCACATTCCATGTCCATAAAGTTTTCCTGGAATACACCCCTTCTCACTCATTTCATCACTCACTCAATTCATACTGTCTCTAGTTCCTTTCAGGCTACAATGATGGAGTTTCAACAGGGCCTACAAAATCTGAAGTATTTAATATCTAGATGGCTGTTAGTATAAAGTTTGTCATACCCTAAGAAGTTCTTAAACAGCAAACACATTAAAGAAAAAATTGATTAATTAGACATCATCAAAATTTAAAACTGCTCTGGGAAAGACACTGCAGAGACAATGAAAGGTAAGTAACAATCTAGAATATATGCACATCACATAGCCAACAAAGTTTCACTTGTATTCAAAATACATAAAGAATTCTTAATACTTGAAAACAAGAAAGCAATCAAAACATCCTTGATTAAATTTTCAGTATATTTCTATCAAAGATGATATACAAATGGGGGGGGGGAACACATCAAAAGATGCCCAGTACCAATAATAAGATAATGAAATTAAAATCACAATGAAATACACTTATAACCTAATAAGGTGCTTAAAATTTGAAAAAAGAAACTATCAAGTGCTAAGCAGGATGTAGAATAACTGGAACATTTGCTCGTACTAAGAATGCAAAATGGTATAGTCATTTTAGAAAATAGGCAGTTTATCAACACACAGAAATCCCATTCCTAGGTATTTATCCAAGAAAAATAAAAAGTTCATACAAAAAACATTATGCAAAAATCCATGGCAGTTTTATTATTTCCAAAAATATGAAACAACTAAAATGTCCTTCAACTATTGAATAGGTAAATGAACTACAGTACAGTCATATAATGGGCTGTTACTCAGCAATAAAACTAATATAGCAATATAGATAAATCTCAAATACATTATGCATTGTGCATGTATAAACTATTAAAAAATAAAATACCTTTTAAAAAATCAAACAGTACATTCAAAAATTAACAAGATCAAGAGAGGTACCTTTCAAGAATGTAAGAATGAGGTTACATCATGAAATCTATTACCACAATTTATTAATAGATAGCACTTAGGAGAAACAGAATCACTGAAAATGAGCTAGGAAGACAAGTGGCAAAACACAATAGCCACAAATGATTAAGGGGAGAAACACAAAAAGAAACAACCAAACACAGATATTCAACACGATTAAAGACCTCAAACCAAGAGCCAGCTTAACAAAAATGAAATATTAGCATCAGTCTCAAAAAATCTGGAGCACACACTAACATCTATTATTACAACTAATATTTAACACTGGGAGGAGTGTTTAAAAAGCTTTTAAAAAAGGAGATATAAGAGGGTTCTCCCTGGTAGCACATGGATTAAAGCACCACATTATGAAGCACTAGGAAGCCACTGCAGCATGAGTTCGAACTCTGGCCAGGAAGCCAACCCGCATGGCCCAGCAGACCTCTCCTGACCCGCCCGCTGCTCCCCTCAGCAGTGGACTTGTCAATCAGCCAGTTCTGCTCCCCCCTCTGTCTCTGGTGAATCCTCACCACCCCTGCACCTCTGGCCTGTACCCCAGTTCTGTATTATGCATAAATAAATAATTCTTTTAAAAATAAATTTAAAAAAAATAAAATTTGTGAAGTGAGCTCTTCTAGCCCAATTTACAGACTAATAAACAGAGGCCCACAGAAACATGACTTCTCTAAGGTCAAATTCAAGCTAAGCAACAATAAAGAATTCCATTCCCACCTAGCCAAAAAACCCTCAAAACATATCTTTGCCAGCCCCCCCTTCCCCTAGGTACTTGCATTACAAGTAAGTTTACTAGGAAATTGATGAGAGCTTGGGTCTAATATAAAAAAACACCTGCTAAAAGGCTGAGCAAACTTTGTGGGTTCTAGAAAATGTCAATTTAAAAAATTCTTAAGTCACCAGTTATACTGTTATTGTATATGCAAAAGTTGCTAGAACAGATCTTAAATATTCTCACCAAAAGACAAAAGTTGTAACTATATGCAGTGATCACTATTAACTAAATGTATCATATTAACCATTTTTCATATACATACATATATATAAACATATATACATATATATAATCATTACAATGTATACCTAAAATGAACACATGTCAACTACATCTTAAAGTAAAACTTTTCTGAAATCTAGAAGCACAAATTAGGAAAGGTTCAAAAACAAATAGGTACTGGGAGTATAGCCAGGTTCGGCCTAAAAATGTAACCCCAACAGTCCATTCCTAGGAGTTTAGTTTGTAGAAACATCAGCCAGAGTGACTGAAACACATCTCTGGCACATTTAGGACAGCACTGTAGGTAAAAGCAAACAAACTACAAATTCATAGGGTTAGTTTTTTAAGGCCAATACGTATTAACAGCAAATGCAGCTAAGCAGTAATAAAGATTTTAAAAAGTCACTTTATATCTTTACATACTTGAGGCCTATAGGCATTTGACATAAATAATCTCCACTGTTAGATTTCCTCCAGAATGCAAGGAAGATTCCCAACTCAAATATTCAGGCACTTACAGATAATGTATCTGGAAGAAGGCATCTGGTAAGTTTATAGGGGATGAGAAACTTGGGAACGTTTTACCTGGGTAACCCAGGTAAATTCAAACTAAATTCAAACATGTACCTGAAATTAAGGTAATCCTGCTCTTAAAATCTTTATTATTATCTTCATAACACTGAAAGCAGAGTATAGGCATGAATTAGAGAAAAAAAGGTAGTTTCAAGAATAAGACTTCAAGGAACATGTGAGGTAATTTTAATACCTAAGGCAGGGGAAATGCACTGATAGATGGGCGCTAAAATGTTATTAGCTATTTTAAAAGTTGAATTATTTCCTCATACAAGTCTTGATACAATTTGTGGACTCATTCAAAGGAAAATGGACAAGAAAAGAAATTCCACACAGATTAATACGTGCATTTCTGAAATACTTTTTAAGTTCTATAAATAGAATATACTATAAACAGACAGACCTCGAAGGAGGCAATGTTAGCATACTGAAATCAAGCAAGAAGCTAGGGCAATAAGAATCAGAGATTTCACCTACTGAACACTACCATTCAGCATGAACCATTCCACCATGCTCAAGTTTGTCAAGTCGAGATCATATCCACAAGACATAACTAAGATCAACTTTTCTTTCAAATCACCAGAGGTTCTTTAGTTGCAACTTTACATCAATTAAGTAACAAAAGAATTGCACTAAAAAAAAAAAAAAAAAACTAAGTTCTTTTTCCTTGAAAACAGTTAGGAAATAACTGGCAAGAGGTTCCTGAGAAAGGTTTCAGACAGGAGAACCCAGGACCCCAGGACATCACTATCAGTTCACATACCACGTCTGAAGCGCTTAGAAACATGAGACTTATCTTAATTATGAAATTAAGCTTCTCAACCAAAAGTCTGAACTTTAATTGTTCCTTCCCTTTTTAATTGCAGCAGTTAAAAAAACGAAGTGTTAACAACTGACAGCCTCTTGTCCACCCCATTAAGAACAAATAACATGTAGTCAGATCCAACACGATCCCAACTGTTCCTGCAGAAATTCAACTATCATCATGTACAGATAATGCTGGGTCAACAGTCTCAACAAAGGGTCACCAAGGCCAAAATGCTAGGGCGTCCCACACTATGTAACATTCCAAGCAAACAACAGCTCGAGCAAAAGCCATGCCAGGTAGATCCTCAGCCTTGCAGAAGCAGACTGACAGCAACAGCCCAGTCTGAGAGAACTTTCTTTGACATTAAATGACTCAAATGTTCCACTTCTGTGTGATGCACCATGGGAACTGTTAGGGGGAAAGAATGTCCTGAAGGAACTCTGCAGAGTTTTGTGGACTCCATCCCCCACTCCAGTTTTGTGGACTCCACCCCCTACTCCAGTCACTGAAACTACAACTCCCAGCAGTACCAAGAGGAGAACTGCGAGGACCCAAGGGCAGAGCTAAGCAGGCACTCTGGGACTTTGGGAAGTACACACACACACACACACACACACACACACACACACAGTGCGGAGCTAAGAGTACTTTCTGTGATTCACACCATATACTCACAGTCCACAATTTCTATGCTGTCTGTTATATGCTCCAGTTTGAGTCAGGCATTAAAAAAAGAGGGGTGAGACTCTTCCTGCCCCATAATCAGTTTCAGTGAAGGAGACAGATAAGTAACAGTCCATTTCAGTACAGTGTTTTAACAAATTTCGTGACAAAGGGGTTGAAAATCCAGAGGATTTCCATGATTATGTACTTATTGACAGAATTTCAAAATAAATGAGAATGATAGAAATCCAAGGAGAAACAGATAAATCTGTAATAACAGCTACAGGTGTCAGCAACTCTTTCTCAGTAATCAACACAAGTAAGTGAAAAGTCAGTAAAGATACAAGACCCTAACAACACTAAAATGAACTCGGAACTCACTGACGTCTATGGAACACTCCATCCTACAACAGTATATACCTTCTTTCCAAGTACACAGGGAACATTCATCTGGACAGACAATATTTCAGGAAGCAAAACAAAGCTCTGAAAGTGTTTTTACAAAATTAAAGTTATACAAAGTATTCTCTCTGAACTTAATGGAATTAGAAATCAACAACAGAAATTACCCAGAAAACTCCCCAAATATTTGGAAACTAAACAACAAACATATACACAGGGCCCTGGAAACTGGGTAAGGATGTGAGGGGAGCGGGAGGGACAAGGGAACACAGCCCCCACCTGGTTGGGAAAGAGTGGTGCCAGGAAAGGTAAGCTGGAGACATGGACATGGGGCCAGGTTAATTAAGTCACCACCACATAAGACGTAAGGTGTGCGACAGAAACTACAAAGAATTCAGTTTTACTTGATTCAAGTTAAAGAAAAAGGAGTTAGGAAAGAGAACAAGAGAAATAAGAGATTTAGAAGCACCCTTGACTCCTTTTCTTCCTTCACTGATCTTTCACTGAGCTGTGCCATTCATTCTAAGTCCTACATTTCTCTTTAAATTATTTCTCTCCATTCCCACTGCTCTCCGTCACCCCAGTACCACTTCAACAGCCTAATTTCCTTCATCCATTCTTATCCCACTCCAATTCATTCTCTATTCTATAGCCAGAGGGCCTTGAGAAAAAACAAACAAAATGAAACAGCACTACAAATCTGATCACATAAACCCTCTATTTAAAACTTCATGGTTTTCCCTCCAGTCACTGTACTGACGATCCTGTGGTCTAGAATCCTCTTTCACCTCTCTTCACTGGCTGCTTTGATTCTGAGCCAACTGTTACCTCTCCAGGAAGCCTTGTCTGACCCCTGCAGGCTAAGTCATATTTACCTGCTTCCTGTGGAAAGATTTTTACTGATGCATCGGCTGGCTGCCTTCTCTGCTCTATCAAGGTAGGGCCATTTCCGACTTACTCGTGGCTACCTGCAGGTAGTACTGGGAACATCTCAGGTAATCAACTGGCCTTTTTTTTCCCTTTTGAATTTTTTTTAAATAAAGGAGTAAGTCAAAGCAGCAGATGAAGGTGGCAGGAGAAGCAAAAGTCAAGTCATGGACAAACAACCTACACAAAAACACAGCTGTTTTTCCACAGAGGATTTTTAGAAAAGGATGTAACATGGGCCCGCCCTGGTGGCACAGTGGGTTGAAGCACAGCACTAAGAAGCTGAAGCCACTTCCCCATAAGTTTGACCCCAGCTGGCCCTGGAAGTGACCCATATGGCGCAGCAGACCTCTCCTGAACCACCCACTTCTCTCCTCAGCAGTGTATTTCGATAGATCTACCTGTTCTGCTCCCACTCTCTCTGGTGAATCCTCTCACCAGTCCTGTGCCTCTGGCCTGTACCCCAGTTCTGTATGCATAAATAAATAAATCTTAAAAAAAAAAAAAAGGATGTAACATGATCAGATATGTCTCAAAGCAGAGCAGTGCCTATGTCCACACTGGATGTGAGGGAGATAATCAAGAGGCCAAGCAGCAGGTTGAATCCTTCAAGAGGCGAAGTGAAGGATGAAGACCTGACTTGGGAAGCCATTAGCATAGAAGGGCCAAAGAATCAAAAGCTACTGAAGAGACCTGTTAACAGAGCCTGCACACAGAAGGGGAGGCGCCGGGAGGAGCTTGCTTTCTCCTCACTTCTGACCAGGGCATTCAGCGGGACGTGTCATTATTTACTGAACAAGGAAATGGGAGGTTGGGAATGATCACTAAAGCATGAATTGTATTTGGAATATGTTGGATTTGAGGGGCCTACAGTGCCCCTAAGTGGCGGGCTCAACAATCATTCATTCATTCATGAACTGAAACACGGGAAAGAAAATATGATTATAACCACCTGGGGACCAGAAATCTAAAGTATCAAATTTTATTAACAAAGAAATGCCAGTTCCCACTGAATGCAAAGATGGCTCTGGACATGTCTTTTCCGACTTTTACATTTTGCATTCCCCTTCCTGTTCTACCTCCACCTGAAGAAATCTTACCCAACTTTTGAGGTATATCTAAAGTTCACTCTTTACACTCTCATCTCTCACTAAAAAGTGGTTTCTCTCCCTAACATGATCTGGTTTTTGGAACAGCACTTACCATCATCTGCCCTATAATATATAGCCAGTGTGTGCACTGTTATCATCCCCTCTTCTATAGGGGATCTGAGAAAAAAGCTTTCTTATCCACTGCTCCATCTCTTTGAAGTTCTTAAGCTTGCACAGTAATTATCAGATAATTTTAAGGGTTTTAATCACACTGTAAAGAAATACTTAATGAAACTGCTGTTTCTATATGACAAATTTGCAACATGAGTCAATAAACTTTTTTCTCTCAACACTTCGCAAAGAATATAAAAGGTAAAATATATCAGAGAAAAATCACGAGATTATCACCTCCTATCTCTTAGGATGACTATCATTAAAAAAATAAGACAGGGCTTCCCCAGTTGGCACAGGGTTTAAGTCTCAGTGCTATCACCTGTGAGGCCTGAGTTGAATCCCTGGCTAAGGAACTGACCCACACTGCACGGCAGATGTCTCCTGTCTCGCATGCTGCCCCCTTAGCAGTGTACTTCAGTAGATCTGCCTGTTCTGCTCCCCACTTTAACTCTGGTAAATCCTCTTACCCTCCCTGCACCTTTGGCCTACAACCCAACTCTTGTATGAATAATAAAAACAAATCTTTAAAAAAGATTATTTTTTAAAAAAGGGCCCTCCCTGGTGGCACAATGGGTTAAAGCACAGTGTGCACTGTGAGGCTGTCCAGAGCCACTGCAGCACGAGTTCCATTCCTGGCCAGGGAGTGACCCACATGTGTGGCAGACCTCTCCTGATCCGTCCGCTGCTCCCCTCAGCAGTGTATTTCATTCAGCTCCCCTCTCTGTCTCTGGTGAATCCTCTCACCTCCCTATCTCTGGCCTGTACACCAGTTCTTATATGAATAAATAAATAAATCTTAAAAAAAAAAAGGATAAGAGGTATCAAGTACTGGCAAAGATATGGGAAAAAAGGGAACCCTAGGAACTGGTTTATGGAAATATAAACTGTGCAACCAGTAGGGGAAATGGTATGGAGGTTCCTCAAAAAAATTAAAAATAAAACTACCATTAAGATCCAGCAATCCCATACCCAGGTATATATCCAAAGGAAATGAAATTACTGTCTCAGGCCCTCCCTGGTGGCGCAGCGGGTTAAAGCACAGCACTGAGAATCTGAAGCTGCTTCTGCATGAGTTCGATTCCCGCCTGTCCCAGAGGTGACCCCATGGCGTGGCAGACCTCTCCTGACCCGCCCGCTCCTCCCCTCAGCAGTGTACTTCGTCGATCTGCCTATTCTGCTCCCCACTCTGTCTCTGGTGACGCCTCTCACTGCTCCTGAGCCTCTGGCCTGTACCCCAGTTCTGTATGCACAAATAAATAAATCTTTAAAAAAAAAAAAAAAGAAATTACTGTCTCAAAGTAGCTATATCCCCATGAACTCTGCAGGATTATTTACAATAGTCAAGGCATCAAGAAAATAGAATTTTCATAAAAGGTAAATGGAGAAAATGTGAGCTAAACATAAATAAAGGCATGTGGTGGAATATTATTTGGCCATAAAAAAGAAAGATATCCTATCATTTGTGATAACATGGATTTTCAAATCTTCAGACCATTATGTAAAGTAAAATATCAGGCAGAAAAAGACAAATATTATATAAGCAATCACAAATAAATGGAATGTACAGAAACAAAACTCAGAAACAGAAAAGAGTGACAGGTGCCAAACATTGGCACAGAGGGCGTGGGGGTGATAGGTGAAGATGGTCAAGAGCTACAAATCTGTTACAAGATCAATAAGTTCTGGGTATGTAAGGTATATATAGCATGGTGAGTATAGCTAACAATGTGTATTTCAACAATCTTGTAAGTTCTCATCATCAGAAAAAAGTAATTATGTGAGGTGATGGATACTAATTAAACTTACTGTGTCACTTTGCAGTATACACATATATCAAATCATTATGTTGCACACCTTAAACTAGTATAATGTTATATGGTAACTATATCTCAATAAAATGGGGAGGGGAGAAAAATAAGAAAAAGAGGAAGTATAAGCAGTCAGGCAATTTGAGGTAGTTTGTGGAACGTGAAAAGTGGTAAGGGATGCATCTGACTGACTTACCAAAGAGGGCAGCTGAGGATGTGGAGGTCCTGAGCACCCTGGACATGGGGGTTTAAAAAGTTCAGGGTTCACAGCACCCTACGCAACGACAGTGAAGGAAAGGATCAACAGATTGGACTACATCAAGTTAAAGAGCTTCTGTACAGCAAAAGGCATATTACAAAAATCAAACTGACATCCCACTGATTGGAAAAAAATTTTCTCACACAATACTAGCGATAAAGGATTGATCACAAAGATACACAAATAACTGATGAAATGCAACAACAACAAAAAATATCAAAAAATGGACAGAAGAGCTAAAGAGACACTTCTCCAAAGAGGAAATGCAGATGGCCAACAAGCACATGAAAAAAATGTGCAACATCACTCATAATAAGGGAGATGCAAATTAAAACCACAATGAGATACCACCTCACACCAGCGAGAATGGCACATCTTAAAACTACTAGCAGCAACAAATGTTGGTGAGGGTGTGGAGAAAAAGGAACTCTCCTGCACTGTTGGTGGAAATGCAAACTGGTACAACCACTATGGAAAACTATTTGGAGGTTTATCAAACTGCTAAAAATGCCCCAGCAATCCCACTCCTAGGTATCTACCCAAAAGACACAAAAACACTGATTCAGAAAGACACCTGCACCCCATGCTTATTGCTCTTTATTTATAATAGGAAAGGCACAGAATCAACCCAAATGCCCAAAAGTAGATGACTGGGTTAAAAAGATGTAGTATATATACACAATGGAATATTACTCAGTGATCAAAAAAGATAAACTTATGCCTTTTGCAGCAACATGGATGGAGCTGGAAGGGATCATGCTTAGTGAAATAAGCCAGAAAGAAAAAGGAAATGCCAGATGGTTTCACTCATAGCAGGAGCATAAAGGACTGGGGGGGTGGGGTGGCGAGGGAGTAGAATAATAATAATGAACAACTATATACCAGAGACATTTTATGGGGGTGGAGTGGGGAATGGGATCAAAATTGGTGGGGGGGAGTGCTCGGGAATGGTGATGGCACACAGGTGAACTGGTGATTTGGTGATGGGAAGATCATGGGGAATACAACTGAGATGGAAAAAGGCACAAAATTATGTAAAAATAAACTATTGTATGTATATATATAAAAAACAAAGCTCAGGGTTCATAAAAGGGAAGTAAAATAAAATGTGTGTAATTAAGGTGAAAGCCCTAGCACACCCCCTCCCCAGCTTCCCAGGGCAGTGGACATACACACTCACACAGATCCTGCTCCGAGACAAGAGAGTTAAGAAATGTTCCCTTAAGAAACCAGACTCATAGGAGGAAAATTAGAAGAGTAAAGAGAAACCAAACAAAAACATACACAAACAAAACTGGGCTTCCACCAAAGAAAACATTTGCACACTGTGAAATTACAGTGACACCCTCTGGTTGACAAGCATGCCCTCAAAAAGCACTATTCAATGCCTCACTCCTAAATATGAACAACTAGGCAAGATAAGACATAAGAATGAAGTCTCCAATATATATGCAAACAAGAAAACTAAAACAGAAGAATGAAAATCTGAAGACGAAACTATAAATATGTTTAGAGAGGTAGGAGGAAGCTGCATGTAATAGGGGATGCTCTGAAAAAGCCAGAGAGGCCTCGCTGGTGGCCCAGGAGTTAAGTCTCAGCACTATCAAGACTGCAGGCTGAGTATGATCCCCGGCCAGGGAGCTGACCCGCATGGCCCTGCACACCTCTCCTGTCTTACCCGCTGCTCCCTGCAGCAGTGTGTTTCAGTAGATATGCCTGTTCTGCTCCTCTCACCGCCCCACAAACTCTGGCCTGTACCCAGGATCTAGTGTGCATAAATAAATCTTTAAAAAAAAAAATGATAATTTACAAACTCGATAGTACACTGGCTAGGCACAAAGAGAAAAAAACACAAAACAACCCATCATCATAGTACACTTTTCATTTGATTGCCATTTATATTTACAGTTTTGATTTGATTACAGTTATAATAGCATAATAAATCAATCCCCCAAGATTTACCCCCAAAATAAGCAATAATTATAATGGGAGGATACGGAGAATACTTTCTAATTACACCTATTATATCAGGGCTTAATCTTCACCCTCCACAGCGAAGTCAAGCGAAAAGTCTAAAACTGATAAATCAAATAAAGCATCTTATTTTAAAACACTGTGGTAAATCCCAGAAAAAAAAGAAAAAACAGCTGTAAGAACTGAAAGCCAGTGTCTCTATACCGCTCTCAGGGCAGACGGAGATACAGCAGGGGCTGCTTTCTGTTCACTCCGCACCTTTAATACCATACTATTTTCCCCATGTTCACGCACTAGTTCAGTAAAAGCAATGATGTGGGGAAAAGCTTCCATACAGCCAGTAAAGAAACAACCAGTTTGTTTAGTACATTCATATCTTTTTAAGAATATGTAGCTAAAAATGAGTTTCAGAAAATGGAATTTTAAGAACACACACATTTCCAGTGGTTATTGTTGGCTGGTGAGATTAGAGAGGACTTTCATCTTTCTACTATATGTATTTTCCCAAAAGAGTAAATGTGCACTATTTTTATAATTTTCACTGCAATTTTTAAAAACAACCTGAGATAGATGAGCTCTCAGGGGAAGGAGGAAGACAGTGAAAGGGCCATAGGTTGGTCTAAAAACCTGGAAAACTGGCTTTTACAGAAGGAGCAGGTAGGCGGCAAGGAGGAACTGAGCAGTCGGCACGCTGAGGGCGCTCCATAATGGTCACTGCACATCGCCTCGCTATCCATGACTTAGTGCGATCGAGAATAAGTCAGACAGACAAAATCTTTTTTAAAAGGTACGTTAAACATGTAATAGCTCTTTTAGAGGTGGGAAATAAAACTTTCCATGTGCATTTTTACTTAGTTGTCAGCCTCAAAATAATTTTATTGTTTCCAAGTCAGCTGAGAGCATCTATCAGAAGAAAGTAGCATCCCACACACTGTAAGTCAAGTCTGTATCTACACAGAAACAGCCATCTTCAGGTCTGGACCAAATCAAGACAAGAATAGCTAACATTTATAATTCTATCCTGTGCCAGGCATTCTAAGTATTTCACATGTGTTAACCCATTAAATCATTCACATGTACGTAACCCTCAGAGCACCCTGAATTCAGCAGTATGATATCTCCATTTAACTGAGGGAAGTGGGGCCCCAGAGCTGAGTAAACTGCCTATCACCACAGAGTGCATTTTCAAACCCTTGATTAGGCTTCAGGTGCGTCGGTCTTTAAACTCCAGATGTGTCCGTCTTTAAACTTGTACACTATATTCTACTTCTCTAGATTCTTGATGTGCAAAGTTTTATTTCCCCCTTTAAAAGAGCTGCCATGAGTCTTCACACTGACAGTGTGGACATCAGTGTTGTGAGTACATTTACACTAGGCCTTCTCTGAAAAAATCCTTCTGGAGTAAATTCTCCCAGCTTTCTTAAGGCAATCCAAAAATCAGAGCTACTTTGGAGACTTACAACACAGTTCTTGTTCCTCTAAAGAGAATTCCACTATAAAACTGTTGTCACAAAACAAGTTTGGTTAAAATTATTCTATTAAAATTGTACTTGTAATGATCCAGCAGTCTCACTCCTAGGATATTATACCTCGGAGAAATAAAAACATGCTGTCCAGAAAAAGAAAACACACACACACACACAAACTATACATAAATGTCCAAAGCAACATTATTCATAACAGTCAAAATGTGGCAACGATTCAAATGTCTGTGAACTGAACAGAAGAGAAGCCAAATGTGATATGTTCACATAAATGGTATACTCTTTAAATATGGTAAATATCCTGCTAAATATGTGTGAACCCTGAAAATACTATGCTTGTGAGAAAGGTCACATTGGGTATGATTTTATTTATTTACTATCTGTCCAGTAGAGACAAATCAACAGAGAATAAAAGTAGAATGCCGGGAGTTGGGTGGCTGCAGAGTGAGAGCAGGGAGTGACTGCCACGGGAGGGGTCCTGGGAGGTGATACAAATGTTCTGGAAGTAATGGTGATGCTTGCACAACTCTGTGAACACATTAAAAACCACTGAATTACTCGCTTTTTAAAAGGGTGAATTTTATGGGTCTGTGATGTATATTATATCTCAGTAAAACTGCTCCTTTAAAAACTAAATTTTTGTTAAATGTTGCTGGAAAATTATTCGGCAATTTAGACGTCCACTAAATGCTAGCTATTACTGTTACCATTTAAATCAATCATTCAGCAAACAATAGTTGAATAAACTATAAAATACAGGAAAAAAATAAAATAATAGTATGTACCAGTAGGCAAAACATTATGATTATATTTAGTTATATACACTTTAATTCTTTCTATATGATTTTTACCCTCCATCTTTTAAAGTGCATTTTGCAAGTCTTTATTTGAAAGAAATATTCTACCTCCTGAGGTTTGTGTTTTAAAGGACACAAGTCATCAAAAGAATTAGAAAGGGGGGTCAGAACTAAACCAGAAGCAGGCATTCAAAAAGCCACGGTGAGCAAGAGTACTCTGGAAAGGCAGCTCCAGGAAAGCGGAATTTGAGTCGGGAGGGAAGAGGGGTTTCTGCACTGAGAGTATCTGCTAGGATTTGCAGATTACTGTTCCTCCTCCACCTTCTCACTCTCACTCCCTCCACTCCTCCTCCCAGGATCTGCAATCACAGAGAGGATGCAGGTCTTGAGGTGTGGGGGAGGGAAGGAGAGACCAGAGCTGCTGACCTTAACACCCCCAACCCTGGCACACACCTTTCACTGCCTGCTCCACTCCCAAGTACACACACCAGAAAAACAGATGAGTGTGAACTGCTAGTAAGACTATTACTGTGTGCTGCAGACACACACGCCTCTTTACTTCTCCTGGGTCTCGTTGCCCAACTTTCTAATAACTCTTTGGGACCCTCATTTTCTTTCGTTTATTCTCATGTTTAACGTCTTTGGGTACTAATACCTGAAAACAGGTCTCATTAATTTCCCTCATTATCTTGAATTATTATGGCTACTGAAAGCACGTCCTAAAGAAACATATTTGAAGCATTCCTGTGATGACACTTTAGATGCTGTCTAGACCTGGAGAACACTGAAGTACCACGGGAACTGATCTTCCATCCTGGGATACAAAATCTTCAGCCAGATGCCTAGCAGCTAACTCATCCTCTTCCAATCCATCCAATACAGAACCTATACCAAGCTTCCTAACATCCACTGGAAGCATCTTCCACTTGTTTAAAGACTTTCGGATTGATCCCTAGTACCCACAAATGACCCTAATCTGAATTAGATTTGAGAGGTAAACTTCAGAAACCACTACATTTAAGCCCCTGAAGTGAGGGGGCGGGGTGTGTGATCTGTCTGCACTTGGGACTTAACAGCCCCATGACTTGATACGGTTTGGTTTGATGCCCCTCTTGGTGCTAACCTTTGGGGAAGTCCAGGAGTGAGACATGCCTCAAGATCAGCCCTCTAGTGCAAACCATATTCGACAGATGAGGGAGAGGAAGTACAAATGCTCCACACATGGGTCTCCAGGTACTGCCCAACAATGGCACTTTGCGACCGACGTATTTCCTACACACCTACTCAGGCTCTGCTGAACCAGGTTACTGCCCACGCTTACCATCGCTTACCATCCGCCTATCAGTTCATGCAGCTCCTCCCCGGGTTCATCCATCCTCACTGTCCAAATGCACAGCCCAGAAGCTGACATCCACACTGGCTCCCCAAACAGGGAAGGAGCTCGCTTACCCTCCTTTCAGTCCCCTCCGGACTTTGTACCTCAGGTGTGGCAACCAGGAATTCCACACATAATGGGAAGATATTTGGTGGCCACTGGTGTGAATAAATATCGCCAAATGAATAACGACTTCTACTTTAGAGAATTCTACAGTTCATTCATGGCATCTGTGCCATTGTCATCATTCTTTGAGGGCATAAATCACTAGCTCTCCCGGGGTAACACCACAGCTTCTGCTGTCTGGCCTCATGAGTGGTTCCAAATCTCAAAATGCTAGGTAAGTAGCCTCAGAAGTTCCACACTAGTTAAATTCAAGAATCTGTTTCAATCAAGGTTTGGTATTTTTAAATTAGTAAATGTTTACTTTCAAAGTGTGTCAGAATTTTATCAAATACATGTCTATTCAAGTTTCTATACAATTTTTCTCAATATGTTGGCAAAGTATGTCATAAAATCTGTACACTGAAACAACTCTAAATTTTAACAATCAAAATAAACAAAAACATGATTCAGTCAAATGCCTCTAGTTTATGCAAAACCAGATTATTTCAATTCTGTATTACTAAGCTGTCAGTCCTATAGAAATATGTGTTTATGCATAAGTACTTAAAACTTTTCTCCATAAAAGGAAGGTATTTACTCTCCAGTGACTACATACCTACATATACTTGATCTATGACTAGAAAATTGGGCTAGTAAGTAATCGATGTCTTTGCATTATTATCCATGGTCACATTACCTACAGAGAACTCAGCTGAAAAGACAGAGTTCTAGGAATGTAAAGTTCTTAAGGCAACATTCTAGTCTATAAAAATTAAACAAGCTTCTAGATTATCAACAAAGTATATTCTTCCTTGGAGCATTCACAGCCACCAACCACATTTTGTATGCGCTAAAACACAGTTCTCCAGGTACCAGCCAACAATGGGCTCGGTACTGAGAACTCTTAAACCAGCCCTAGAACTTTTTTTCCAAATACATACACACACATTTAGCTTATAGACTTCTTCCCAGTCTTCCTTGTCTGGAAGTACAAACAAAAACTAATGAAATGGGTGTCTAACTCAAACAACTCATGTCATGAATTGTTACTCATTTTAGGCAAGTGGACATATTCTGAAAACTTAAAACACAAAATGTATCATCCCTTTCACCATAATCTGTGAAATAAATTGTTTCAAAAAGTAAAACATTCAACAAGTTAACACAATCCAAAAAAGGAAGAAAAATACCTGGCAAGCAGGCTCAAAACACACTAATTCTGTTACTAAAAACATTCTATTGTTTGTTTATCAAAATCTAATTAGACCAATTTTTTTTAGCTTGGCAAATTCAAAATATTTAGGAGTTATGACACCCACTGTAGAATAAGCAAAACTTCATCTCTGACAAGTTCTGAATATTTAACAATCACTTATCTAACCTATCTTTAATAAGCACCTGCAATGCGTGTAACACCATTCTAGGAAATACAGGGACTAGAAGATAAATTCAACATAAAAAAAAAAAATCCTTAACTTCATATAAAAATAGGACAAGCATACACAGTAGATGAGTTCATAAAGGAAAAAAAATGTCATGGAAATCCATGAACACTTACATTTTTTAAAGGGAACCTAGCCACAAATTGTGACTTGATTAATTCAGCATATGCCTAAATATCCCTCCTCAGTATTATTTGCTAGGCCTTCAAAGAGGAGTTCAAGGTAGCCAAATGCCCTGCCAAAATGCCTTTGCTCAGTCTACCCTACAAAAACTCCCTCCAATGGTGTAATTTCAGTTTGGTGTCTTTCAACTCTTTGCCCTTGATAGGAAAAAATCAAATCGTGATCTTCAGGTAAAAATTATTACTATACAGGGGAGAAAATGAACAACTATATACGAGACATTTTACGGGGCTGGGAGGTGAAATGGGGAATGGGATCAAAAATGGGGGTGAGGGGGTAGCACACGGAACTATGGTGATAGCACACAGGTGATTTGGTGATGGGAAGCCCACGGGGATGACAAGTGAGATGGTAAAAGGCACAAAATGCAAAAATAAACTATTATATTATAAAAAAAGTTACTATAAAAGATGTACTAAAACTAAACTGACAAGAAATGAAAACTGGGGTGTAGTGCCATCTACTTACAGGAAATAAATACATGACACTTGATTCATCCCTTCATCTGCCAACCTCTCCATGCAAAGACCGCTGATATTCTATCAGGCAACATAAACTACCTTTTTCATTTGCTGTGAAAGCAATCTAAATGGGCTGACTTCTGGTTTAATGCTCATATCCCTTCAACAAGGAATTGAAGGTTTTACAAAAACCGGAAACATTTAAATTTAACCACTCTGTCCTAGTCTCTCTTAAAAACAAGAGAACACCTTAGTTACTTTTAAGATGCTATCTCCTCAGAAACGTCGGAAATGGTCTTAAAATGCACTCTAAATTTAATCCAAGATATACAAGAATATAAAGGAAAAATCTATAGGTTGTCGTTACAAGTTATTTCTTCAGAAATTAGTAACCCAAAACTACGTATTTAATACAAAGCAGCAAATTGTACGTTGCGTGTTTGTTTTTTTTAAACAAAAGTGCATCTCAGCACCAGCCTAGAGAAACTTTCTGTGAGAAAGCACAGGAGTAACCACCACAGAGAAATTCACTAGAGATCCAGGGAGGGCTTTCAGCCTTAGAAACAGAATGAAAAGGAAAAGTCATTTTGTAATAACCCCCGGACCCTTCTCCGTGTGAGGCAGAAGTTGGTCCAAAAAGTTCATCTGCAGCAATGACGTCTGCGTGGTAACTCACGCTCATCCTCGGCAACAGGTGACTTCCTTTCTCGGGGAAAGGGAGCAAATTAGTGCAGGAGCCAACGGGCTCCTGCGGTTTATTACTTTTATTCTGGACTTGACCAAAATGATGTTGAATCGGCTGAATTACCACATTTGTTTTGGTTTTGTTTGGCTTTCCGCTTTGCTTTTTCATCAGCCATTTACCAGCAACTGTTGCACGAGCCCATTAGCACTCAGGAATAAAAACAAACACACAGGACCAGATAAGGTGCCTCTACTACAGCAACCCATACACTTCCTCAACAGTTTGAAAACCACACAGCTAAGGGTGTGAGCAGAAGCGCGTTCTGTGTGTGTACGTGTGCCACAATTCGCCTATAGCGTCCATTCCCTTGTAAGCAACAGATATATAATAAAAACCTAAAAGAGACCACATTAGAAATGCAAAGAGGTTTGCCAAACAAGAGGCTTCTTTCTTCCAAAAAAAAAAAAAAAAAAAACACCAAACCAAAACAAGGAGGGAAATGAAGGCAGGGGAGATGTGTGTGCCAAAGTTTCGATCCTGCCCGGTGGAGACACTGCACTGGCACAAATTTTGAAGAGGAAAAAGAGGGGGTGGCGGGGAGAAAGCAAGAGAGCGAGTGTGTGGCCTGCAAACTGCAACAATGCAATCTCCATTTTGAACAATGCGCCTCTTTCCTCGGTAAATCTAGTTTTTTGCCACTGGATGTGCCGTCGC
>NW_004567139.1:1726746-1736919 GCF_000260355.1 Condylura cristata
GGAGCTGGGGCTCGGCTGGGCCTCCTGCCCGCGCCTCCCCGGCCGGGCTCCGAGAGCGGGAGAGACGAGCCCTTCGGTTCCTCGCCCCTGTCGCGCCCTTGGGGAAACTGATGCTGAAAAGAGTTAGGGTACCGCGGGGGGTCGCCTCGAGCGATCGGGGGTCCCGGCAGCGCCGGCGGCGGAGGAGAATTAACTTGCGGGCGGTCGAGCCCCTGAAATGTGAAACTTCGCAGGCGTGGTTCTGGAGCCCTGACGCTGAGGCCCGCCACCGCTGCCCCGGCGGTGCCCGAGCCGCGCCTTCGCGGCGGGACCCCCGAGTGTCGCTCCGGGCTCGCTGCGCGAAGCCCCGCCCGGAAGCGTCGGAGAAACTCCAGCACCCGGCGACTCCCCGGCTCCTTCACCCTTCCCAGAGCCGCAGCTTGTAACTCGACCACCAGCTTCAAGGTCCCCGTTTCTGGTTTGCAGTAGAGAGGCGACTTCCCTCCCACCTACACCCTACTCCACGAGCGGCTTGTGTGCGTGATCGGGAGATGATGGTGATTTCCTCACAAGCCATCCGCTCTCACCTAGGGATCCAAACGTGATGAAATTTCAGGCTGCCCCGCCGTCAGTCAGGGTTACTCAACTCTTGGTGGTCAAGGTCAGCTCCAGGGATGAGAGACAGGTGTTGGAAGCCTATAGTAACGGCCACGGAAGCGTTTCTGTAGCGGCCAAAGGGGATTTAACGAAAAACAGCGAATTTGATTTTGTGCAAGTGGCTGACGACAGTCCACTTAGCAGGTAGAACACATAGGTGAAACGAAAATACCGGCACTAGTTGCCAAATTGATGGTTCCATGTAATTCGGTTGAGTTACCAAGGGTGGCACACTCGCGTGCCATCAGCGACCAGGTAAGTAATGAGAGTAAGTCAAGCCCGTGAGGTGAGGACTGGCCATGGAGGTACCTGTGTTTGGCTTATGAGAACGTGGGCCTGTAGGCCTCAAAAGGCCGGAACGTCCAGTTTTTCCAGAGAAGGTGGAAATGTGTCACTTGAAATCTCTTGATTTTTAAATGTTGCCAACAAGTCCGTTTTCCAAAACAGCTCAGATTGATCAAAATGAATGCTGTTCAAATGTAGCCCAAAGTTGACAAGATCGTAACCTGTCCGGCACTAAGTACATGCGGTTTACTGCAGGGAATACAAAGGTATTAACATTGCTCCTAATCTTCTGAGTTTATAATTAATAGTTGAGGACACTCACTGACAAAAATAAATCACAGTAGATGCCACCAGGAGAGAGATTTTTGTATTGGAGTTTTTTAAATTAATTTATTTTTGTGTAGGAGAACTGGCGTGCTGAGGGTGGCAGGATTCAGAAAACAGCAGGGACCGGAACAGGTGGATTTACTGAAATACATTGCTGAGGGAAAGCAGCCAGCAAGACAGGAGAGGTCTGCACCATGAGGGGCTGCCCCCCATGAGGGGCTGCCCTGGGCAGGATCAAGCTAGTGCTGCAGATAGCTTCCTGGTGCAGATAGACTTAACCCCTTGGCCACCGGGGAGGCCCAACCATTTCTTCTTTTGCTATCAAGTTAGTACCTTGGTTCTATGCTCTTGTGGATTGAATGTTTATAGCCTACCTCGCCCAAACCACCCAAAATTCATACATTGAGACCCTACCCCCTATTAGGAGGTGATGATATTAGGACCTGGGACCTTTGGGAGGTAATAGGATTAGATAAGATCAGTCATGAGGGGGAGCCCCATGAATAGAATCAGTGCCCCTATAAAACAAAGGAGATCTTGCTCCTTCCCCTCTGCTCTCTGAGAATATATATATAATGAGAAGGATGTGTGTGTGTATCCGTATATGTAGCCAAATATTACACATATACCAGGTATATGCATAACCAGAAGAGGGCTCTCTCCAGAACCAACCATAATGACATGGATTTCAGACTTCCAGCCTCAAGCACTGCAAAAAATAAATTTCTGTTGTTTTGTTTGTAAGTCGACCACACTCTGGTCTTATAGCAACCCACACTCACTAAGCTAGATGCCAGGTGTATAAGATACCATGATGGTGAATAAGGTATTCAGTAAACCCATGTAAGATGATAATGGTAAAACCTTGGCTGGGGAAAAGCCAGGTGAATCCAGCTTCTGTGTAAACCTCTGCCCAAAGCGGCTGAGGCGTTACACCCACCATGACGGGAAGAGTCCACCCTATGACAGTGCTGAGTAATAAGCAGTAGCCAGGTCGCCTTGCCGAGGGGTCCTGATGAGCCTGTCCTTCAGAACCTCATTTTGACCCCGCAGTCACTTTATGCATGACCTCAAAAGCAGACACTGGCTAGTCTGGAGCTTACCTGTGGCTACTGTTTGGGTTTCTTGTCCACTGATTTAAGTCTTCTTCAGCAGCAAGGCCCTTTTGATAACTATTTACATAGAGTGCAAATGCTCTCTTTTAGAGGTTCTCTTACTTTCTCCCAAAACTCCTTGCCACCCAGCTAAGTCCCTGACCACTTGTCCATGAATGAGTGTAGAATCTGTTTTTTTCCCCTTAAGATTTATTTTAGGGGCCTCCCTGGTGGCGCAGCGGATTAGAGCGCTGCACTGCGAAGCTAAGCCAAGCTGTGGAGCCTTCAGTGTGAGTTCCATCCCAGCCCCAGAGCTGATCCACATGGCGCAGCAGACCTCTCCTGTCTGGCCTGCTGTTCCCCTCAGCAGTGTTTATCAGTAACTCTCTCTGTGCTGCTCCTCATTCGTCTCTGGTGAGTCCTCTTGCTGCCCCTATACCTCTTGCCTATTCTGTTTTTTAGTTATTTATGCATACCTGTTCTGTATGCATAAGTAAATAAAATCTTTAAAAGAAATAAAAGATATATTTATGTATGTATATAAGACCTGGGATACAGGCCAGAGGTGTGGGGGGTGAGAGGATTCACCAGAGACAGTGAGGAGCAGAACATGTAGATCTACTAAAATATACTGCTGATGTGACCAGCGGGCCAGACAGGAGAGGTCTGCTGTGCCATGTGGGTCAGCTTCCTGGCCGGGGATAGAATTCTTGCTACAGTGGCCGCGGATAGCTTCTTGGTGCCGGGACTCAACCCCTTGCGCCACCAGGAAGGCCCCCTAGAATCTTTCTCAAAAAACACAAGAATATAATCAAACCTCTGCCTGCTGGGGACATCGCCTTTGGCCACTGTCCTTTTACAACCATCTGCAAGTCTAATACCTTAAGCACTTCATGGCAGCAGGTTATTGGGCACGAGAAGCTTCATGTGGTCACTTGGCCACAGTCAGGCTGTCGCTCTTCACCAGGACGCAAGGAGCTATGAAGAGCAAGATCAAGAATGGTTATTAGCCAGAGGGAGAAAGACTCTGCTCTAGAACTCCAGGTACCAGGCTGCTGCCACGCGCTCTGTGCAGTCCCCAGCGTGTGGCTGCCCACACAGCACAGCTGGACCCCCTGGCCCTAAGGACTGAGTTAGCCACGCTCCTCTTCAGCCTGAACCTACTGAAGAGCCTTGTGCCGTGTGGGTCAGCTCCCTGGCTGGGGATTGAACTCATGCTGCAGTGCTGACAGCTTCATGGTGCCGGGACTCAACCCCTTGCACCACCAGGGAGGCCCCCTGCTCTCGCTGTGGCTCCATGATAGCAGACTTTCAAGTCACTAGAAAATGGGTTAAAGGCGCGCCAAGCATGATGCAGGTTGCCCTCTATACCCGGAGAGCACCGCCAGTATCCAGAACACCCAGAAACCACTGGACTCCTCACTTCCGTCTTGGGTTCTGCAGCCCCAGCCAGTCTCTTCCAAAGACTCCCTTCCATTCAGGCAGCCCTGTGGCAGGTTGACTTGTTTCTCCACTGAGTGGCCTGGGGTGTCGAGGCCCCAGTAGTAGATGCATTTTCTCTGCCATCAGCTTCAAAAGACTAGACAGGGCCACAGCCCCTCCAACTCCTTTGGTTTCAACTTCCTTACCAACTGGGAGTCAGGTTGCCTACTGCAGTGACGGGACTGCCTGCTTGAAGCACACAGAATCCCGGAGTGTGCCCAAGCACCAGCAAGTGTCCCAATCAGGCTGCAGAACTGGACCAGTGAGGACAGCATGGCAGCCTGGCTGCCTGGCAAGAGGCGCAGCTGGCCCCGGGTAGCACCACAGGGCACGCTGCGTTGCCGTGGCCCCGCTGGCTGTCCGTTCAGGGGCTGACGTGGATGCTGTGGCACATCCAGCTGCCAGGGAGGCCAGGACGGCCAGTACCTGATGCTTCAGCTCGTGAGGCGGCAGGGTGTGCCCTGGCTGTGGTAAGATGCACACAGAAGTCAGCGTGAGCTGATTTGCATTTGGGTCTGCTGGAGAGGGACGTTTCACAGACCAGCCATGACGGCTCTGTCAGGACTGAAGACTGTTCAGGAGGGAAGTGACTAGCTCTGGACCTTCGTCCCTCAACCCTGCCCGAGCCCCAGTTTCCTCACTCATAAGTTAGGGGGTTGGTTAGAGATGTGCACTCTAGCTGCCATTTCACATTACAGCACCGAAAACAGTAATGAGAGGGCACAACATGTACCACCATGAGAGGGCAGAACAATGTAGCATAAAAGAAGAAGTTTTCTTTACAAAAGGGAATTATAATAAAACAAAATATAGAGCATTACAGGAGATGTCAAACAGTGAATTTGTAACACTTTCAAAAGCCCTTTACAAAAAAGAGAAGAAGAAAATTTGAATTGGAATCCAAGTCCCCGACTTTTTTCCCTCAGTTTTGGGTTTTTTTGTTTGTTGTTGTTTTTCTTTTTCTCTTTTTGGGTTTTAAATAGCTCCTGCAATTCCTGATCAAGGCTCTTGAACAATGATCTCTTTCAATGACAAGAAACTGTTTGCAGGAGTAGATGATTTTTAAAAATTAAACTTTTATAACCACTCAAACATTGACAATGGCAGAAATTATAGTTAAGTTATATTTAGAGCTTTTCTTTCTTTGACAAAGGTGCTTCTAAAATTTCTTGTGGATTCGGGATCTAACCACACTTTCACAGCTAGCATTTTTTTAGGGTCCTGCTAATGTCAAAGTCACAGCGAAACTCTTCTTCACAGGACAGCCAGGCACTGTTGAGCCGGGCAGCTCACATTTTGCCATCCCTTGTGGCACACTGGCCACAAATAGGCAGAATCAGGGCCCTCCCTCGTGGCACTATGACTCTATCCGCAGCCACTGCCGCGTGAGTTCTATCCCCAGCCAGGGAGCTGATCCACATGGCGCAGCAGGCCTCTCCTGTCTCCCTGCTGCTCCCCTCAGTCAAACTGCCTGTTCTGCTCCCCACTCTATCTTTGATCAGTCCTCTCACCCCTATACCACTGGCCAGGTACCCCAGTTCTTGTACGCATAGATAAATAAAAATAAATCTTTTTTTAAAAAGGAAAAAAGAAATGATGAACGGTATCAATACTGGCTTGGGATAGGCTTAGCTGAATGAAAACTCAGGACAGACTGATGAAGGAAACTGGACCCCCAAACCTACAAACATCAAATCTGACTTCCGCTCCCTTCTCTGTGGCCACTGGCTTCAGGTTTTGTGGACTCACTGACTCCTCCCAGTTGACTCAGGATCACTATCTCGGGTTTGTGTACACCTTGTCTGTCATCTGGAGCCCGGAGCCCACTCGTGGCCCTGCGTCTCACCAGCGTCTCTGGTCCAGACCTGTGCGCATGACTTGTTCCTTAGCACCCTTTTGTTTACCGCCTTGGTACCACCTTAGTGCCAAGGATCCCAGTCCCCCAAATGCAAACACAAACATTCTGCTCACCCAGCCCTCAAGCAATCTCCCAGGTGGGTGGGAGCAAAACATCCTGGCTCTAGCTGAGATACCCCACTGGGAGCTTAAACATGCTGCAACTTTGACAGTCCCCAGTTCAGGGCACCCTGGTGACCAACTGGTTTGCCAAGGACTTTTTCCCAGTTGTAGCACTACAAGTCTCACCTCTCTGGTTCAAGAAAACCAGGTCACCTGCAAGGAGGTGTCCTAGCTGAGCTATTGGCAAAGATCTGCTGCTAGAGTGATTGTGTGTCTCCCCTGAGGACACCTGCCCATGAAGGGCCAAGGGTGAGCGGAGGGGCAGACTTGCTGCAGCTGCTCCCTCTGCAGAAGTCTGCAGACACAGATGGGGGCAACGAGGCAGTGAAATGTGGGCACAAGACGAATATGGCCCATTTACACCCACAGGCTGGAGAGGCCCAGGGACTTTCAGGATGTATTTACATAGCTAAGTGCACAAACCTTGCACAATATATTTTTTTAAAGGTTTATTTATTTATGCATCCAGAGCTGGGGTACCTGACAGAGGTGCAGGGGCGGTGAGAGGATTCACCAGAGACAGCAGGGAGCAGAACAGGCTGACTGATGAAGGACACTGCTGAGGGGAGCAGCGGGCGGGTCAGGAGAGGTCTGCCAGCCATGTAGATCACTCCCGGGGCGGGGATCAAACTCATGCTGAAGTGGCTTTAGCTTCTCAGTGCTGTGCTTTAACCTGCTGCACCACCAGGGAGGGCCCCTCTTGCACAATTTTTTTTTAAAATAAATAATATAACAGTTTATTTTTACATCACTTTGTGCCTTTTTCCATCTCAGTTGTAATCCCCGTGGGCTTCCCATCACCAAGTCACCCGTGTGCCGTCACCACAGTCCTATGCACTCGGCTCCCCTCCCCCGCTTTTGATCCCATTCCCCACTCCCCCGTAAAATGTCTCTGGTATATAGCTGTTCATTATTATTATTATTTTCTTGCCTGGTCTTTTATATTCCTGCTATGAGTGAAGCCATCCGGTATTTGTCCTTTTCTTTCTGGCTTATCTCACTAAGCATGATCTCCTCCAGCTCCATCCATATTGCTGCAAAATGCACGTGCTAATTTATTTTTGCTTGCTGAGTAATATTCCATTGTGTATATGTACCCCATCTTTTAAATCCAGTCATCCACTTTTGGGCATTTGGGTTGTTTCCATGTCTTTCCAACTGTAAATAAAGCAGCAATAAACAAGGGGGCCTTGCACAATTTTTTAAAAGATTTTTTAAAATTTATGCATAAAGAACTGGGGTGTAAGCCAGGGGTAAGGGGAATGAGAGGATTCACCAGAGACAGAGTGGAGAGCAGAAAGGCAGATCTACTGAAGCACACTGCTGAGGGGAGCAGTGGGGACACAAGAGAGGTCTGCCGTGCCATGTGGGTCACCTCCCTGGGTGGGGACCGAAGTCATGCTGCAGTGGCTACTGATAGCGCCAGAGTGCCTGCTTGTGCTACCAAGGAGGCCCCCTGTATTCAATTTTTTAGTAGCAATTTAAAAGAATTGCTGATTAAGTCCATCATGGGGTGTTATCCCATTATCCCATTTAATCCTCACAGCATCACTCCGGAGAAGGAATTACTTTCCTCAGGGGTCTACAGGTTATGTAACTTACCCAAGTTCACGCAGCAGGTGCATGATGGAACCAGGACATGCATGCACCACAAGGCGTCCTTCAAAATAGGTAGAGGGTGAATTGTGATTCATTGGTGCCTGGGTCTGCTCTGCTGGGTCCCCCCTAGAGTTGCATACGCCTCTATTTATTTTTGGTTACTTGTGTTGCCCAAGAGATCACGTGTGTACGTGTGTCTCGTTCACACTTTCCCACTGCTTTGTAGTTGCTTTCTTGCATCTGCTTTCTGCAAGTGGGGAGTCCCTCGAGAGTAGAACTGCATCTTACTCATCTCCCAACATCCTAGCATGACGGAACAGACTCGGGAGAGAGTGGCTGTTGAATGTGCAAAAGGAGAAATCAGTTGGTAGCTTTGGCATGAAGGGCAGGATTATTTCAGGAATGAAGGCACTGGAACAGTGTAACAAGTGAGGGCTGAGAGTCTTGTCTGTGCTGAGAGAAGGTAGCATGTGGAGGAGTGGGGGAGAGGACTTGAGCCAGAGAAGCGATTCTGGACTCTGGGGTATGGGGGAAGCAAATGTCAGGTGATGGGGATGCGGATGGGATATTTTTGCTTATTCAATAAATATTTGAGCACCAGGCCCTCCCTGGTGGTGCAGCGGTTAAAGCACAGCATTAAGAAGCTAAAGCCACTTCAGCATGAGTTCGATCCCCGCCTGCCCCGGAGGTGACCCACATGGTCTGGCAGACCTCTCCTGACCTCCCTGCTGCTCCCCTCAGCAGGTACTCCATCAGTTGGCCTGTTCTGCTCCCCAGTCTGTCTCTGGGGAATCCTCTCACCGCCCCCTGCACCTGGACCTGTACCCCAGTTCCATGTGCATAAATAAATAAATCTTTAAAAGTATATATTTGAGCAATAACTATATGGCAGTGGTATATACAATGCCCTTTAGGTATAGTTGGGGAGGGAAGACAGCCAGGAGGTCACAGTCCAACTCAAAGCCATCTGTGTGATGACATAAAGAATATCCTGGATTCAGTCTTCCTAGCATGCTTGAGAAACAATAAGTCTAACTGTATTGGGGCAATTCTGTATTGGAGAACACTTTTCTTGACTTATAATTTGTCATCTGTAAAATGGCAATGATCCTAACACCAACCTCATAGGGTTATTAAAATGATTAAACAGAATAATACTTACTATATGGAGCCCAGTACAGAGCCTGGAACTCAGTAAATTCTTAAAGTAGGTTAGTGCTAATAATAAAAACTATCATTTTAGTACCAGTTATTATTTTACTGATAGGAAGGAAAACACTGAGAAATGCATGGCAGGTCACATGGAACAGCCCAAAGGTAATACTCAGGCCCTGAGGTTACCATATATTTTTTAAAGATTTATTTATTTATACGTACAAGAACCAGGTTACAGGCCAGAGGTGTAGGGGTGGGAGTGTAGAGAGGATCCACCAAAGACAGAGTGGGGAGCAGAAAAGGCAGATGGACTGAAATACACTGCTGAGGGGAGCAGCGGGCAGGCCAGGAGCTGTCTGCCACGCTATGTGGGTCAGCTCCCTCGTGGGGGATCAAACTCCTGCTGCAGTGGCCGTGGACAGCTTCATAGTGCTGCACTTTCACTGGTTGCACCACAGGGAGGGCCTGAGGTTACCATATAATAGTATAACACACATAATTTTTTATTTCTCTGAGGCTTAGTTTCCACAGTTGTCAAGCAAAAAAGTAAATAATACTTATTGGGCCTCACTGGTGACCTGGAGACTAAGGCTCAGCATTACCACCACGATGGCCTGAATTCGATCCCCAGCCAGGGAGCTGACCCACATGACGCAGCAGACCTCTCCCGACTCCCCCACTGTTCCCCTCAGCAGTGTGTTTCAGAAGATCCACCTGTTCTCCCCACTCTTTCTCTGGTGAATCCTCTCCCCCTCCACCCCACATCTCTGACCTGCACCCCAGCTCTTCTAAGCAAAAAAATAATAATTATTAACTTAAACTCTACCATTACTTAAAAAAAATAAATACTATTGTCCTGAGGATTAATTTTTAAAATGCACCCACATCATTGCCAAGGCCTGGTAATACAGCACATTCTTAACATTTTTGTCTCTTGGTTATTATTTTGTATGAAATGATCCAACCTCTGCCACCCCATGAGTACCCAGTGAGTGCCGTAGCCCAGCCTGCCTCCGACCCACCCGCTCATTCTGCAGGCTGAGAGAGTCATTTCCTGTGTTCAGCCACAGAACACGTGCGATGTTCTTTACCAGACACACTTGTAAAGAGTTTGTAATGCCTCTCTTTTGTAAAATAATTATTTTATTCATTATCTGGGAAAAGAATTAGCATGTCCTCCTAATTTAAAGCGTTAAAGCGTTATAAAAGTCAGAGCTAATCCAGAGCAGATGTCACGCGCTGCCACTTGGGTGATTACAGCAAAACATTAAAAAGGAAGATCTGGGAAGGAAGCGGAGCGGCGTAGCTTGCTGGTAAGAACGCAGATGGCTGTAGCACCGGGGAGATGCTCAAAGGGAGTCCCCGAAATCTCCGACTCAGGGTTGCCATAGGACCTGGTGGCCCTCCTCCCGGGTGTGGCTAGCCAAGAAGATTGAAACCGTCCCGCTCCCCACTCTGTCTCTGGTGAGTCCTCTCACCCCCTGCACCTCTGGTTTATACTCTAAATCTTCTAGGCAAAAATCAAAAGAAAAAAATAAATTTTTTTTTAAACATTTATTTATTTGTACATACAGAA
>NW_004567139.1:1737019-1834849 GCF_000260355.1 Condylura cristata
GCAGACCTCTCCTGACCTGCCCGCTGCTGCCCTCAGCAGTGTCATTTCAGTACATCCGTTTGTTCTGCTCCCCACTCTGTCTCTGGTGAAGCCTCTTACCCTCCACGCCTCTGGCCTGTACCCCAGATCTGTATGTATAAATAAACAAATCTTTAAAACAAAACAAAACAGGGTAGAATGTCTGGCCTTTTAGGTAGGAGACCCCCTCACCCCCGCGTATTCCTGGAAACCAGAGTTTCTTAAAAATCTGGCTCATCTAGCCCCTACTTTTCCAACCTATTTGTTCAGAGTGACCTCAGTAAAGAGACGGGATTCTGGGCCCTCCCTGGTGACACAATAGGTTAAGGTGCAGCAGTGCAAAGCTGGCGGAAGCAACCTCAGCATGAGTTCAATCCCTGGCCAGGGAGGTGACCCACATGGCAGGAGACCTTTCCTGTCCCCTGCCCCCCTCAAGAGAGTATTTCAGTCAATCTGCCTCTTATGCTCCCCACTCTGTCTCTGGTGAATCCTCTCATCTCCCCCACCCCCTGCACCTCTGGCCTGTACCCCAGTTCTTGTATGCATAAATAAATAAATCTTTAAAAAGAAAGAAAGATATTAGGAAGAGGTGTAGATGACCCACTGGCTGAAAGTATCCTCAGAACAGATCTGTGACAAAGGAAGAGCTAGCATGGGCATGCCAAGAATTCTTAAAACTCCATAATAAAACCCACCAATCTTCCAAATAGGCAAAGCATTTGAAGAGACACACTGGAAGACTGTGAGTGGCCCACAGGTCCATGTAAAGTGCTCCCCATTATTTAACCATCCAGGAAATGCAAGTTCTGAGATGCTTCACACCCCCCAAATGGCTAAAATCCAAGGCTGAAATGCCGAATGTTGCAGAGGCTGTAAAGACCTAGAGCACTCCTGCCCTTTGGGCGGGACTAAAAGCGGCGGATCTACCTGGAGACTCCCTGCTCACCTTGCGCCCCCACCTGCTTTGAGGGGCTTACTCACGACTAATGAAGGTATTAAGCCACACCGCATGTCTATGGAGGCTTTGTTCGGAACAACCCCAAACCGCAAGTGGTTCAGGTGGCCATCCACAGGAGAACGGCTAAAAATCCCTGGCATTCATGAGACTGAGCGTCTCCCTCGCCCTTCCTCTTTGATTTCTCCTAGCACCTACTCAATTTCAGCAGTGGAGGTGGAGGGGCCTAGGGCTTTTCCTGCCACAGTATCTTGCCCATGGCCACCGCTAAAATGAAAGCTCCCCAGGGGTGTGTGTGGTGGGGGTGGACAGAGAGATGGCAATGCATTTTATCAGGTGCCTTTTTTAGATTTATTTGGGGTACAGACTGTGAGAGGTTCACCGGAGACAGAGGGGGGAGCAGAATAGGCAGAACTACTGAAATGCACTGCTGAGGGGAGCAGCGCCATGTGCGTCAGCTCCTTGGCCAGGGATCGAACTCTTGCTGCAGTGATTGCGGCTAGCTTCACCCATTGCACCATCAGGGAGGGCCCCGATTAGGTTTCTCAATCCCAAGTGCCCAGAACCAGCTGTATTTCAGGTTCTCAGGTCTAACAACAGACATGAGTAACTGCTTCCTGTAGGTCACGCACTGTTGTAATCAGAGCTCACCACCCCAGGTAAGCCTCATAAAAAACCTTATCAGGCAGGTGTTAGCCGCATCTCAGAGGTGAGGAAGAGGTTAATGGTATTGCTGCAGACTGTATAGCGAGTAAGTACCTGGGTCATATTTTGGACCAGGAAATCTGGTTTCAGCTCTGTGCTCTCAACCCTTGTGATTCTGTACTCCCTACTATCGCTCATGATAAGAAGCAAATATCAACATAAAGACAGGTCTGCTACAGTCACCTGTATAAGCCTCTGGTACTTTTCCATGTGATGGATGTAACCAATAACAGGTTCCTCTTCCAGATCCATTTAGGATGGAGACAACCGCATGAGACTGCCTTTATGGAGATGTACAGAGGCAGTAGCCTTAACATCAGGGCAGAAGCCGTGAGCCCAGGGAGAGAGAACACCGGGTGCAAACTGTTGAGTAAAGAAAGATTCAGCTCCTCCAGCAATGAAATATTTGAATACAATATCACTAAAATATCAAGCTTAAAACTACAAGTGTAGGCCCGCCCTGGTGGCGCAGTGGGTTAAAGCGCAGCACTGCAAGCTGGCTGCAGCCGCTTCACTGCCAGTGAGCTGACCCACAGGGCGCGGCAGACCTCTCCTGACCTGCCCGCTGCTCCCCTCAGCAGTGTACTTCTTCAATCTGCCTGTTCTGCTCCCCACTCTGTCTCTGGTAAAGCCTCTCACCCTCCACATCTCTGCCCTGTACCCCAGTTCCATATGAATAAATAAATATTAAAAAAAAAGGTAAATGTTACATTGCACGTGTTTTATATATTACCTTTTTTTTTTTTAAATAATGCACAGTGAAAGAAGCCAGACACAAAAGACCATATCTTATGTGATTTCATTGATATGAAATGTCCAGAAGAGCCAAATTCATAGAGACAGAGAGTAGATTAGCGGTTGCCAGGAGATGGGAAAAGGGAGTGTGGGGATGACCGCCTGTGATATGGGCTTTCTTGGGGGCGGGGGATGGTGAGAATGGTCTGGAGTGACATGGTGGTGACGGTCTCACAACCTGGTGTCTAGGCTAAAGTTCCCTGAATTGTTACTTATTTGAAAGGCTGAGTTGGGTGGCATATGAATTATTACAAAAAATTAATAAAAAGAAACATGTGTACAAGGAATGGGGAAAGTCCACAAATATGACTGATGTCTTTTTTCATCGACCAAGTTAGCCGCACTGACATCATTATTATCAGTGATTCGGTGTATCTCTGTGTACTCCAGAGAAAACAGACAAGCTGATTAGACTTGTGTCTGTGTGCCTTTGTACTTGCATTTTTTTTTTCTTTTACTGTATCTATGGTTCTGCAATTCACAATACCTCTCTTCCCCCAAGCACCCCCCCCCCAAGAACTTCCTTTCTTCCTCATTTGGATGCTGATTAACTTGACCTAACTTTAATCAAATTTGCAGGAACCAATGCATTAAGACAAAAAATGATACAATGAGCTTTATGTTGATCATTGTTACAAATTCTTTCTCATGCAATCACAAAATAAAGACTATTAGCATTTACTTGACCAGTAAAGGGCAGCACTTATGCGTACAATCTGGAAAACACCCCCAGCTGGCTTACCTGTTGTTCAGAATGATTGCAGCTGAAGGTGGGGAGGCCAGACAGTGTGACCAGATCGGCTAAGCTCCCTGAAAGCTGTGAAGATCGTATTACTCGGCATCTTGATAAAGAAATCAATGACTTTCTTCACTCTGAGCGAAGAAAATGAAGGTGATTTTAAGAAATAGTGATAACCAAGACGGCAGGAATAAAACAAACTGGGAATGGACACGCGAGCTAGTGTTGCTTTGTCTGCAAATAAAATCTTTATGCCTTCAACTATTCATGGAGACTTCATTCCTTCATTCAGAGTCCTCGGAAACCGCTGGAAACACCCATCCTGGTAACAGCTAGCTGGGGCCTGCCCCAATACCTGATGCATTTTTTCAGCCCGTGGGGACATTTACCCCAGAAGAGCCACAAGCCCCCTCCGCTGCCACCCCATTCAAGAATTCACCACCCACCACCACCCCCGCAGCTGGCAAGGCCATAGCAAACAAATTTCATTTGGGGAGAAGTTATACATGATCTGTTTTTCTCAACCAGGTCTCCATGGCACTGGAGTTACTTCTCTGGGCTTTCCCTGTTCCCTAAACAGCCCAGCAAATCAGGGGTGAGGCGAGTACAGGTTTTTCAAAGCCCCATTTCCTCTTCCGAGTGGGTCGTTTTCCCTGAGCAATATAGGAACAGAGTATTTTTATTTCCTGATTGACTAATGCTACTCGGAGTCAGAACAGCCATTTCTTCATCTTCACACCCTCACAAATGCGCCTTTCTCAGCCAGGAAGCTATAAAGCCAATGTCTTAGGAGACTCGGAATTTTATTAAACATTTATTTGCTTTTCTCAAAAGTGAATGTATGTTAGCCTGATCATAAAATGAATGACCTTTTTATAGGGGAAGAGAAGGAGGTAAATGAAACATGGGATTCATTTGCCAGCTGATGCTGACGGCATAAATTAAGTGGAGACGGGGAAGCTTCCCACATCTGAGCTGGGGACCGGTGTTGTGGACTGAGAACGGTGTTGTGGATCAGTTTAGCCCTGCCCAAGGAGCACACACAGTGGGCCTCCCTCAAGGCTGTCCTGGCCTGCTGGGCCTAATTTCATCCATTATGCCCTGAGCTGAGGTTGCTGTAGTCTTAGAACAGTCCTACTGAGCTCCCTGCCTTGCTGAGCTGATTTCCCACCCTCTGTCATCTTCAGAAAACTAGCCGCAGTCACGGAGGCCAGGAGGAGACAGCCTTGCAGACAAGCCTCAGCCTGCTCTCACATATCCAATGCCCTGGTGGAGGCTGGTCCAGAAATGAATGGAATCCCGAATCTAGCCAGGGGCCTCCGACCACCTGCAGCTCTGCCTCTTGATAAGCCCACCCCTGGGGGACCCTCCTCAAGGCTCAACAGGAGTAAGGAGGAGACTGGCCCAGGCTGCAGGAAATGGGGTGCTTGCTAAAAGCACTACCAGCTCCAAACTAGCCCTGCTTACAATCCTTTTCTTAAAAAATGTTAGGTGTAGTTTCGCCCTTTTAATACTCAGAGTGCATTTTGCTTACATGACTTTCTAATTCATGTCATGGAAGCACTCCTGGGAGGACTAGATCCGAATTGTTTTATCAAGAAATCAGGGGGTGATATTTAAACCCAGGTCACTCTGGCTCGGGGGATGGGAATTAAAAATCGATTTCAAGAGAAGCCTGGAGCATACTGATGACAAGCAGCGCTCTTAGGCGTGGCCAGTGCCCCTGTTCTCTTTCAGGGGTTGATCAGAGGGGTTCAGGTCAGCCTCTGGGCACCCTCCTCATCGCCCAGCCTCTCTATCTCCTGGTGCATTGGTTCCAGAGGAACAGCAGAGGCGCCACCTCGAGGCCAGTCCGCCAAAGTGCAGTTTTCTGACCCTGGCTGAATCCCACCAGGCCCTGTTTCCTCAAAACACAGGGCAGGAGGCCCTCCCTGGTGGCCTCGCGGGTGAAAGCACAGCACTATGAAGCTATTACAGGCAGCAACTGTAGTACAAGTTCGATGCCCGGCCAGGGGAGGTGACCCACATGGCTGGCAGACCTCTCCTGACCTGCCCGCTGCTGCCCTCAGCAGTGTCATTTCAGTACATCCGTTTGTTCTGCTCCCCACTCTGTCTCTGGTGAAGACTCTTACCCTCCACGCCTCTGGCCTGTACCCAGATCTGTATGTATAAATAAACAAATCTTTAAAACAAAACAAAACAGGGTAGAAGGTCTGGCCTTTTAGGTAGGAGACCCCCTCACCCCCGCGTATTCCTGGAAACCAGAGTTTCTTAAAAATCTGGCTCATCTAGCCCCTACTTTTCCAACCTATTTGTTCAGAGTGACCTCAGTAAAGAGACGGGATTCTGGGCCCTCCCTGGTGACACAATAGGTTAAGGTGCAGCAGTGCAAAGCTGGCGGAAGCAACCTCAGCATGAGTTCAATCCCTGGCCAGGGAGGTGACCCACATGGCAGGAGACCTTTCCTGTCCCCTGCCCCCCTCAAGAGAGTATTTCAGTCAATCTGCCTCTTATGCTCCCCACTCTGTCTCTGGTGAATCCTCTCATCTCCCCCACCCCCTGCACCTCTGGCCTGTACCCCAGTTCTTGTATGCATAAATAAATAAATCTTTAAAAAGAAAGAAAGATATTAGGAAGAGGTGTAGATGACCCACTGGCTGAAAGTATCCTCAGAACAGATCTGTGACAAAGGAAGAGCTAGCATGGGCATGCCAAGAATTCTTAAAACTCCATAATAAAACCCACCAATCTTCCAAATAGGCAAAGCATTTGAAGAGACACACTGGAAGACTGTGAGTGGCCCACAGGTCCATGTAAAGTGCTCCCCATTATTTAACCATCCAGGAAATGCAAGTTCTGAGATGCTTCACACCCCCCAAATGGCTAAAATCCAAGGCTGAAATGCCGAATGTTGCAGAGGCTGTAAAGACCTAGAGCACTCCTGCCCTTTGGGTGGGACTAAAAGCGGCGGATCTACCTGGAGACTCCCTGCTCACCTTGCGCCCCCACCTGCTTTGAGGGGCTTACTCACGACTAATGAAGGTATTAAGCCACACCGCATGTCTATGGAGGCTTTGTTCGGAACAACCCCAAACCGCAAGTGGTTCAGGTGGCCATCCACAGGAGAACGGCTAAAAATCCCTGGCATTCATGAGACTGAGCGTCTCCCTCGCCCTTCCTCTTTGATTTCTCCTAGCACCTACTCAATTTCAGCAGTGGAGGTGGAGGGGCCTAGGGCTTTTCCTGCCACAGTATCTTGCCCATGGCCACCGCTAAAATGAAAGCTCCCCAGGGGTGTGTGTGGTGGGGGTGGACAGAGAGATGGCAATGCATTTTATCAGGTGCCTTTTTTAGATTTATTTGGGGTACAGACTGTGAGAGGTTCACCGGAGACAGAGGGGGGAGCAGAATAGGCAGAACTACTGAAATGCACTGCTGAGGGGAGCAGCGCCATGTGCGTCAGCTCCTTGGCCAGGGATCGAACTCTTGCTGCAGTGATTGCGGCTAGCTTCACCCATTGCACCATCAGGGAGGGCCCCGATTAGGTTTCTCAATCCCAAGTGCCCAGAACCAGCTGTATTTCAGGTTCTCAGGTCTAACAACAGACATGAGTAACTGCTTCCTGTAGGTCACGCACTGTTGTAATCAGAGCTCACCACCCCAGGTAAGCCTCATAAAAAACCTTATCAGGCAGGTGTTAGCTGCATCTCAGAGGTGAGGAAGAGGTTAATGGTATTGCTGCAGACTGTATAGCGAGTAAGTACCTGGGTCATATTTTGGACCAGGAAATCTGGTTTCAGCTCTGTGCTCTCAACCCTTGTGATTCTGTACTCCCTACTATCGCTCATGATAAGAAGCAAATATCAACATAAAGACAGGTCTGCTACAGTCACCTGTATAAGCCTCTGGTACTTTTCCATGTGATGGATGTAACCAATAACAGGTTCCTCTTCCAGATCCATTTAGGATGGAGACAACCGCATGAGACTGCCTTTATGGAGATGTACAGAGGCAGTAGCCTTAACATCAGGGCAGAAGCCGTGAGCCCAGGGAGAGAGAACACCGGGTGCAAACTGTTGAGTAAAGAAAGATTCAGCTCCTCCAGCAATGAAATATTTGAATACAATATCACTAAAATATCAAGCTTAAAACTACAAGTATAGGCCCGCCCTGGTGGCGCAGTGGGTTAAAGCGCAGCACTGCAAGCTGGCTGCAGCCGCTTCACTGCCAGTGGGAGCTGACCCACAGGGCGCGGCAGACCTCTCCTGTCGCACCTGCAGCTCCCCTCAGCAGTGTGCTTCATCAGCCTGCCTATTCTCCTCCCCACTCTGTCTCTGGTGAACCCTCTCACCCCCCCACCCCCTGCACCTCTGGCCTGTACCCCAGTTTTGTATGCATAAATAAATAAATCTTAAAAAAAAAAAAACACTACAAGTATGGGCCCTTCCTGATGGCGTAACAGGTTAGAGCACAGCCACCACAGCACAAGTTCGATCCCAGCCAGGGAGGGTGCAGCAGACCTCTCCTGTCTCCCCGCTGCTCCCCTCAGCAGTGTACTACAGTGGAGCTGCTTGTTCTGCTCCCCACTTCGTCTCTGGTGAATCCTCTCTCTCTCCCTCTCTCTCTCTCACACACACAGCCGCTGGCTGGCACCACTGGTCTGTACCCCAGCTCTCATGTACATAAATAAATAAACCATTAAAAAAATAAGAATAAAGAACTTGAGCTTACTGGAGGGCAGGATGCACTGAATCACGCTGAGAACAAGCAGCAGAGAGCTCTGTGCCCAGACAAGGCATCTGGAAGAAGCTGGGTTTGCCAAGGTTAAGCTCCCTGGACTTCTTGGAGCTGCATGGGCAGCTGGGAGGGCCACATATGCCAGCAGAGCTGGGACAGGCACACAGTGCATTACTGCAAGTATTAAAAGTCCAAAATGGGCCCTCCCTGGTGGCACAACAGGTTAAAGCACAGCACTATGAAGCTGTCCACAGCCACCGCAGCTCGAGTTCAATCAGCTAGGGAGCTGACCCACAGGGCATGGCCGACCTCACCTGACTGGTCCACTGCTCCCCTCAGCAGTGGATTTCAGTCAGTCTGCCTGGTCTGCTCCCCATTCTGTCTCTGGTGAAGCCTCTCACCCCTCACCCCTCTGGCCTGCACCCCAGCTGTCGTGTGCATAAATAAATAAATCTTTAAAAACAAAACAAAAGTCCAAAGCCAGGCCAGCAGATATAAAGAACATCTGTGCAGCATCACTTGGAATAAGAGAGATGCAAATCAAAACCACAATGAGATACCACCTCACACCAGCGAGAATGGCACACAGTAAAACTAGCAGCAACAAATGTTGGCGAGGATGTGCAGAAGGAACTCTCCTGCACTGCTGGTGGGAATGCAAACTAGTCCAACCACTATGGAAAACTGTGTGGAGGTTTCTCAAACTGCTAAAAATGGAGCTTCCTTACGACCAGCAATTCTACTCCTAGGGATCTACCCAAAGGACACAATAACACTGATTCAGAAAGACACCTGCACCCGCATGCTTATTGCTGCTCTACTTATAATAGGGAAGACATGGAATCAACCAAAATGCCCAAAAATAGATGCCTGGATTAAGAAGACGTGGTACATATATACAAAGGAGTATTACTCAGCAATCAAAAAGATAACCTCATGCCTTTTGTAGCAACATGGATGGAGCTGGAAGGGACCATACTTAGTGAAATAAGCCAGAAAGAAAAGAAAAATACCAGATGATTTCACTTATAACAGTGTAAGGGATGGGGGGGGCGGTGTGGTTGGAGGGGAGCAATTGCAATAAAGTAAAAATGAAAAGCAATAAACAGTTATAAACCAGAGACATTTTACCAGGGTGAAGAGGGGAATAGGATCATAACTGAGGTGGGAGGAGCGCACCGGACTATGGTGATGGCACACGGGTGAATTGGTGGTGGGAAGTCCCCAGGGATTACAACCGAGATGGGGAAAAAAAAAAACAAAACTCACAAAATGAAGAGTGAGGTAAAATAATTATAATAAATAACTATATTTTTAAAAAAGAAAGAGCATCCGAGGGCAGGGTGAGCCTCGGGCTCAAGAGTAAGAAAGCTGTCATCACTCCAAGGTCAAATCCCAGAGGGTGTGGGCTCTAACACCTGCCACCAAGCGGATGGAGGTCAGAAGCCATCTGCTTATCTTCCCTGAAGTGCCTGGGGGGTTGTCGCCCTCTAGGCAAGTGGGTGCAGGTGAGATGAGTCTCAGACCCTCACCAGCCCAGGGGGCGGCCAGAGGTGGGAGAAACCACTGGAGAGGCGAAGGCCATTACTGCGGCTCTGGCAATGGGGGCAGGGGTGTGCGCCCGCGGGGCGGCAGGGGGCGCTACCGGCCCTTCTAGAGGCGGGAAGTGGACGTCAGAGAAAAAGGTGATTTTTCACACCCCTCAGAGAAGATGCCACTGTTTATGGGCACGCCCCAATGCAGAGATAACATGCGAAAAATGAGTGTCGTTTGCTCGGTTATCTGAGTAGCTCCAAGAAACCCAGGCGATGGGTTTGTCTCTATTTTACCAAGGGAAACTGAGGCACAGAGGAGGAAGGACCTATTCCTCCCAGAGCTTTGCCTGGAGACAGCGACCCTCGAAATCTCCATTCAGCGGGCATTGGGGAGCAGCAGATGGATTGGAAGGGGTGGAAGCCACTTTGTCTTGAAAGTCATCATGTTTACTTGGGGTCACTTTGGGGTCCTGATGAACATTATGGGGAGTAATGAACATGAGGGGAGTGGGGCTGCCAAGGCTGCGTCTGTCTGTCATGCAACATGCCAGAGTGACATGTCTTGGGAACATCCGAGAGGCCTATCAGCATATCTTGGGGAGGTCTAGCTGTCTAGCCTTCAGTGGCTTCAACCCCTCCTGGAAACAGTCGTCCTCTTTATGGCCTGTGCCAAACCTGCCATGTTCTCTTGTGGTCCTGCACCTTTGCTCCTGAGCCTTGTCCTGCTTTGCTTTGATCACCTGACCAGCTCCCATCAGGCACCAGGACACTGTGGCCTGTGGAAGCTCTGCGTTGCAGACCATGCCCCCGGGTTCCTTGTATACTTGTCCTGTGGCCACACACAGGACAGTGTCTTCTACCTACATGCTGTGCTGTGTTAAGAAGCAATGTGGGGCCTCCCTGGTGGCACAAGGGATACATCTCAGCACTGTGAAGCTGTCCGCAACCACTGCAGCGTGAGTTCAACCCCCCACCACATGGCCCGGGTGGCCAGCAGACCTCTCCTGTCTCCCTGCTGCTCCCCTCACAGTGTACTTCATTGATCTGCCTGTTCTGCTCCCCACGCTGTCTCTGGTGAATCCTTTCACCCCCTCGCACCTCTGGCCTGTACCCTAGCTCTATCTATCAACAGTCTATCAGCGTTGTATACATACAAGAGCTGGGGCGTTTGCCATGTGGTCAGCTCCCTGGCCAGGGATTAAACCCTTGCTACAGTAGCTGCCCACAGAGTTATAGTCTGAGACTTAACCCCTTGCACCACCAGGGAGACCATATGTCTCTTTTTTTAAGGACACCGGTAAGCAGATATAGGGTCCACTCTAATCTAATATGATTTCATCTGATTGCACCTGCAAAGAACTTTCTTCCAGATCACAGTCATAGATCTGAGGTAAGGCTTTGATAAATCTTTTGGGGAATACAATTCAACCCACAACAAAGACACAATTTCTGAGTAGTTACAGCAAATTGACCAATTACCTAAGGGGAACATTTTCCATTTTTTCCTTCTGTTTCTCATGTTAATGTATAGTTTTCCTTGCTGTAAATTATACCCCTTCCCTTCACCTTTTCTTTCAAAAAAACCAGAATGATTGTTTTCTTAATTACACAGGAAATCACAGTTGACTGTGTAACATTTAGAAAGTATGAAAACACGAGAAAATTACCCTTAATTCAAGATTTTTTTTTAAGGTTTACTTACTTATGCACATAGAACCAGAGTACAGGCCAGAGGTGCAGGGGGTGAGAGGATTTACCAGAGACAGAGCGGGGAGCAGAACAGGCAGATCGACGAAGTACACTGCTGAGGGGAGCAGTGGGTGGGTCAGGAGAGGTCTGCTGTGCTGTGTGGGTCACCTCCTGGGTTAGGGATTGAATGTGGCCAGCTTGCAACACCAGGCAGGACCCTGAAGTGTTTTCAATGCTTCCATAGCTTCTCTTTGTATAAACAATATCATGCTCCATAAGCCGTTTGAAGTTGAATTATTTCTAGTAATAGAATGTGTATATTTTTCTTTTTTTATAGTGTATATTTTCTTATGCTACTAAATACTTTTACACAAGGTGATTTTTAATGTGTATGTGGAATTTATTCTTACACATTCATTTATTACTCCTCTGTCATTGGCCATGTAGCATGTTTATTATACTTTTTGTTACTGAAGTGGAACTATGATAAACATTCTTTTCACATGTCTTTGTACAAAACTGATAAAATCCTAAAGTGCACTTGCTAAAGGATTTACATTTTTAATATGCATATTTTAAGGCATTTGATGCATATTGGAACCTTGTCTTCCAGAAAATCTATACAATGATACACGTGAAAAATGCGAACACTAAATTGCATATGGGTCCCCTGGAGAAATCTATTTAATTGTAGGCGAGAAGGGACAATTCCCTCATACCCCTCTAGATTTCTCCTTCTGGAGAATCAGCCTTATCAAACACAACAATTAGAACAGCATCAGACAGATTGGTGGGTAGACAAAACATTTAATTATGTATGTACAGTCTATAAAGTCTGACTCTACAAAGACAGGACTCCGAGGTCAGTGAGAAAAGATGGGGGTATGCAGCCAGTGAAAAGGAATGAGCGAGGAGCCTGGAGCTTCATGACTCATGAAAGGGACCAGATGCTCTGAATTAGATGTTTTCCCTGCCAGATAGGGTAGGGCTGTGTCCTAATTCTGGATGACCCCTCCCTTCCCCCTGACAGTTTTCTTTCTTCTAGGTAGTTAGGGGAGTGGCAACATTTTTTCATGAGCCTGCAGAATGGGCCTCGAAGGATCTGAGCTAGAACTAACCCACGTGCTGAAGGAACACATCCGGTGAGGCCCGTTCTGGCACCTTATGGAGGCCTAGCGTTCATTTCTGACACCCTCTACTTGCGCTGACTTCTCCGGGACGCTCCTGTCTGTCTCACTGCACAGGACCAGAGACGCAACCCCAGCAGGTGGAGAAGAGCTCTGGTCACTGAAGTAGGAATGAGGCCTGCATTTCCCCATAGAACTGTGAGGATGAAGTTGGGCCTCCCTGGTAGCCAAGGGGTTAAGTCTCGGTGCTACTACCCTGAGGGCCTGAGTTCCTTGGATCCCTGGCCAGGGAGTGACCCACAGGGCCCAGCAGACCTCTCCTGTCCAGCCCACTGCTCCCTCAGCAGTGTATTTCAGTAGCTCAACCTGTTCACCTCCTCTCTCTGTCTCTGGTGAATCCTCTCACCCCTACACCTCTAGCCTATACCCAGATCTCTCTTGTATACATATATAAATAAAATAAATCTTAAAAACAAACAAAAAATTGGTGTGTGAAGCATTGACTGTAGAGTAATATAAATTCCGACATCTAATCGCATTCACGATGACAGTCAGCATTACACAGAAGCTCGGACATGCTTATCCACTGTGGCTAGCTTCTGAGCAACCTTCAGGGGAACTCTTGTTATCCCATTTTCCAGATGTGGAAACTGAGTCTTAGAGTATAAGTGATTTGCCTAAACCTTTCTCCACAGAGAAAGGTTATGCCAGTCCCCATGACTTTCTTTTAAACCACACTCCTCTGGAGTATGACCAGGGTCCAGTGACCACAGATTCATTACTGTACCGATGGTTCTGGAGGGCCTTCTCACTGGGTGGGCCGAGGGAGGAAGCTCCTGGCAGGCAGCCAAACCACGCACCCTCGTGCTAGGTTACTCTGGACAAATTACCCAATTCATCCTGTTTACGTCTTCATAGAGTTTTTAGTGCCCACATTCCTCAAAGAGCTATTGTGAATATAAAGAAGGGAAAAAGGATGAAATTAAAGTACTATTTATAGTGAACTTTTACACACTCATAAAGATGTGATAATCGAGTTGTGACTCAGTAATGAACATTAAAAGAAAAACCAAAATGAATTGTTCTCAAGACTTGACTTGTTAACAAATTAAAAAGCAAAACCAAAGAAATAAGACAATTTCTTATCAGGACTTGACTAGCCCGACCCTTTTGGCTGAAGGCAGGGTCAACTGGCCATTTGAACACATTTTTTTTTTTTTTAAAGATTTATTTATTTGTGCATATAGAACTGGGGTATAGGCCAGAGGCTCAGGGGCAGCGAGAGGCTTCACCAGAGACAGAGTGGGGAGCAGAACAGGCAGATTGACGAAGTACACTGCTGAGGGGAACAGCGGGCCGGTCAGGAGAGGTCTGCTGTGCCATGTGGATCTCCTCCAGGGCAGGCGGGGATTGAACTCATGCGGAAGTGGCTTTAGATTCTCAGTGCAGTGTTTTAACCCGCTGCGCCACCAGGGAGGGCCCCATTTGAACACATTTTTACAGGTAGATTTCAGTGAGCTAGAAAAATCCTATATTTAGAAGATGTTTGAATATGTGTGTGTGTGTGTGCGTGATTAATTTTTCTTTAAATCATTATGGAAAATGAATTTCAAACATACAAGTATAGATAGGGAGACTAGTATAATGAACTCCCAGGAGACACCTGTGAATTCACAGTGGTCGAACTTAGAGTCAAATGTATTTCATACAAATCCATATTCCCTAGCCCTTTCCCTATTATTTTGAAGTAAATTCTAGAAATCATATATTACCTTACAAACTATTTCATATCTATCTCCAAAAGGTGAAGCCTGTTTTGGAGAAAGTATAACATACCTAAAATACAGTAAAAAATAATTCCTTTCATCACCACTTGCTAATTAGAAATCAACCTCTTCTTGTTCATACATATCATACATTTTTGAGGTTTGTTTAAACTTGGATGCAAATAATTCCCAGTTTGTGATTGAATGAGATGTCTTTCAGATTTCTTTAAATGTATGGGTCATCCTTCCTTTTTGTCAAGCATCTTTAGCTTAAAGATGCTAAATTAAATGAGATGGTGTGTTGGCCTTACGGCAGAACAGCATCAGTTGACAGACCATCTGCTCGGCCCACCCTGGGGCTGTCAAGCACTGATGCGTTTGCCTGGGAGGATTGGTATCAAGATAGCATGAGCGAGGGACATTTCGATGCACAGGTGTACCTGTGTAAGGTAGCATTTGAAACATTTCAAGCCAGGTTTTAGACACACTAACCTCTATAGAGTTAATCTTTTCCAATAAAATGAAAAAGAAAGTCACTAAATAATTCCCTGAAGATCTAGGGTTTAAGTCTCAGCACGATCACCACTACAGTCTGAGTTTGATTCCCGACCAGGGAAGTGAACCCACATGGCATAGCAGACCTCTCCTGTCTCCCTGCTGCTCCCCTCAGCAGTGTGTCTCAGTCATTCTGCCTGTTCTGCTCCCCACTCTGTGTCTGGTGAATCCTCTCACCCCCAGCCCCCAGTTCTTATATGCATAAATAAATAAAATAAATCTTTATAAAAAAATACAGTCAAGAACACATTTTTTTTTTTCATACAAAAGAACAGGGTGTGTAGTTACTGCCAACGGGGAACAGCCAGAGCAGCGGGCAGAGAGTGTCTTGTAAGGCCATGAAAACTAGCTGCTGTTTGTTAAGGAGCTGGAGACCTCAAGATGCATGAAGATGTAGACAAGCTCGCACCGAGCTGCATGCAGAGATGGAGGACAGCGACAGTCCCCGTTTACCGATGACAAGCGGATGGGTCTGAGGGACCTCTGCTGCCCTAATGGCGTCCATGGCTACTGTCCACTGCAGGGGAGGGTGAGCAGAGCTTCTCTCTAACCACTTGGGCCGAAATGCTGTGATCCCAGGGAACTGGCCTGCAGGGGGGAAGGGTGGGGGCTTCTTTTCCTCCTTGCTGGTGCTCTCGCACCCACCCTTCAAGGCTTGCCAGAAAGAGGGTGTTTCCTGGAGCAGAGGAGCAGCAGGGCTGGGCGGTGGTCAGAGGTGGCTGGGTGTGGACTCTGATGTGGACAACACCAGGGACGCCGGCCCTGGGAATGGGGCCTGGCGGGATTATTTTTCTGGCCATTGTGGGTCTTGATATACATTCCTTTCTCCCTGTCCAAGCTGGAAATTCCATTGCACTGAGATCTGTGTGTGAGCACGTGTGAGATGAAGAGCTGGTGGGAGGAACTGGCAGGACTCAGTATGTAGCTTTCTGGCCCTGTGACCCCAGTCCTCAGCTCTCTGGGGGCAGCGTCTTAGCCCTGGTCTCTGGCTTTCAGGAAACCTGGAAATAAAGTAGAAAGAAGGGGCCCTCAGTCCCTCCTGGCCTATCACAGGCCACCTTGGAAGGGTAAAGTCAGCTAGACCTTAAATGGAAAAAAATCATAGTAAATCTTAATTGCAGGCTTACGACCATAGCCAGGCTCTCACCACACATAGTTTAACCCAGTTCTCACTCCCACTCTCCAGGGAGTTAGGAAAGGATTGGAGGTGAAGGCCTGGGCCTCCCCCAAGATGTTCAGAATTGGCCTTTGGGACCTGCCGCCTGCCATGTGGCCTGTAGCTGAGGTCAGCATTAGCTCTGCGGACTCACGAGAAGCTTCTAGCTCTCTCAACCAGCCAGCAGAAGGAAAATGGGGGGTGTCTTAACTAGAACAAAGTTTAAAAATTTTTTTTTGTTTATTTATGCATACAAGTACTGGGGTACAGGCCAGAGGTACAGGGGCTGAGAGGCTTCACTAGAGACAGAGCGGGGAGCAGAACAGGCAGATTGACTGAAAACCACTGCTGAGGGGAATAGCGGGGAGCCAGGAGAGGTCTGCTGCGCCCTGGGGGTCACCTCCTGGCCCAATCGAACTTGTGCAAGTGCTGCAGTGGCTGTGGATAGTTTCATAGTGCTGTGCTTTAACCCTTTGCACCACCAGGAGGGCCTAGAACAAGATTTTTTTTTTAAACCAGAAAGAACCTGTCAGAGAAACCTATCCGATCAGCAGGGCAAACATCTAATCACAGAGCTCCTGGCCTCTGTCATATAAATGACCCTCTGTGGTGGTGCAAGCCCCCTACTCTCTTTTCAAAACCCCAGGTCCTACCCCTTCCTTGGCCCAGGATATATAGTCTCATTTTGCCCCATTTAGGGTCCGCATCTGTATGGACTCCCCATATGCATACAATTAAATTCAGATTTTCTTCCACTTGGATGTTACTGGGATTGCTGGGCCAACACTTCCGGGGAAAACTTCCTGTCCTCCCCCTCTTCTCTAACCTCACAATAAGCACAGCAAAGCTTGGCCCAAGGTTTGTGCCCACTGCCAGGCTTTTTCCATCCAGATCTCACTGCTGCCCACCGTGGAGGGAAGGGGCTGGAGGGTAAGCATGGGAGGCCCAGGGAGGTCGACTGTTAAAGTCAAGGTCCCTGTGAACACAGGGGCCTCGTACATCAGGTCCTGGCAGTCTCCGCAAATCATTTGACCTCTCTAGGCCTCGGGTTCTTCATTCAGCAAATTGTTAACACCAGTTAATGACACCCACCTGGAAAAGTGAACTGAAGAAAAGGTGAGATATGTGTGTGAGCTCCTGTGCTGAAAGGGCATGCTAGCCCAGACGAGGTGAGAAGGCTCCAGAGTGATCGCTCAGCGCAGCCCTGTTAAAGGGCAGAAGGATCCCTGGAACTGCCCCTTCCTGGAGATTACCCTGTTGCAGGCCCAGACGCTCACTTTGTCACAGGTGCAGCTGAAATTCTTCCGGTCAGTCAATGAGGTTCTCATTTTTTAAGAATATCTTGCGGCCCTCCCTGGTGGCATAGCGGGTTAGGACGCAGCACTGCAAGCCAGCCTCAGCGGCTTCAGTACCAGTTTGGTTCCCGGCCCCGGAGGTGACCCACATGGCGCAGCAGACCTCTTCTGTCTCACCTGCTGCTCCCCTCAGCAATATACTTGGTCCATCTGCCTGTTCTGCTCCCCACTCTCTTTGGTGAATCCTCTTACTGCCTCTGCACCTCTGGCCTGTACCCCAGTTTTGTATAAATAAATCTTTAAAAAGTCTTGTGGTTTTTTTCCTTAAAGATTTCTTTTTGGGGTGCAGTCCAGAGGTTCAGGAGGATGAAAGGACTCACCAGAGACAGAGTGGGGAGCAGAACAGGCAGACTGAAATATACTGCTGAGGGGAGCAGTGAGTGGGTCAGGAGAGGTCTGCTGGGCCATGTGAGTCAGTTCCAAGGCTGGGGGTTGAGCTTAGGCTGTAGTTGTGATAGAGCAGAGACTTAACCCCTTAGTCCACCAAGGAGGCCCTAGAATATCTTGTTTCTCTTCACAGCAGTCAATCAAGCTCATCTCAAAAAAAAAAAAAAAAAGTCCCCACCCCCTCCATCCTGCTGTGGCATAAAGGGTTAAAGTGCAATACAAGGAAGCTGGCCAGAGCGCTGCAGCATGAGTTCCATCCCAGGGGGGAAGGGACCCACATGGCGCAGCAGCCCTCTCCTGGCCCGCTCACTGCTCCCCTCAGCAGTGTATTTCAGTCAATCTTCGTGTTCTGCTCCCCACTCTGTCCCTGGTGGATCTTCCCACCGACCCTGCACCTCTGGCCTGTACCCCAGTTCTGTGTGCATAAATAAATAAATCTTTTAAGAAGAAAAAAAAAAAGCAAGACCTGAAAAATATGTGTCTATTTCCCCTGCATTAGCCTTTGTGCTAAAAGCTGCAAGGCAGTGTCTTCCTCAGAGGTGTCCATATTTCTGGTTCTGTGTCACCAGCAGCTTAAGGCAAGTCCTGAGCACAAGAAAACACCTCTGGGTGACAAGCTCGTGCCAGAAAACACCTCTGGGTGACAAGCTCGTGCCCCAACAGGACCATAAAGAGCCAGTGGTGCCCTGGACTCTAACCTTCAAGGCTTCATTCGTTGATTGATCGCCCACTCATATACACATATTAATTCTGTAAATCTGGACATATTCTGTAAATATGGACATATTAATTCTGGCCATATTTCCAGGCACTGTCTAGATTCTGGGAATGGATTTGACGTGACTTCACAGAACCCAGGTTGTTGAATGGAGCAACAATAAAAAGCAAGCCAGCAAGTAAATCAAGTCAGGGTATTGTAACTAAGGTTAAAGACTAAGCCCCCAGTGGTACATATACACAATGGAATATTACTCAGCAACCAAAAAAGAGAAACACATGTCTTTTGCAGCAACTTGGATGGAGCTGGAAAAGATCATGCTGAGTGAGATAAGCCAGAAAGAGAAAGAAAAATACCGGATGGTTTCACTCATAGCAGGAGTATAATGGACCAGGCGAGAAAATAACAAAAATAATGAACAACCGTATACCAGGGACATTTTGTGGGGGTGGAGTGGGGAATGGGATCAAAAACGGGGGGAGGGGAGAGGGAAGTGCATGGGATTATGGTGATGGCACAGGGTGACTTGGTGATGGGAAACCCGCGGGGATTACAATTGAGATGGAAAAAAAAATGTACAAAATGATGTAAAAATAAACTTGTAATTAAAAAAAAAAAAAGACTAAGCCCCCTACTTGTCCAGCAGGCAGATTTGGGAGGCTTGACTAGATAAGGGAAGCGATAGGCTGCCATTGGAACCGGGCCACAGGACCTATCACCTTGGCGGTGAAGGCTGAAGCAGTTCTGGGGCACATTCTGTGTGAAAAGTCCATGGCCCAACCAGACATTCCAGGAGATAACAGGGTCTAGAAGAGCCTGGGACCAACCCTCCTGGGGCACAGGTGACCTCCCTGTCTCCCTGCTATTCCTCTCAGCAGGGTACTCAAGAGATTTGCCTTTCCTGTTCTCCCCTGTCTCTATGGAATTCTTGGAATTAAAAAAAAAAAAAAGATTTATTTATTTATGCACACAAGAGCTGGGGTGCAGGCCGGAGGTGCAGGGGTGAAAGGATTCACCAGAGACAGAGTGGGGAGCAGAACAGGCAGATTGACTGAAATACACTGCTGAGGGGAGCAGTGGGCAGGTCAGGAGAGGTCTGCCGCGCCATATGTCAGCAACCTGGCCGAGGATCAAACTCGAACTCGTGCCATGCCGCAGGGGCTGTCCACAGTGCTGAGACTTAATCCCTAGAACCACCAGGGAGGGCCCTGTGTGAAAAGCTTTCACCCTGCACCTCTGTCCCTCATCCTAGTTTCCCTGTTACATCGTGGTTAGTGCTGCCGAAGAAAGCAGACATAGTGAGTCCCTGAGCCAGTTAGGGCTAGTTAGGCCGGCTGGGGCTTGGGGGAGTTAAAGAGGCTTCCGAAATAAGGGAAACAAAAGGAAAAAGGGAAGCCCCAGAGATAAGGACAACTTCCCAAAAGGGTGAATGAAACCCCAGGACCAGGGACAGCTGGTGTTCCTGGACAAGAGCGAGAAAGAAAAGCCCTCCAAGATAAGGACTGGACACCCAGACAGGGTTCTGAGCGCACACACCCTCTGGGCAGAGGCTGAGACAACAGTAACTGCCCGCAGAGCAACTGAGGGAGATTTAGAGCCCTGAGGGCAAGGAGGCCTGTGTTCCATCTTGGCTCCCTCACGCTCCCTGGCCTGCGTCCACCGGCTTGGAAGTCCCACTTTATTTCTGTTCCTTTTCTCCTTAACAACCTTTTTCTTTCTCTAAGCCAACCTGCCCCTTTTCGCTTGCTTTCCTGAACGTCAGCGAAGTTCCTGCTGCGGCTTCCTGAGACGTTAACCCCGCGGTGGGCTGGTGCTGGACTCAGCGCTGCCCGTGGCCCGGGACCCACTCCTAGCTGGGAGACGAGGCCTGAACACCTGAAATTACGTTATCAGTAGGGCAGGCTGGAGGGGTCTCTCCAAGGTGGAGAAGGAAGAGCCGGGGTCCCTCTGAGGTGGGGGGCTGGACACCGAATAGCTGGCAAACTGGCCGAGGAAGCAGCCTGAACAGAGGACTGGAGGTGGCCAGGCCAGGTGACCAGGAGCAGATCCCAAGGATGGGGTTCGGCTCAGGAGAGGCAGCCAGGCAGGTCAAGGAGGGCTTAGAGGCCTGTGGTGAGGAGTTTGACATGAAAGACTGTACCAAGGAACTGGAAAATTCACGTGACGTAAAACTCACCGTGTTATTCTCTAGTTTAGTGATATTTAGTCCATTCACGGTGCTGTGCAGCCATCATTTTCTAGAATGATCAGACTCACCAAATTCATTGTCCCCAAAGGAAACCCCCACACCTGAGCCCATCATTCCTTCTCCCTGCCCCGCCCCCACGCAACCCCAGCCTCTGGCTACCGCTGGTTTGCTTTCTGTCCTGGTTTTTACCTCTTTTAGTCATTTCACTCGAAGGCCTCTTGTGACATGCTTCTTTCATTTAGTTGAGGTTTTCTGGGTTCATTCATGTTGCAGCTTTATCAGTATATTGAAGCTTTTGAAAATGCATGTGTCCACTGATCTGATTCACGCTTTACAGTCACTGGCGACTGTGGAGAGAATGGGGGAGCGGCAGAGTGGGAGGGCAGGTCAGCGGGGGGGCTGCAGGGGGAGCCTGAGAGAGGATGGAGGTGTGGAAAAAATGGCTGCAGTAGGAAATTGAAAGAAGGGAGCGCATTCACAACATTTCTTAGGTGAAGGCTGATGGGGCTTGCTGATACGGGGAGTGAGGAAGAGCAAGCAAGTCGCAGGAGATTCTGGGCGGGGGGGGAGGGCAAGTTTGGGTGCGTGGGGTCAAGAAAACAGAGTTGGGTAGTTAAGCTTGTGATGTCTAATTAACGATGTTAATTAAGGAGGGGAAAGTGAGTGAGGCGCTTATTGGGAAGTTAGAACCGGAAATTAAATCCAAGGGTCCTCAACTGTAAGACCAAAGAGAGTAAACCCAGGGAATGTGTGCTAAATTACAGGCATTATAACAAAGCGCTCCCACCCCCGGGTGACCAAGAGTCAGAGTTCTCTTCTCAGCTTTCAGCTAAGGTGGAATATTCTGCATTTGAATGAGCACTCAGCACTGACAAAGACAGAAGCCAGCTTTGGGCAGGCCGTATTCAGAGTCATCCACCTCTGATTAATAGACCTCTTTACATTTCTATCGCTGCTCCAGAGGGTTGCACCAGCACCCCACTATTCTCATTCAGGGTGAGGAGTGAAAGGATCCTTGCTTGTCAATAAAAAACCAAGTGGGATCCGGGTTTTGATGCACGTTGAAATGAATGCTTTGTTCTAGGTCACTTGCAATGAAGAGATCAAATGTGTTTCTTAAACTTCTGTCTCTGTTGAAGGACAACATATTCATAACATATTTCTGTATTGTTAGGCTTTCAAGTGATTGAACCCTCCCTTGGATAACCCATCTCCAATGTGGGTAGTGTCGGATGTGGCGAACAGTAATTAAGACCATGCAGAACACCGGACCAAGCTGCTCGTTTCTGCCCTTAGAGCAGGGAAAGGCCTAGCCCTGTCTTTGGGGGCAAGAATGGCGGCGGAAAGATGTGCCCCTTAAACAAATGGCCCTTCCTTTGTTTATTTCAGTCACTGTAAAAACACAGGGGCAGGATCGCAGGCACGTGAGGGAATTGTACTTGACCGTCTGCTAAAAAAGAGAGGTTCAAAATGGAGTCCCTTGTGTCAAGCCCACTCTCCAGACCAAGGCTTACTATGGATTGTCGTTCTACCTAAGCCTCCCAGGATTGCAAACCCGACCGATGGAGGCTAAGAGGAGAAACTTTAGGATGAAGTGTCACAAGATCAAAGGCTGCAGAAGGGGACGGAAAGGATGAACATAGTTGTTGACCCAGCTATCCTGATGAGAAGTTCTTAGGTGCAGGCTGCTTTAGAGAAAGCAGACGCTGAAGCAAGGATAGGGAGGTGTGGACCACAGGGGGCAATATGGTGAGGGGGGGCTATTCCATTCTAGACTCTGGGGTCCTGACAGACCAACCTAATCGCACCCTGGAAGCAAATACTTCACCAGTAGCTAACAGTTCCACACAGGAGTGAACCCCTCCCCCAAAGAACACTGGGTCGGTATAATTTCAGCACCGGCAAGAAGCAGAGCTCCTGCCTCAGGTGACAGCGTCCCGCTTTTCCCTTTGCAAAGCAGGAGGCAGCCTTCCTGCCCCTTGTGATTTTTTTTTAAAGATTTGTTTATTTATGCACATCGAACTGGGGTACAGGCCAGACAGAGGTGCAGGGGGCGAGAGAATCCACCAGAGACAGAGTGGGGAGCAGAACAGGCAGATCAAGTAAAACACACAGCTGAGGGGCGCAGCGGTCCAGACAGGAGAGGTCTGCTGCGCCATGTGGGTCAGCTCCGGGGCTGGGGGTCAAACTGGAACTTGAACTTGCGCTGCAGTGGCTGCAGACAGCTTCACAGTGCTGTTCTTTAACCCTTTGCATGCACCACCAGGGATGCACCACCCCTTACCCCTGCTGACTTTTTCTTTCCTTTTCCTAATAAACCTATCCTAAAATGTAATCTTCTCTTGCCTGTGTCTGTGCATTTTTGTCTCCTGGGAAACTCACCATGTGCTGCTCGAAAGGGGAACTCCACTGAAACTTTTCTAAGGTAAACCAGACACCCCACTTGCTGAATGCCACACTGCTCCAAAATGACATCATGACCAGGCAATCTAATTGCCTTTCCTCAGGAAAAGGAACCTGGCCTGAAAAGATTTCTTTGGCTGAAAAATCTCATCCCACTCTTTCTGAATAGCAACACCTTCCATTGTCCAACCTCAGGATGGGACATCACCCAGTTCATGAATTGTTTAATGAAGACAAGCACATCTTTAAATTCATGTAATTGCATTTTGTTTTTTAGTACCTCACATCAAAAAGAAGAGCCCTCTCCCTTCATTGAAATAGTACTTCTGGCAGCGAGGGGCACCTAGCTCAGGCAGCTTGCCAAGGGGGGTCACTGGTACTTGAGCTGCTTGGTGGTTTGTTGATGGCAGAGAAAGGCAACAACTTCATGACTGAGGTTCTGACAGGGGTCAGGTTCAGTGAGCAGGGTCTTTAGGTTACCCCTGAGAAATCTCACTGGAATTCCCCCCAGTGGCATATGACCAAATTTTTCACAAGACAAAGACTTTTGGCTATATCCAAAAGGGCAGGTTTATGAGGAAAAGAAGAAAATAAACTACACTTGTAGTCGCCAGATAGGCTGTCCGGGAAGAGAGATGCCGCTTTTCAAGAGCAGAATATTTTTTTTTTAAAGATTTATTTATTTATTCGTACAGAACTGGGGTACAGGCCAGAGATGCGGAGGGTGAGAGGATTCACCAGACAGAGTGGGGAGCAGAACAGGCAGATCGACGAAGTACACAGCTGAGGGGAGCTGCAGGCAGGTCAGGAGAGGTCTGCCGCGCCATGTGGATCTCCTCCGGGGCAGGGGGTCGAACTCATGCAGAAGTGGCTTAAGCTTCTTAGTGCTGTGCTTTAACCCGCTGCGCCACCAGGGAGGGCCCAAGAGCAGAAATCTTAACCCTTCTAGAGCTCACTTTTGGGAGTTCATTCCTTTGTTAGCTACCTTAATTACTTCCAGGGTGTGGCTAGGTTGATCTGTAAGGACCCCTAATTCTCTACAATGGCCCCCATCTCCATATCTCCACCTCTGGTCTATACTTCTCTATCTACTTTCTATAGTGTCTGCTTTTTCTATATAGCAATCTGAGTTTCAGGACTTTTCGTTACTGTAGCTGGATTAACAACTTTGTTAATGTATTTTATCAACGCTCCCTGCAGTTTTTGGCCTCCATCCTAAAAGTTTCTCCTTCGTCTCCATCGATGTCTGCGTCTTGAGGCTCTGGCTGTCACCAAAGGAAGCCTTGACTTACATGCCTGGGATTCAGTAGAGTCTGAGACAGAAATAAGGCCCATTTCCCCTGGAGCTTAAATAGAGAGGCAAAAGCACCCCAAAACAGTTCAGTAAGTAACATACAGGGACTCCAGATAGCGAAGTTTTCTGGGAGAAAACGAATGAGACAAAATGCCGAGGAGTGCTTTCACGGGCACAGAAGGTGGTGGTAGGGAAGGAAAAGTAATTTTTCTGTCTTTCTAGTTGACTGAGACACTCCCAGTAAGACAGATTAACAGGAGAAAAACAAGCAAGTGTAGGAACTGTGGTACACAAGGGAGAAATCCAAGAAAGCTGACTCTGAAACGCCTAAGCCACTGCCTTAAATCCCAGCTGCTAAAGAGGAAAATGCTGGGGTGCAGGAGCCAGTGGGGGGTTACCAGAAAAAGCACATGCCTGTCGGTAAGGTCACTGGTTAGCGTGCAAGTCGTTCTTCCTTCGTGGGTGACTTATGGCCACGTGGCCATCCTCTACTCCAGGTCGAGAGGGAAGTACCCTTGCAGGGACTTTATGGAAGTCTCAGGAAAGAGAAACTAGTCTTGGTTTTCAGAGCTTTTCCGATGTCTGTGGCTTCTTAGAAGTAACCTGCTTAAAATAACATGCCAAAGAGACCTATTTTGGGTGGTGCATTTTGTTCTCCTTAGACTGCTCAGAAAAACTGCTGAGAGGCAACTACTGGAGCAACCTTCCTCGGGGTCTTATCGCTACAGCCACTGCAACCTCAGCCACCGCCACCCTGTCCATCAGCAGCCATCCACATGGGGACCGGACCCTCACAGCAAGACTAGACGCGCAAAAGACTCAGGAGATGGGCAGCATATCAAAAGTGCATTTTACCATGAATGTCCAGTAGAGTGTAAGCACAGCTCTGTATTGTTGTTGTTGGATGCTTGCAAATAACTCAGTAAAATACTTCTTAACGAGGGGCTCTAGAACTGAATCACCAGTTACCACCGCTATGATTCAGGCCAGAACTATCAATGGATCTAAAGCCATTGTTGGGGAAGAATATTCAGAACAGAGTGGCCACACAGTCCTAAAGATGGCCACAGGTTACTTACAAAGTACAAAGGGTAAGGGAGGGTCAGAGTGACGCAATCTAGCACGCGTGCGCGTGCCTTAGCCAAGCGGCTCAACTCACAATACCACTGCTAGGGCGACCTACTGGGTGCCGCCTGTGTGCCCTCCTTCTCCCAAACGCTGAAGCTGAAGGTAATCATGTGGAAATCGGGCAAATTAAAGTTGAGGGGCAGGTAGTAAAGTAACTGACCTAAGTTTTTCAGAAATGCAGTTATCTTGGGAAGTTTCTTTTTTAAAGATTTATTCATATAGAACTAGGGTGCGGGGGGGGGGGGGTGAGAGGATTCACCAGAGACAGAGTGGGGAGCAGAAGAGGCAGATTGACTGAAATACACTGCTGAGGGGAGCAGTGGGCAGGTCAGGAGAGGTCTGCCGCGCCATGTGGGTCACCTCTGGGGCCGGGGATTGAACCTGCACTGAAGCGCTGCGGCTCGCCAGCAGTGCTGCGCCTTACTCTAGGGAACTGTTTTGAAGGTGAAAGAAACATGAAAACTAAACGCAATGGATAATCCTTGAAGCCATTTTGGGAGCAGGGATGAGGGAATCCAGCTATCAAAGAAATTTAGTGGGCAACTGTGGCAGTCTGAATAAGGAGTTCATCACCCTAGGTAATAATACAGTATTGACATCAACTTGCATTTGTTAACTGCTTCAGTCACATGAAAGAATGGTTTTAAAGAATTGAACGGAAGAATTTATGGGATTAGCGAAATTATGGGATTAATCTGGTTGTTTGCAAATATCGCTCAAATGATTGAGGAAAAAGAGTGGTAAAGCAAACATGGTTAAGATGTCACTAATAGGTAAATTTAGGTCCTGCTTCCTCCTGCAACTTTTTGGGATTAAAATTTTGAAAACAAATAGCTAGGACAAGTAGTCCATCTTTGTTTTAAAATTTTAAGCATGATCTAGAATGGATACAGTCAGCAGATATTTACAGAGAATGTCAAGGCAAAAAAGAAACTAACCTCTAATCTTTAGTAATGATAACCTGTTCTTCCACATTTCCTCCAACATGAAGTCCACAGCAGAAATCACTGCCTAGGTAGAGACCTTAGGTTTAAAGAGCAACTCTTTTATTATTGTAATATAAAGTACTGGTCATCAGGAGCAACTCTGGGATAGATTTTATTGTTATAAAAATAAAACACTGCCTATACTTGAACAAATATAATAAAGGATTCACTTTCTAGAAAATGACACCCTACTGAAAGGGAGAAAACTCAGAATTATCACTGAATGATAACGGAGAACGAAGTTCATTCAATAGTCCTTTGCTGAACACGAGTATGTGCCAGAGGGCCCGTGTATAGTGTGTAGAAAGGATAAGACACAGTCCTTGCCTCGAAGAGTTTAGCACACGTCTCTGTATGTCCTTATCAAATTTTCACTTATTAAAAAGATTTATTTATGCATAGGACTGGGGTGGAGGCCAGAGGCTCGGAGGTAAGGAGATTCACTAGAGACAGAGGATCTACGCAGACTACATTCCAAGAGTTAAAAGCTGGGAAGCTGATGGTCAATCAACCCATAAAACTATTTTCAGAAAACTTCACTACTTGGAAGTGCCCCTTTGAAACAGAAATCACCCACCCATCTAATTGGAGGGAAGATATAAACGAGGCACCGTTCCCCCCTGGGCTCCGCACACAGGCTGGACAGGAGCCCGCCCTGCGCCCTGTCCCAGAGGCCCTGCCCGCCCGGCTTGCCGCACTGACCTCGGCCGCCACTCAGCAGCGCGGGAAGCTGGGGCCGCTCTGATTCTAATGAACTACAATCTTCTTAGCATTAACTGCTCCACTAGTAGATTTTTTTTTTATTAAGAGTTATTAAAAACACACAATAAAAATTAGACTTTTATCAGTACACAAATAAGTTTACTTAAAATTAACTCTGTTACATATTTAAAAAAGTTTGGAACCTGTCCCCACCAATGTCCACACCCCAGGGAAGGCCCCGGGGAACCTGCAGTCCGGCCTACAGGTGCCAGGAAGGACGGCCAGGGACTGGCTGACACTCATTTCTCATGAGACCGAGACAGTCATAACCCAAACCTGTCTCTTGACTGCATGAGTAGTAAGAATTCACATAAAAGAGCTTCATAAAACATCTGTGAAGGAGAATTAGTAGTTTCAGAAGAGTTCCAGCACTTCAATGGAATATAATTCTCTATTGTTCTTCTCTTGATTTAATTTCTGTAGTTCTCGGAAACTTACTTCAATCTTGTTGAGTTCGGAACAAATGCAAATCTAAGAAAAAAGTTTTAGAAGAACTTTTACCATAATGTTTACATATAAACAAATCCTCCACACTTCTTTACAACTTCTGCAAGAAAAAATGTTAAGAACAAATTATGATTTCGGTGCTATCTGAGCACAAAGAGTCCAGTATGCATCAATAATCACAAACCTGGGATTTCACAAATTTGTAAAGATTTAAGAGTAGCCTTTTTGCTTCTGGTATCATCACCACAACAGTAAAATTAGCATCTAGAAGTAGGCATATCCAATCCATGATCTGAAGATAAACAGGAAAAGGAGAAGTTAAGATTTTAATTGTTTTTTTCAGGTTAATCCATTTTATAAAGTCCATAAAGTTTTAAGGAAAAAAATAAAAGTCTATAAAAGTGTGGATATTTTAGAGATAGAGAAATTTCTTTCTTTAAAAAAGAAAATTAATAAAAGAATAAAGAAAAAAGAAAAATTCTAGATATGAAAGAAACTTGATACTGGTTATCTCTAAGAGGGATGTACAGTTTATTTTTGTCTTCTTTGCTATTAGTGGAACTTCCAACTATAAAGAAACTTCCAACTATAAAAGTCAAACTTTTTAAAGAAAGATTTACATTATTTATGCATACAAGAACCAAGGGGCAAGTCAGAGGTGGGGAGGAAAGGAGGATTCACCAGAGACAGAGTGGGGAGCAGAACAGGCAGAGCTACTGAAATATACTGAGAGTGACAGGAGAGGTCTGCTGTGTCATGTGGGTCACCTCCTTGGTCAGGGACCGAAATCGAGCTGCAGTGGCTATGACAGCTTCATAGTGCTGCACTTTAACCCGTTGTGCCACCAGGGAGGGCACTTAAAAACTTTTAGCTTGTTTTTCAAAATGGAAAATAAAGGCTTGAAATAATTAGAATAACACATTCATCAACCATAATTAAAGATTTTATAATGTTTACAATTCTTTTTCAAATTAATTTGTAATTTTTTTCCCTTCACTCAGATGTTTCTTTCCAATGAATTGGCCATTACATTTCCAAGTTGTGAAAAGGCCAACAGACCATAGAAAGACATTTCTTTAGGCTCCTGCTTGAAACCAACAGCTTCAGCAAACTGCTGGCCTTGATTCAGGGCCAATAAATTTGGTATTATTTAATGGGCGTATGATGACATCTTTTCATTAATCTTCCTTCTGTTAGTCTTAAGACATTATCAGGATACTTATTAACACCTTTTCCCAGGCAAAGCCTGGAAAGGACCATCATAGTCAGGAATTTGAGATGAATTTCAGTTTGGTCTATGATAGAGTTATGATCCTCAAGCCCACCTACCCCACTGAGAGCCCCTCATTCCTGCAGAGATCAGTCTATATGGGTGGGGAGACAAGTAGAACTCAGCTACTGAACCCCAGGTTCTGAGACTGTTGATAACCACGTTTTACAGATTTGTTTTTCTGCACAAGATCAAAGTAAAAAGATGACCTCACCTGATTGAGGGTTGGAGGATGTATTCCAGGGAGAGTCATAGTAGCATTTTCATTGCATTTCAGATAAAGGAAATACAAATACTGGAGAAATAGCTGGGTGGAAAGAGACAACTCTGTTAACTCATGTAACTCTGAAACATTCATTCTATATAGGCTAACAAAGACACTGGAAAGGATTTTTTAGGAGGATTCAATAAACAGATGCTAGACTTCAGGTGACACAAAAATGAGTACACTGTTACCCCTATGATCGATAAGAAATGCATCTGGTTTGAGGAGTAGATGGGGCGCTTACTCAGTTTATAAACAAGGAGAGAAGAGAAATACCTTCTCTCAGAAATTCTTTAGTTTCTTTTTCTTTTTTTTTTTTTAAAGGTTCTTTACTTATGCATACAGAACCAGAGACAGAGTGGGGAGCAGAACAGGCAGATCAACAAAGTACTCTGCTGAGGGGAGCAGCAAGCAAGACAGGGAAGGTCTGCTGCGCCATGGCTGGGGATTGAACTCATGCTGAAGAGGCTGCGGCTTGCTTTGTAGTGTTGCACTTTAACCTGTTGTGCCACCAGGGAGGGCCCAAATTCTTAAGTTTCTACTTGTTTCTAACTTAGATGGATCGACCTGGCTTCAGGGGGGGCACCACGAACACACCCCAAGGTCTGCCACCAAACCTACTGGTCTCCTAGGCACAATCTTTCACCCCGAGGGTTAGGAAACTCTTGCTCACACTAAGAAACTTGAGCGTCTTTTGAATGTTCTAAAAGGTGGCTAGAATTAAGCAGCCAACTGTAAGTCACAAGTAACATTCTACAGGTTCCAGAGGGACACTTACAGTGACGTGTTGTGCTGGGATGTCTTTCAAGTGAGGCAGAAGAAATGCCTCACTATATGCGGCACGAAGAATTACATTTCTACTTAGGACTAAAGGAAAACATCATTTCAATAAATAAAACACATTCTATTGAAATTATGAGCAATTTCCTTTTTGAATGATCTTTTTCTAAATTTACACACAAGTTTTACTGTCCTAGGAGAGCTGCTTCACGGAACATGTTAGTGACCAGAGATCGCCTGGAGTACTTCACTGTCTAAGTAAATAATTAGTACTTCATCACAATATTCACTAAATAATTGATCAAGCTTCTATCTGAGTGTAGCTTAATTAAGGAAACAGGAACATGCAAGCTATTTGAATACGGCACTGAACATAATTAATTTTTAGAAGAAGCTGAGAACAGAAAAGTCCCTTGCCGGTTACTCTTCGGTTATTGCTTGACATCTGCCCAGATCCTTGGAATAAGACAACACGAGGGAAACTGTTTTGAAGGATACAGGAGAGCTGCTCTTTTCGGTGTGACAGGGCATGAGGTGGCCTCATCTCCTGTGTCCTGATGCTTTTCACAGTTGTTACAGTTGCTGTCTTCCGGCCTGAAACCATTTTGAAGAATTCCAGGTTGCTGCTCCATCGTCTCATCATGCACAGCATCACTGCAGTCAGACACGGAGTCCATACTGACATCTGCTTCTTGAAGACTATCATCACTGACACTGGAATGTCAATTGAAAGCAAGAAATTTATTCTTACCACTACTTAAACTTACTGGAAAAAAAATTCATTTTCTGAGCATTCAAAGATGTTGAAATCAAATGATACAATGCGGTAAAATTGCAGTCAAAAAGAGGGCCACCAACTTCTAACTTACCTCAAGAAAAGTTTCAAGCAAGCACACGTGGCTGATTCAGGAATGTCGGGAAACTGCTGGAGACAGAGTTGGAGCACCTGCACATCTGTCTTTTCTAAGGCAACCTCCATTAGGCCAGGGCACAAGCTAGGTCAATAAGAAATGAGCCATCTTTAAGTATTCAAGAAATATCAACTGCAAAGAATGCACAAAGTGACTCTAGATTATGAAAACTAGAACTGTGAAAAACACGGTCAAGGGAGAGGCAAATGCAATCTGGTGGGCCCAAACACGTACCTGTAAGAAAGCCCATGTGTCTGGATAAGCTGCATCACAGAGTTCCGGGGATAAAAGGATGGTTCTGCTTTGCATCTTTCCACTAGTCCTATTACCACATCCCCGACAGTAGTATAAAATTCAGGGGTCCGTTTAGCAGCCAAAAATTTACGTAGTTCTACTTCAATGTGCTTTTCATTATCTTTCTGAAAGGGCAAGGTAAAGGCTCTAGTCTGCTATTATCAAACATCACTATGAACTTAAAAAGCTTCTAGAGCTCAACATTTTCTCAATTGCTAATAGTATTCACACACTCGTGAAGCTGGAGTTGATGCTACAAGTTGTACATGGACAAGCTGCACAGAAAAAAAACTGAGGCCTCCCTGGTGGCCCAGGGGTTAAAAACAGTGTGAGCAAGCTGCTGCCAGCCCCTGCAGCACAAGTTCAATCCCTGGCCAGGATGCTGACCCACACGGCACAGCAGCCCTCTCCTGTCTCCCTGCTTCTTCCCTCAGCAGTATATTCCGGTAAATCTGCCTGTTCTGCTCCCCGGTCTCTGGTGAATCCTCTCACTCCCACCCCAACCTCTGGCCTACACCCCAGTTCTTGTATGCATAAATAAATAAAATCTTTAAAAAGAGAGAAAAAATCCAAGGTTTGGAAATTGCAAATTATATTTACAATTTATATTTACAAATTATAATTACAATTATAATATAGAAGGCTAAATTATAAACATTAAAAAAAACTACATAGTTAATGCAAAATTGAGTAACACTGAAGAGCTCACCACCACCACCACACTGATCTCACAAAATACTTGGTGCGTCAATATGCCAAAGTGTATCAGATAATCGAATCTGACAGCCTTAAGACAACATCAAATGTCAGCCTATTAAAAGCCATAAAAGTGATCATTAAAAATAAGATGGCATGAAAAGCACATGAATTTCTTTTAACCATCTGAGTTGATTTCTAAAGTGTTTGTTTTTTTTTTTTTAATTTACCTTTATGGTTGATAAAAGTTGTGTAGACACTGGAACCTCTGACTGTGTACTCATTTCAACTTTTCTTCTCCTTAACTGGAATTAAGTAAACTCATTAGGGTCAAAAACAACACAAAGATCCCATACACAATTAGATAACCAAGAAGGTCCAAAAGACTAGCACACTTTTGTCATAATGAAAATCTTTGGCGGTCATAATTTCGTTATAATGAGGAGTGGATTTATTTCAACTTCTAATTTAAGTATTTTTAGGATTTTTGTTTTGCAAACATCTTGACATCCAGAAAAGAATTATTATTGCAAACTGGTTAATTTTCATTTCAAAATCTAAATCACACCCCTCTAGTCTCCTTATAAAAAATGACTGTGTCTCATTTTGAATAGATTGTTGGTTACGAGGCTCATTTCAAATGGTCCAATCATTTAGATCAAAGCTGTAAGAGTTGTACAGAAAGAATCATTAAAATAATCCAGTCTTTCTGTTTTTCAACATTTGCACCAACATTCTGACTACCAAACTTACAATTCTCTTGGATTGCTCTGAGTCCTGGGATCCAGCTCCGAATCCTTGAGATGCTTCCCAGTTTACAAAATGAGACATGGCGTGAGTGCCTATGAAAACAAAATAAACAATTTCTGGAACTTTTGGAGTTACTGGTAGTTACCCAACTAAAATCAAAGATCAATAAAACACTGTAACTCATGCACAATTCAAGAGGGCTCTAAATCCCACTTAATTCTGATAACCTGAGATCAATAAACCGTAACACAGTAAAAGCAACATTAAGTCAAGAGATGGATGAGTGTAGAGACTTCCTGAGGGTGGGGTTAGAGGGCCCCCTGTTCTCACGAGAGACAGAGCACCTGTGTTCAAAAACAGTGTTGGTGGCAGGGTGGGGCCTGGGGCTGGCAAGAAGCCCCTAAAGCAGCCTGAGAAGATGGATGAGGAAGAAAAGATATTGAAGCCAAAAGAAAGAAGAGCAGGAGAAACCTAAGGAGTTAAAAGTGAAGGTCACGGGGGGGGGGGGGGGGACGGGACAGGGCCCAACCACAGGAGGAAGTAAGAAAGCTAGCAAAAACTAAGCAGTTTCTTGTGCCTATGGGCAATGATCGTCCTTAATTCCATTCCATAACGTCTGCTGCCACCAATAGCTGGAATAAAGTGTCTCATATCCTGATGTGTATTTCATAAACTTTTAAAAACAAATGAGCAAACAAAAATCATACAGTGGCACTTTAGCAATGAGGTCAGCATAAACCAAACCAAACCAGAATTTGCCAAAATGTGCTCTTCTTCAATCTTTGTTCTGTCCAAATTCTGTACCACTAGGATTAAGCCAACTCATTTGAAATGATAAAAAAAAAAAAGGGGGGGGGGAGCTACCCCAAAACAAAGCAGTATAGCTCTTTGCCTATAGCAGCAACTGTAATGTAGACTGATGGAAGGTACCTCCCTGGGTAAGGAGATTTCGAATGAACACAGGCAAATTAAAACAGGCCCTATACATTTAAAAAAAAAAATTATTTTATTTATGCATACAAGAATTGGGGTGTAGGCCAGAGGTGCAGGGAGATAAAAGGAGTCACCAGAGACAGAGTGGAGAGCAGAACAGGCCAACTGACGAAGTACACTGCTGAGGGGAGCAGTGGGCGAGACAGAGAGGTCTGCTGCGCCATGTGGGTCAGCTCCCTGGCTGGGGATTGAACTCATGGTACAGTGGCTGCTAATGTCTTCATAGTGCTATAACCCTTTGTACTACCAGGGAGGACCCCTGTAAATTAAGGACGGAAATCTACATATCAAACTGGAATAAAATGGTTTATGATAATAAAAGTATTTTATTACCTACCTGGATCTTGACTATACTTCAGTTTCCCAAGAGCACCTGCTAATGATGATACTTCACACTTGTAAGGTATCACAACTAGAAATTTTCCATGTAAAATAAACAAATTTTCCCCATAATACCAGACCTACAATAAAAAGAGTTCACAAAAAATGTAAGCAATTACTTTTCTCAGGATCTAACTCAACAAAGCCATATAACTTACAATAACTTATGGTTTGAGTTGTCAATGTAACAGAAGAAAACAAGGTAGAGCTCATCAACTTTCCAGATTAATCTCATACATACAATCTACTAACTGGGGATAGTTTCACAAAGCTCTTATTTTAGTATAGCATAATTTAAAGGATACTTTCAATTCCAAAAAATCTGATCATAAGTGAATTGTTTAAAGTTAAAATTGTAAGTATCACATCTATTAACACGATAATCTCCAAAGTTATTATAACATGGGCAAACTGTTATCCAGCCTCCGTTTTGTCACCTACAGTTCTGTATCTGAAAGCAAGGTCAGAACTGCTGGTCATAGAAGCCCAACCCTGTGAGGCACCTTTCACATCGATTAACAGCACAAAGCTGGATCACCCTGGGCAGGGTGTACATCAAGAGGTGTGACCAGGAACGCCTTGGGGGGAGGAGGGCTGGGAGGGGGCTGCTGAATGATGTATAATGAAGGACCCCAAAGCTGATCAGTGGACGCCTCATTGATAAGACTGAAAACCTGACTGGGGAGTCAGGGCTAGGTCCACATACCAAGCTATCAGCAGATGAGAAGTACAGTCCATGCTTCCCCTCCTACTTCTCCCTTTCCTTTTCTACTTCCCCACGTGACTAATGCTGATTATCAATAACAAGGCCGGGGTCTTGCTCTTCAGCAGCGTCCTGCACTATGCAGCCTGCTCCAGGACTCTCGTTTCTTTGTCAGTGTGGGGCTGATGCAACAAAGCACTAAGTGAAAAAAATGAAGTTTATATCTTATGATCCTAATGGAAAGATGGTAAAAGACTGGCATGAAAAAAGGCTTCAAGGAACACAGAAAAAACAAAAACAAAAAACCCCAACAAACTTGTTAAAATGGGATTGTGCTTAATTTTGTTAAAATTATTTTAAATATAAATTAGAATTAAATTATATGCTGAGAATGTAGTCTTTTACAATTATCTTGATTTACATTTTCTCTGTATTCACTGACTAACCAACAGTCAATGAGCACCTGTGGGCAGTGAAGACACAGCAGAGAACAGACTGACAAAGATCCCTGCTCAGGAAGGTTATAGTCTGAGCTGATGGAATGAATTTTCTTTCTTTAAGAGGTCTTATGTAATTCCATAATGTTTAGTGAATAACTTCAAAGGGCAATTCATTAGGTAAAGTAGCGGCCCTAGGTTATAGCTCAAAACACAGAAGTAACAAGATCCAAAGAGCAGTAAACTACAAGTTATTTTATTAACCAGCTAATTGTTCTCCCCAATCTATCCTAGCTGTAACTTTGTTTCTTGAAAAGGATTAAAAAAAAAAAAATTAAATATAACCTTGCAGGTAAGAAAGATTTAATTAAATCCAAGCGTCTCTTCCCTTATACAGTATATTTGTTGGGCACAAAAATAGCTATATTTGAACAAAATGCCAAGCATTAAGAACTTACTTGCCGGCTGGTGCCTTGTGGTAAGTCTTTTGAAGTCTGCAGAGTTTGAAATTTTGTGTTCCATATGGAAAGGCGGTCTACAAAATAAAATATATGAAGTCATGATAAGTATGTCATGTCCTTAGGGATGTTTGCAGGGGGACGTCAAAATTAAATACACGTCTCGCTTTTATCAAGTAATAAAACAAGTAATGAGGACAGTGATTGACACAGAATTTTAAAGGAAAGAGGCCTGAGGATAAGAAGGCATGTGTGGAAGCCAGTGATATGTGGGATGTCTATGTGCTGTCCCCTCAATTTTGTTGTGAACCTTAAATTGCTCTAGAAAAATGAAGTCATAAACTTTGGTGATGGCACATGGGTGATTTGGTGATGGGAAGCCCAAGGGGATTACAACTGAGATGGAAAAATGCACAAAATGATGGAAAAATAAATTATTGGAAAAAAAAAGAAATAAAGTCATAATAAAACATGCTGCTATGGGAAGAGCACATGACACCTCAGCTAAGTGGATACATAATGTTGAATAGTGTCTCTGTTACATTACCATTTGTGTAAAAAGGAGGGAAAAACAAGTCTAGAAAGAGACAGGCAACGATTATGGTTTTTTTTGGGGAGGGGTCAGAACAGGAAGCAGGAAGGGGGAGGAGGGATTGAGGGGAGCAGCACAGCATGGTAAGGTGGTAAGAGCCAGGACAGTAGCCCCATAGGGGAAGTGGAGTAACAGTAAACCTGTGTGCGTGGAGTTCTACTACTTAGTTACCTAATATCTCAGTTTTTTGATTTGTAAGATGGATTTTAACTGTACTTTAGTCACTAAGTTGCTAGAGGATTAATTAGTGAGACTATGTAAGTAAACTGCCTAGCACAGCATAATTATGCTAAAACTACTAGCTCTTTTCTGCAGGCAATTGTGAGCCCCTCCTATAAAAAGCAGGGGTTCTTGGTCACAAACTGGGAGGTGAATGGGACTTAAATGCTAAGCGAGAGACCCTGAGTTTTTTTTTTTTTTAAAGATTTAAAAAAAAAGATTTATTTATGCACACAGAGCTGGGGTACAGACCAGAGGTACAGTGGTAGTGAGAGGCTCCACCAGAGACAGAGTGGGGAGCAGAACAGGCAGACTGACGACGTCAATCTACTGGGTCAGGAGAGGTCTGCTGTACCAAGTGGGTCAGCTCCAGGGCGGGGATCGAACTCATGCTCAAGTGGTTTTAGCGTCTTAGTGCTGTGCTTTCACCCACTACACCACCAGGGAGGGTCCTTAAAAGACTTTATGCATACAGAACTGGGGTACAGGCCAGAGTTGCAGGGGTGGTGAGAGGATTCTCTAGAAACAGGGTGGGGAGCACAACACACAGATCATCAAAGTACACTGCTGAGGGGAGCGGCGGGCAAGATAGAGGTCTGCTGCGCCATGTGGGTCACCTCCTGGGTGGTGATCGAGCTCCCAGTGACGGCGCCAGGGTTAGGCTTGGCTTGTACTATAGTGCTCCAAGCTGCTGTACCTACCGGGGACCAGATCTTGGGTTTTAGAGTGTAGGTTAGGAGACTCTAATCTTGCATTGGCCACAAGCAACTGTGTTCTTCAGAGAGACAAGTCAGTGCTTTCCGAAAGGTGTTTGGAGGGAGGAAATATGGCACTGATGTGACTCTTGCTCTCAAGTCAGAGATTAAAAAAAAAACAAACACTAGTAGTCGCAAGTTTTAAGCTGTCCAAATTTACTGGATTCCCATTCTGTGAGATATCACCCAATTATGAATTTCAATCCTCTATGCAAGGCTTATCAATGTTCTTATCTCTCGCCTGTGGGGTGGTACACATATGCGCAGTTTTTATTTCCTTCAGACACTAGCTGGGCCCTCCCTGGTGGCACGACAGTTCAAGCACAGCATTATGAAGCTATTGCAGCCACTGAGCCCCAGCCAAGGAGCTGAGCCACATGCCCGGCAGACCTCTCCTGACTGCCCACTGCTCCCCTCAGCAGTGGATTTCAGTCCATCTGCCTGTTCTGCTCCCCACTCTGTCTTTGATAAGTCCTCTAAACCCCCTTACCTCTGGTCTGTACCCCATTCTGTATATATTAATAAATAAATCTTAAAAAAAAAAAGACATTAGCCATGAGCAAGGTAGTGATACAAGGACATGTTCAGTAAGAATGATCAGTGAAAGACAAAAATCAAAGACCTATATAGTACAAGATGAGCATTAGGAAGCCACAAAAGCGAGTATGGTGATGAAGAGAATTAGAGCACTAAGAAATACATGAAAAAGAATGAGAAGACTGAAAGGCACTTTGAAGGAGAAACCCAAGGACTCTGACTGAACTGCAGTTACCCTTGGCAGCTGGTAGTGGCGGGCCCAGGACGGCCACGTGATCCCGGTCCAGGACGGCGAGTGCGGCACCATTTTGAGTACTCCCGGACACTGTGTCCTTGAGCAAGAGTGACCTAACTATCTTCCGGCTTTTTTCTTGGTTACCTGGATGTACTGGTATCAAGGTTTCATATACACACCCATCAGAGCCTGTTGGGAAATAAAGAATTTATTTGTTGTTAGCAACAGAACAGTCCTATAGCTGTTATAGTAAATGCACTAGGTTGTTTGTAAGAATTTACCAGTCTGATAAGGATCCAACAGAAATTAACAACAATATATTCTTTTCCATAAAGATATACTACAAAACTTAAATTGAGGGAAAACTGGTATAAAAATAACAGTAAAATATAACCAGGAAATAAAATACAACGACTGAGAGTACTGAGATGGGACTGCCAAGACTACAATCCAGTCACTAAGAGGATCTATGTCTCGTTAGAAATGAATTAGCATTCTGGTCTAGAATAATTTCTTGTTACTTAACCAATCTGAAAACCATATGAAATTGCTGGTTTTGAAGTCAAGCGTGTTTTGGCAAATTCATGTGGTGCTAGCAATGTCACAAGGAGACTTTTATGACCCTTTGACCCAGACTTCCTTACTTCAGTAAGGTGACAGACTTGCAGACTTCTATTTAAGAATAAATGTGCCCTACCGGTTAAAATTTGAAAGCAAGGGCCCTCCCCAGTGGCACAAGGGAGGCACAGCACTGCGAAGCTGGCTGAAGTTGCTTTGGTGCAAGTTCGATCCCTGCCCCAGAGGTGACCCACATAGCTCAGCAGACCTCTTCTGACCCACCCGCTGCTCTCCTCAGCAGTGTACTTCATTGAACTGCCTGTTCTGCTCCTCACTCTATGGTGATTCCTCTCACCACCCTTGCATCTCTGGCCTGTAGCCCAGTTCTGTATGCATAAATAAACCTTAAAACAAACAAACAAACAAACAAACAAAACTTTGAAGACAAATCAGTCCTTTAAAAACACAAAACAAAAAACAAACAAAAAAACCCTTTAAAAAAAAAAAAAAGATTTATTTATTTATGCACACAAAAACTGGGATGTAGGCCAGAGGTACGGGGAAGGGAGTAAGAGGATTCGCTAGAGAGGGTGGGGAGCAACAGGTGGATATACTGAAATACATTGCTGAAGAAGTAGCAGGCAAGACAGGAGAGGTCTACTGCACCATGTGGGTCAGCTCCCTAGGGATCAAACTTGTGTTGCAGTGGCTGGAGATAGCTTGGCCGCTGTCTTTAATCCCTGTGCCACCAAGGAGGCCCCACAAACCAGGCCCTCTTAAGCAAAAGTATTAAGTGGATTCCAATGACATTCTACATATGAAAAATAGTATGTCTTTCTTCTTAACAGCCACTGCAATCACGCACATTGAAAAATTCCATCATAAAGATGGAAATTTTTAAAAAAGATTTATTTATTCATGCATCCAAATTGGGGTATAGGCCAGAAGTGCAGGGGTGGAGAAAGGATTCATCAGAGTGGGAGCAGAACAGGTAGACTGACAAAATACACAGCAGACGAGACAGGAGAAGTCTGTCAGGCCATGTAGGTTACCTCCCTGTTCGGGGATCGAACCTGTGCCAGAGGCTGCAGCTAAATTCACAGTGCTGCACTTTAACCCAGTGTTCTACCCGGAAATGTTTTCTAAATGTTGCTGTTGTTTTTTAAAAATCCCATTTCACAGTCTTTTCTTTAAAAAAATTTTTTTTTAAATTTATTCATCCATAGAAGAATTAGCCTATAGGCCAGAGGTGGGGGTGGGGGTGAGGGTATGAGGATTCACCAGAGTGGGGAGCTGAATAGGGAGATCTGTGGAAATGCACTGTTGAGGGGAGCAGGGGCGAGACAGGAGAGGTCCGCTGCGCCATGTGGGTCGGCTCCATTGCACTCATACTGCAGTGGCTGGTGAGAGCTTGATAGAGCTGAGACTTAACTCCCAGGCTACCAAGAAGACTCTAAATTTTATTTCTATGAATCATTCATTCATTATATTAAAAAATGTAAGCCTTATGATAAAGATAAAAGGTGATTTTCCCTTTTTTATATAGGTATCACATTATTTACTACTATGATAAATTTTAAGAAATAAAAATTACTGAATAGAACCACTGACCTACTAATGCATGATCAGACATGATAACATGCAAAAAAGGGCATAAATACTTATAAGGAAACAGGAAATGGAGAGACAAGAGACAACTGCCAAACCTAAGACTGTAGCTCAAAAGAACAGTGTCACTGCAAAGAGCCTGAGTTACCTCTCTATTTACAATCACTACGAGTTTAAAGAAAAACTTACTTAATGACATCAAAGAAATGACTTTCCGATCCACAGATGCAGTAAAACTCTGTATAACGGATTTTTCTTCTTGTTCATGTAAGAGTGTGTATTTGCTTAAGACACTCGAGTTAAATGTTTGTACATAAGCAAAATAAGCTCCATGCTATGAAAGAAAAACATTTTAGTTTAAAAACATTTCCATTTCAACTAATTGTATTTAAATGTTAAAACCAGATGTTATATTTGTCATGAGTGCTTAAAAAAACCTCTTGTCTAGTTAAAACTGTTAGAAACATTTAATTACAGAGACAATAATGAGCCTTAATATTAAAAATTTAAAAAATCATTTGAAACAATAAAGCCCAATTTTAGTTTTAAATATAATAAAGGTAACTTTGAAATGCTACAAAATGGACCAAGAATTGAAGATAACACTTACTTTTTCAGTAATATAAATTAAAACAGGATGCCTATATACCATGAAAAGCTTTGTCCACCTGAAAGATAAAAATGACCGTGGTAGTGGGTGATGTTTATCAGGTGCTTAGGATACACTAACACATCACCTGAGTCCTGCAGTTGACCTCTGGGGCACAGCGGGTCAGTGACACAGGGAGACAGGGGTCATGCTAGGATCTGAACTGGGAGACGTGGGCTCTAGAGTCCAAGGCCTTAACCACTTTGCAATACTGTCTCTCCAAAGTAAAATTATAAAATGCCAAGTCATTAACTCAGAGAAACCTGCCATCAATGTCAATTTAAAAGACTATCTTTTACTAAATACTTTTTAGAGCCAGAGAGACAACAGAGAACACCTCGCTCAGTTCCAAAACATACACAAGGGGGTATGAGCAGGTATTTCTGTCAAATGCATCTCTGGATTAAACACAAACTGCAGAATTTCTTACAGTTTTAAAGCCACTGATGTGAATTACAAAGTTCCAAGGGTGGAGTGTAACAGTGTTTCTCAACTGATTTGACCCCTGACCTTTTTTCCCAGTCATTTTGGGACTAGTGTTCTAAGGAAAACATTAGGATTTCACTGAGGTGAGGGAGGGCCAGGGGCCCACAACTAGGTTGCAAAGGCAGGTTTTGGCAAAGTGGTGGTTAGAACCCAGATCCTCTACCTGTTTCTTTTTTTCCTAATGATTTCCTCCAAACACAGTTGCTGACACTTTAGAGACATTCATCAGGTCAGTTTAAGATATACTGGTCACGGTCCACTTACTAAGTATAAGTCTTCACTTTGACTTTCAGAAATTAGCTTGCATCAGGTAGACCTAGAAAGGCAGTAAGGTAACTGAACAGGAAATGTGATGAAATGATGGGGAGTGGAGACATGTGGTATACGAAATTTCCTTCCATCATCTGTTAAGTCATTTCCCCAAGTTTTATTCCAAAATCTGGGAAACCAGAGGTCTTAAAACTTGATTTCACTAACAAACAGCACATTTTCCGGCAGTCAGGGCAATGACAGAGATAAAGACATTGATCTTGTGGGATAGATCACCCATGTCATTTTCAGATAACACTCAAAATACTTTTGAACAAGGTAAAGGAATGTTATAAAAGGCACGAAGAGGCAAAATGCTTTTGGTAAGCATTTACTTACAAGTACTGAAACTTACTTAATCACTTCTTCATCTGAGATAACGGTTTCAATTTTCTGCTGGGGTTCTGCAAGGAGGGCCTCTAGACCACGAACAGCACCTTCCTTAAATAGTACTAAGGGTTCTGTCCCTTGTATTGAATGTATCCTATAGACTTCAGCAGACAACTAAAACAACATAAGAATATTTTACTTTTTATTTTAAACCAATTGCTACCTAACAAGACACTTACAAAAGGCTTATATTTAAGGTAGCGATCTGATTTAATTTTAAGCCAATCTATGACATAATCTGAGCCTAACTTTTGCAACCATTCTATTGTATCTCGTACTCTCTCCCACATATAGTCACTTATATCCATTTTTGGTTTATCCTTCAAAATACTGGAGGTTAGGCCTCAACCTGGGTCTCCCAGCACTAGAGGTGCGGAGAGGTATAAACTAAAGCCACTAATGCAGAATGATAAGTAATTCTGGTATTAGGTCAAGAATAATGCCATAATTACAACTATAGTTGACAAGCCTAAGAGAAAAAATTGACACTGCATATGAGATTAATCCTCCCTCCCAGAAAAATCATTGCATAAAATTCAGAACCTTGTGATACTGTAAGCAAATGAAGACTGGAGCCAGGAGACCTCACATGGTGAAAAGTCCAGAGTTTGGGCAACAACTGCCATTATGTCTAACTCAGCTTTGAGCCATTTCTAAAATGTGCCAACTATATTTTGAATTAGACATTTAAAATTTGAAGGAACTTTGGAGATTATTCTAGTACTTTGAGATCCTAGTATGATGAGAAAGAAATATAAACATACGAAGCAAAGGCACAGTTAGTGATTTTTTTAAAATTTCATTGTATGTTACTCTTGAAATACATAATGCATGAAACTTACATGGTTCATTAAAAATATTAAAGAAAAAAGGACAGTGAAATTTCACCTGTTCTCAAAAGGGACATACCAAAAATATCTAAACAAGGAAACAAGTATAACATTTATCACTGTACAATAGTTAAATCCTCAATCTCCTGGATAATAGTTATTTTTTAACATACGACCTCATGAATTGAGACATATTATCAAGATACAGAGTAAGACAACTAGAACAAAAATATGATTATAACCTTTATGTCACTTTAACAAATATAATACATGAATAATATATACTGCAAATAATTCCATCTCACCAATAGGCTAAATAAATATATTGGAAAGTTTAAAGACTTACTGTAGCTTTAAATACTTTATCCAGGTTTACATCTTCATTATTCCATATTCTCAAAACCTTAAATCAAAACAAATGGATTTTTTTAAAAAGCATTTCAATTTCTATATATATATATATGGTAAACACAGTTCGTAAATCAACATTTGATAAAAGCTTTAAAACTTACCTTATTATCGTGTACAACAATATACTCTCCAGTCTGAAAGTTGCACACAGCTGGACATGTTATAACTTGACCTTGTTTCACTGACCAGCTCCCCAGGGGTTTCTGATCAGAAACCTAGCAAAATTAAGATAACATACAATACTCAGAAGATCAGTTTTGGACATTGACTGTTTAAGTAAAAAAAAAAGTAATCACAAAAAGCAAATATTCTATGATTCCATTTAAGACAGGGTAGAATGAGTGGCTCTCAGGGGGTGGTGGAATGGAGACTTATTCATCTTGCAGTTCTGGAGATGGATGGTGATGATAGCTGTGCAACAAGGTGACTACTTAATACGCTTAACTGTTGGTTAAGACAGTAAATGTTATGTGCATCTGACTACAGTTTAAAGTTAAAAAAACAAAAACAAAGCTTTAAGCTTTTAAAACGAAAAAAGGCCAATCAACACTTCATTAACAAACAACGGTACATTTAAGCAGTTGATTTCACTGTGCCTAGAGATTGAGTAGGGATAGATGAGATCATGCCAAATTCAACCAGTCACTATGTGTGTGTGTGTATATATATATATATATATATATACACATATACATACACACACATATATATACACGCCCACGCAGAAACTGCAAAATCTACAACCCCACCTGACAGTACAGGTAAAATTCAACGGTGTTATCAACTTTAAAGTAGACAGCTTGTTTCTTAACGACACTGAAAACTACGTCGGGCAGACCAGGAAAAAAAAAAAAAAAAGATTCCTTTCTCAGACCTCTAAAAGTAAAGCCACTTGGCTGGTGTGCGGAGTCGGGATACGGCTGGAGAGGGGGCGGGACGTGTGGCTTTCCACGGCCTAACCCCAGGATTTACAGCATGAACCGTACAGGGCAACAGGCCACTTACTGACAAGGCTGTATCCAAGCTACAGAAAGCAAGGGGCAAACTCCTCACAAAAACTTTTTTTTCCCTAAGAAGGGGACACATGGCTAAACCACCGTTGCCACCCAGTCAGTCGAACGTCCAAAGCAATCTCCGTTCAACTCTTCTGCGGGCAGCGGAGTGATGGAGACCCCGGGATCGTGGCCAGGCCAGCTCGGAGAGGCGAGGTGAGAGAGCCAGCAGGCTTTTCCCCTCTGAGTCCAGCCCACGTGCACTTAAGACGTTCGGCCGCGCGGCTCAGAAAGACGCCTCTTTCCAGGAAAACAATCGAGCAGATTCTAGGCCTCATCTAGCGTGTCGGCGAGGCCCACGGGGTGTCCACCAAGCCCACTCCACGATCTTTTTCCGAAACTGAGCAACTCGGGACACCGGCTCCGCCGCGAACGGGGCGACACGGCAGCCGGGGCGCTCCAAGCCTCTCGTCCCCACCTTATAGAGGATGACGGTCCTGCTGCTGTCCGTCACTAGAAACTGGTCTGTTTTGTGGCTCTGCTCCACCCCTAGGAGTCCGTCAGGCCCGGCACTCAGGTGTACTGCAGACAACGTGAATTCCTCCTCCAGGGCTGCCATTTTGGGCAAACCTACGGACCACCGCGCATCCCTCCCAGCAGGCTTAGCGCTTCCTCTCGCGAGAATTAGGAGCCAAGGTGGACGAGCACGCGCCGAGGAGAAACCCGCTCTCAGAGCTTGCGACCTCTGGCGGGCGGAGCGGGCGCGGGCCTCTGCGGACACAGCGGGTAGGCGGGGCCTATCGTTGGGCTAGACCCCGCCCCGACCACGCCCACTCCCGGAAGTACTTCTCTGGAGGGGATAGACTGGCGCGGGGTGGGGTAGGTGGGGATCTTATCCAATCCGAAACCAATCTCCTGCAGGGTACTCGGGTACTCACTGGAGAGGCTGGTAGGGTGGGCGACGTGCGAAATGACCGCATAAAAATTGACCAGATTTTTTTCTACTTTAAGTGAACTCTGGAGGAATTCTTATCTCTGCCCCCTGGACCACTGTGCCGAAGGGAAAGTACTCTCTACAGGTGAAGTCTTAATAACGCGCTGTACTGAGAAGAAATGCCCACATCCCCGCCTCACGACTTCACGGAACGCTCCACTGATGACTAATCTGCTGCCTCTCCAGGGCCCTGGTACCCCTTTTTCTGAACCCGAGTTGGGACGTTTCTCTCTTAGGAAGTTCAAACTTGGCTAATGTAGAGGGTGAAGGTCAAGGTCCTCCTGGACTATATTTAGCAGACATCATTTTCGAGAGGGATTTGTGAGAGAAACTGGTGGGTTTGATCAATAATGCTAAAAAATTGCAAAAGTAAATTGTGTGTGGGCCCTCCTTGGTGGCACGACAGGTTTAAGCGCCAGACGATGGAGACACTGCAGCTCGAGTTCGATCCCGCCAGAAGCTGACCCATAGGGTGCAGCAGACCTCTCTTGTCTCCCGGATGCTGCTCCCCTCCAGTGTATTTCAGTGGGTCCCTTGTTCTGTTACCCCTTATGTCTCTGGTGAATACCCTCCCTCCCCGCCCCCCCTCTGGCCTGTACCCCAGTTCTTGTATGTATAAATAATTTTTTAAAAATTACATTGTGCGTATTAGACACCAAATAGGCAAGTATTGAACAAAGATGCAGCATGTGCGACATCACATGGCACGTGGCAAATGCCTTCACCTTTGGGGAAGCAGGGACTGGAGCTCCTTGTGTGTGGTTTCCTTGTGGCCACAGCATTGCAACCCTAGAGAAAGAATATTCACTTGTTGTGAAGGATCAAATAGTATCCAAAATTCCTAATAAGGAAACAGGTGTTTTATTTTTCAAACTAACCGAGAAATTTGACCGAATATGTGATTGCTTTGCTAGTTGGAAAAGAAATACTGTGAGATTCCACTGAGACATCTTGGCCTCTGTGAAACTTCCTTTTCCTCCCAATGCAGTTAATCAACCTCTCTACTGAACTTTTTTTGGCAACTCCTGTCCACCTTTTGGTTACCATCCTAAGCTTCCCTGGGAATTCTTCCCTGAGTTTTTGAGACTGAACTAAATGTCTGATTTAAGACACCACCAGCATTACAGTGACAAGGTGTCATACAGGCTGGGATGGCCTAGATATTCATCTATTGCCTCTATTATGTTTATTTCTTTTAAGGAATTCCGCTTTTATCACTACTATCTGGCACAGTGCCTGTCCCATAAATACTTGTGGGACTAATGAATAAGCTGTGAAAGCTTACTCATAATATTGAACTTGTGCTTTCCTTCTTACTCAGCTTGAAGGAAAAATAGAGATTCTCAAACATCATGGCTTCAGGACTCCCTTACGCATTTATTAACAACCACAAGAAGGTTTTGTTTCTATGTGTTACCGTTCTCGATATTTGCTATATTAGCTAGCAAAATTTTCACTTTATAGCTTTGCATTCACAGCACCAGCAATTGTCCGATCCATATAAAAATTCAATATATGTTTGTTGAATAAATCACACTTACATGCAAATTATTGTGATAAATGGGATGTGCATTTGAGCCATTAGGATAACAGCTTTATTAGTTGAGAAAGCTGAAACTATTCCCCTGTAAATTTGAGTTTAGGTTGGTAACCTGTTAAAGGAGATTGCAATAATTTTCTGGAAGGACATCAGCTGTAACTAGGGAACTAAGAGTCTTCTTCAACGCAATCTAAGATTGGAATGGGTCAAAGTATTCCACATCAACCCAGGTCAGTGAGCAAGAATGAGGCCTGCCTATCCCTCACTCAATAGAGAGGTTTAAGAGCTGTTCTTCAAAAACAGCTGTGACCCTGTGCCTTCCCTTCAAGCTGTGGTTGTCCTGTCTTGATTATTTTGTAATGTTTATGCTGCTTAGCTGCCTAGTTTTGAAGACGGGGAAGATACTGCCTCTTACATTTAATCCCCAGAATCAGGTGATACATATGTGATGAACAAGTCTAATTATATAATTGGTAGGAAGGGAGGTCCCCCTGTGTTCAAAAGGGAGAATGCTACCCATTATGGATTTTTCATAGAAGGTTGACAGTTGGTGGCATGCACATTGCGTGAGTGGGATATAGAAGTGTTCTGGGATATAGAACGTTTCTAGAAGGACTATTCTGAAAAGAAGATGGATGGTAAATATATCTATTTCTCGAAATCTACATATTATATGGAAATTGTGATGGCTTTTAATTAAGGTGTGAAATATTCTGATTTTCTCCCCCCAGTTTTAGAATCTCAAAACACTTTGAGGCCATAACATTGAGGCCACAACATTGAGGCCATAATGATACAGTCAACACTATCAGAGCTTAGGCAGACACATTTGAAGATGGTTTTCCCACAGCAAAAAAGAGAGCTGGAGGAAGAACTGGAGCTCTTTATCACAAATGTAGGACATACATTTCAATCTATGCTCATCACCCTATTGGATGAGTGTCAACATCCAATAGGTGACATGGCACTTGAGCTGAAGCAAGCACTTGGGATTTAAAGGTGAATGAATGGAAAATAGAAGAAGAGAGTAGGACTGAGGAGTAGGCAGAATTTATGACCCAGAGGGCCCACCAGTCTTCAGCAGGCTGGGTCAAGGGTGTGCAAGATGGCCATGCATGTCTCTGTAAATTGCTGTGGATCCATAATTATTTTCAAAATAAAATGTTCACACAGACACACAACAATGACAACAAAAAAGTAGAATACAGTCGTATTCCAAGTTAACATGGGTAAATTTTATATCTTCTCTTTGTTACATGTGAAAAATGACCATCAGGTTCTCCTCAGCAGGAATTCTCTGTTTTTCAGGAATGGCTCTCACACAGGATAATGCCTCCACCTTTTGGGGAACACATATATAATCTAGGATCACATTTTGGACAAGAAGTTAAATGAATGACCTAAGCAGGTCTCTGTTCTGTCCTTACCAAGGTTCCCCAAGAATCAGGAATTTCTGAAGTAGCAGTGAGCTCAAATTTTCATCTTGATTTCCTCTTGGTTAAAAAACAAATTTTTAGGAAATCTTCAAATGAAGATGCATTTAATGTTTATTATCACTGAAAATATGGAAACAAATTATTTAGAGTTGATGTTTGATGTTTGTTTATGCAATTAAATGCAGTTCCTATGCTCAAGTTAGGTTTTTGTTTTTATAGTAACTAGTTAACTTTTCTGTAGCATTGTAAGCTAAGAGGGGTACTACACACCTCAATAAATCAGAGAGCTGCTTTGTCTTTTCCTTTATCACATTGTTAAGGGGAAGGAAGTCCCAAAGGAACTGAATTTTAAGCACGAAGACTCCACTGACAGGCGGCCCAGTTCACACTGGGGTGCCCTGTAACAACATGAGCACCCCAAAAGGGGGTACTTGACTTACTAATGCATTAAGCCAAAAAATTACTTAAATGGAAATTGGATACTAGCAATTGCTTGAACAAGATCAGTGAGCTTTTAAAACAGCAAATACTTGTTTAAACAAACACATGTCCTCACTCATAAGTTATCAGTGAAATTGCAAATTGGTGCAATTTGCTCTGGAGGAGATGTTGGCAGTAAGTACCCAAAGTCATAAAATTATGCATATCTTTTGACCTAGTAATTCAATTTCTGGGAACTTACCCAAGACAAATAATTAGAATAAGACATAAACTATCATACAAAGATATTCCTAGCAACACTTTACTAACAGATTCCAAAAAATAACCTAAATGGCAAATAGTAAATTACAGATTGCCACACAATGGAATATTATGAAGCTATGAAAAAAAATAAACATGGAACAAGAAAGCTGATACCACTAGGTCTCCTGATTGGTAGGGTGGTGGATGAGAAAGAAGACTCCATTTTTGAGGAAGAAAATTAAGAAATTAGAGGAGATGCAGAAGTTAGACAGGGTAAGATAAATAAGCATTTTTCTAAAGAATTAGGATACATTATGCATGGACTTAGGGAGGACCAGAATCCTTATACTGAGTCAGTGGATGTTCTTGAAGACTTTGTCATAGAGTTCATCACAGAAATATTAATTGAAAGACCATATGTAAGTTGAAGATAGTGTCCTTTTGATTTGGAAAAAAAAAAAGTTTGCTAGGCTTAAAGATTTGCTTACTATGAATAAAAATGAAATGAAGCCCTCCCTGGTGGCGCAGTGGATTAAAGCGCAGCACTAAGAAGCTAAAGCCACTTCAGCATGAGTTCAATCCCTGCCCCAGAGGTGACCCACATGGCGCGGCAGACCTCTCCTGACCTGTCAGCTGCTCCCTTCAGCAGTGTACTTTGTCACTTGGCCTGTTCTGCTCCCCACTCTGTCTCTGGTGAATCCTCTCACTGCCCCTGCACCTCTGGACTGTACCCCAGCTTTGGATGCATAAATAAACAAATCTTTAGAAAAAAATGAAATGAGCTAAAGAGCGTTTGATGAAGAAAACCACACGACACCTTTTGTACTCACTGAAGCTTCATTATCAAGCTCACCTTTAAAATAACTCTATTTTCCACAGAAAGGTCCTGATAGTCAACCATGTAAATAATTTTCAGCATTTATTTTCATGTCTTTGATTTTAGAGTGATATTTGAGCTCTTCCTTGTTTGCCTTTATAGTACCATACTTGAATTATTTATTTTTTTAAAAAAGATTTATTTATTTATTCATACAGAACTGGGGTACAGGCCAGAGATGCAGAGGGTGAGAGGCTTCACCAGAGACAGAGTGGGGAGCAGAACAGGCAGATCTACGAAGTACACTGCTGAGGGGAGCAGCGGGCGGGTCAGGAGAGGTCTGCCGCGCCATGTGGATCTCCTCCCTGGGCAGGCGGGATTCGAACTTATGCGGAAGAGGCTTAAGCTTCTTAGTGCTGTGCTTTAACCCACGCCACGAGGGCCATTTATTGGGTTTTAAGGATAAGGTGAGGTAACTTGCAAACCACGCTTTTCTTTCTGACTTTTGACTAAAACAGTAAGCTGGTTTTTATGTGTTACATGTATTTGTGCCACCGTAGGTTACATTGTTGTTCTTTAATGTGTAAAATCTACATGGCACCTTTGTCTTGATAGCAGAGACATGTTTTGCATGCATTCTAAAGTTTTTAGATCACAGTAGTCTGAGCCAATGAAAACAGTGAATTGATCTGTGTTTCTTTCAAGGAAAAAAAAGGGCCCCGCCCTCCCTGGCGGGCAACGGGTTAAAGTGCAGCACTATGAAGCTATTTGCAGCTGCTGCACCACAAGTTCTAACCCCGGCCAGGGAGCTGACCCACATGGCGTGGCAGACCTCTCCTGATCCTCCTGCTGCTCCCTTCAGCAGTGTGTTTCAGTCCCTCTGCCTGTTCTGCTCCCCACTCTGGTGAATCCTCTCACTCTCCCACACCTCTGGCCTATACCCCAGTTCTTATATGTATAAATAAACTAAAAAAAATTAAAACAGAGAAGATGTAAAAAAGATACAGCATTCTGTTGGAATGTGGCTGAAGATAATTTCTTTTAACATTTTCTGGTTTTTTTAGATAATTGTTTTTGACCAAACTAAACATTTCATGTAAATGCTTCTGTATTGGAAGACATTTTTGATTTAGAATCTTTGGGTCTATAATACACTAATGGTGAAATTTTAGGAGAACTAATTTTCCCATGTCAGATCAGAGCTTCTCAAATGCTTTCAATATCAGGTATGGTCTTGTTGAAAAATCTGATGGCAAGATAAGCATCTTGTGGGGTTGTTTTATTAACAATTGTTATTACTTGTTTATTGTGGACATGTGTACTTGACTATCGGTGACTGTGCAACCACTTTTGTAATTCAAGACATTCAGGTTTTGTGTTTGTGTGTTTAGCTTATTAAATGATTATTGCACTTTGCTTAATAGGAGGACTGAAAATGCATTTAAAGGGATTACTGAACATTACCCATTTAAAGGGATTACTGAATATTACCCATGGAAATTTCACCTTCTTAATCTATTGACACAGAGTAAAGTTTGCAAAATTAAACATCTTAATACTTGAATTTGATTATGTAATTTTTCGTATTTCTCCATCCCTCCATAACTGGCAACATGATTTAGCTGCTTAATCTCAATGATAACTTTTTTCCATATAAGAAAAAAGAAAAATAATACATGTGTAAGTTCTCAAAAGCTTACAAAACAATTGAAAATACTTGCAGCATTTTGTACAGAGATAGGTATCCATGATGTAGCTTATACAGAAGAAAGAGCAAATTCTAATGAAAGTAGTAAAGTCAAAAAAAAAAAAAGAAATTCACACCCTTGGGCCTAGAAAATGGGTTTTAACAAAATGCAAAGAAATAGAGTAACTTTCAGGTGACAGTGTGGCAATTCAAAATGGTGGAAATATTTCTAAATTTTTAAGCTCTGGTCTAAAGAGAGGCACAACATGGATTACAACTGATGACTGGTTTTTTATTTTAAGATTTATTTATTTATGAATACAGCACTGGGATATAGGTCAGAGGTGCAGGGGGGTGAGAGAATTCAACAGAGCCAGAGTGGGAGCAGAACAGGCGGACTGATGAAGTACACTGCTGAGAGGAGCAGCGGGTGGGTCCTCAGTGGCTGTGGTAGCTTCACAGTGCTGTGCTTTAACTCATCAGGGAGGGCCCTGATGACCCATTCTAACAGCAGATGCGCCTGAGAGAAACAGCTGTCTTTGGGATGGTCTGGAGAGAAAGCCTTGTGAGCTCACAGCCACAAACTGATCCCTTAGCGTTGCTCAGATGCAGTCACCTGGCAGGACCCTCCAGAGCAGCTATTTAAAAAAAATACATGCATATAAGTGGGGCCTCCCCGATGGCGCAATGGGTTTAAGCACTATGAAGCTATCTGAAGCTACAGTATCGTGAGTTCAATCCCTGGCCAGGGAGCTGACCCACATGGCACGGCAGACGTCCTCTGGCCGGCCCGCTGCTCCCCTCAGCCGTGTGCTTCACTCAATCTGCCTGTTCTTCTCCCCACTTTGTCTTGGTGAATCCTCTCACCTCCCCACACCTCTGGCCTGTACCCCAGCTCTTGTTTGTATAAAAAAAAATCTTAAAAAAAAATATATACGCATATAAGAACCTCTTATACGCATATAAGAGGTGGGGTGGAGAGGATGGGAGCAAGAGCATTAAGGCAAAATACAGGCTGTTTCCAATTTCCCCAGGAGCAGGGACATAGTTAAATGTTTAGAGTTGCATGGAATATCCTACGAGGTTGTATGCTAGAGGAATGGGAGCATTTGTGAGCACAGGGAATGCTAGAAATTTAATTATTTAGCAGGGAAACTTGGAAATAGGGTTGCCTGGGGCTCTGTATTTCTCACGCACCACACACCTGCACATGCACCCACAGACCTGATGTTGTCCCAGAGCCATCAAACTTCAGGTCTGAGAGCAACATGGTCTGAAAGGATATTCCAGGCCAAGCGTTAAAGAAAGGACACATGACTTATGCTTGAGACACCAAGGTGCAGCTGGAGGCTGCAGGCAAAAAAAGCCGCAAATGAAGTACACTAGGGGAGACAAAATTTCTATTTAGAAGAGAATGTGGGTGTACCAAAGTCTAAAAGTAACACTCAAATGAGATAACACTGTAATTAAAAGCTGCATTTGGAAACTGGGGGAGTTTCGAGCTTCTATATATTTAACATAAGCATCTAAATATTTGATAACCCACACAGTCCGGCCCCAGGAATAAACACCCAGCCTGGCTGTACCCAACTCTCTGGCAGCTATGTGTGGGCAGTTTGTGTGTTTTGAAGAGAGCATTCAGAGGCGTGGTGATGGTGAAGCTGAGGCTACAAAAGCAAGCACATTGGGTAACTGGATTAGTGCCCTCTGATCTGGGGCATGTTTTCAGGCCAGGAACCCCAGTTCTGGCGCACTGTTATATGAAGCTGTGGTTGGAAAGTCAGAGGTCAGAGCACGTGGTGTTGGATGCTGACAATTGTTTCAGGATTGAAGAGGAAGCCCCCAGATGACTGAAAACAGGCACCAAAGAATTTCTGTCCTCACCCTGCCCCTCCCCAGAGACCCCTTTTGTGATCAACAGGAGCAGCCTGAGCTGCAAGCAACTCAGAGTGATTTGGGGTTCCCTTAAAAAGGGGTCGCAGCCCCTCCTGGGTGGCACAACGGGTTAAAGTGCAGCACTGTGAAGCTGGCCACAGCCACCATGGCATGAGTTCGATCCCCGGCCAGGCAGCTGACCCACATGGCGCAGCAGACCTCTCCTGTCTCCCTGCTGCCCCCCTCAGCAGTGTATTTCAGTAGATCCACCTGTTCTGCTCCCCACTGTGTCTCTGGTGAATCCTCTCACTGCCCCTGCACCTCTGGCCTGTACCCCAGTTCTTGTATGCATAAATAAATCAATCTTCACCTGTGGAGGTGAAAATCTGGTGTCCCACAATACTGTTTTCCCACACTTTCTCTGGGGCTGATTTCCCTGGCTAGCCACCCCGACTGTAGCCTCACCTGTGATGAGGGGGAGCCACCTGTCAGATGAATTGCTTAAGTGTGTGTGTTACTACCGGACCATGCATTCATGTTGGGCATTTCTGGACCAGACTGGTTAGAGCCTGCCCCCAGGGTTTCCCATTGAGGCCCTGACCCTGAAGTTACCATCCACCTATCAGCTGACCTGGCTCCCTGGCACCCATGTTTCTGAACTGGGTCTCAGTACCGGCTGTTGTCTTGTTTCTTCTTCCTCCATGTAGTTTCCTTCCCCTCGCTCCACAAGTTCATACTTGCCAACATGCCCTTGAGAACAGCTAAGAAAGAGGAAGCTACACTTGGAAAGAAGATTGCTTTGTACTTTATTTACAACAGAATGTAAGAAAAAGTAAGTTATTAACAATAATAAATAACTGGGGAAAAACCCCACAAAGCAGCCATAAAATGACACAGGATGGCATGTGTGAAGACCAACTTCTGTCTGCTTTGCCTGTGTGGAACAACGAGTGGCAGAGCTCGCCCTTCCTCGGTGGCAGGGCTCCACTGACGAGTGAACCATCGAGATCCCAGCTCGACATGCAAACACAAAACAGCACACTTGCAGCTACATAAAAGTGGCATCGGGCTAAGCACAACTCAAGGACTCTCTTGGCGACAGAAACAGAAAGGAAACTGCAATCAGCAGACAGGTTTGTGATTTCAAGCAGAAACACAGAGAGGCAGATTTGAAAGCATTTGTTAACAACAAAATTAGTTGGAATAACAGCGTCTGAGAAGTTCTCAACATCTTCACATCCTTTCCTTATACTAACTCCTAAACACTTTGAATACTTACATTTCAGAGGCAAACAGACTGCTTGAGGGGAGAACAGAGAAGAAGCCGATGCTGCTCCTTCCATCTCAGCAAGAGTGGTCGGGGAGTCTGGTTAAGATGGTTCAGCTGCGGTCGCCAGACAGTCTGTTCTTTAAAGTTGGCAGATTGTCACGTGACCCACGGACTCAGCTGCTCAGAAGGGCTGAGGGTGACTTGGTCAGCTCCTCCCTGTTGGGCTATCTGAGTACACGAGGCTGGGAAAGGGTCACAACTGACCCTTTCCTGTTGATGTAAGTCAACCAATGTCAGTCGCAGAACCATGAAGAGACATGAAGAAAGTAGAATTTTAAACCGTGTGTAAATCAGCCGTGACGTGTTCACCAAACAATCCCTTTTCAAAAAGTGCGAGAAGCTATTCTCTTAGCTCACTGTTTATGACAGTGTCATGAAAGAAAACCATTCCTTTTGGGGGCTATGTTGTGTCTTTAAGTTGTCTACATTCTACATCCACAACCATGTTACTGAGACATTTATTTTCACAACTAAAAACATGACTGATCAATAAGTCCAAATAAATTAACATCATTTTCCCCACACAGATGCAACACGGTAACACAGGGCTTATAAATCGGTTTACAAATGAACTCATCTTGTCTTGCTTGTGATGGCAGTAACAGAAAAATGTCTTGCCTCCTTTGTGGCTAAAGCATTTCCTCTGCTTCGCCTCATGACAGTTCCAGAATAGGAAAACAAAATGGCCTTCAGAGCTGACTTATGACAAAGCTTATGTGGTCAAAACACTGAGATCTTCTTAAGCTGGAAAAGCACAGTCAGAGCCGGGATACTGTGCCAGTCAGTGAACAAGGGTGCTTTGAAGTGAAATCCCCTCAAATTAATGAAATGCAGGGTCATTGTGGTGGTTTCCACTGACATCAAAGATGAAGATGGGGTGAATATGCATTGGCTTATGGATTATTTATTTAAATTTCACTACCGGAGACTTAAAAACTGGTGGTGTCTGATTTATTATACTCTATTTATATATTTACACTGGTATCATACAATTTTGGTGGACAAAGGCGAAGGTTTCCACATTGCAGACAGAGGCACTGAGATAAAGATTCTGTTTCCCCTCAAACATGCTTAAAGAATTCAAGGTTCTGCTTTTTTCTTCTAAGTTTCCATCATGCAGTGACTTAACTTCCATCTTTATAGGAATGATTAATGTTCTATGTACATATTCATCGCAGGTTTTCACCCCACAATCAACAAATTCATGGGGGGCAGAAAGTGAAATGACATTTGAAACTCAAGACAGATAAAACGTTGGAAGTCATTTATGCCTTATGATGACTGGATTAAATATTCAAAGCAGTTAAATGAACACTGGCACCCCCCCACCCTTTGAATGCACACAAACCACACGTAGACAGGAAAACAACGTACTTGAAGAGCACACGCATTTGTTGGCTAAGAATCATACAATCGTCAGAGCTTCGCAATTGATGTCTGTGGATATTAGGCTGGCTTTAAGAGAAAGAAATCTCACAGAAGGAATTCACAAATTCGCTTTCTAAAGCATATAGAATTGTTGATCTGGATAGCAGAAGTTACTTTACAAAAAGGTAAAGAAGATGTTCATGGAAAAGCTAGGTGCCGATGGTTAACCACTGGCACAAAATCAATCGGATGTGAAAGTCGTGATCCCACCCCAACCTGATTTCAGCTTGCAAATGGTAAGCAAATGCAAACGCTATGCCAGTGTCTTCTGAAAGTAGAGTTTTGCTTCCTAAAGTCAAACATTCTCATTTTTAGGACTACTGTGTGGGAGGGAGCAAAGTCCAAGGGGTTTGAGAAAAGACTGTTTTCCCACGAGCAGGAATCATGCTATCACACCATGCAAAGAAGGAGTCTTGCTACCAGGCTGTCATTCTCAGCGGAGATGCAGTGTTGCCCTAAGTTACTGGTGACTGGTTTCCTTTGCGTTCTGGATTTATTGATTTATTAAGGTCAATGTCAACCTATAGATAAAAAGAAATGATCTTGACAGTCTGACGTATGACTTAGAACACTTGGTGCTGGGCTCACGGGGCCAGCGCCGGCACCTTGGGAGAGTTTATCAACTTGAAAGACACTATGCAGAGAGCAGAGCACGGAGAGGGAAGCAGGCAGGGTCCATTGGCTGAGAGCCTGTGAGGAGACCGTGATCTTGGTCTATGTTGTTTCCTTTGGGATCTGTGTTTTGGGAAGGCCCCTTTCCTGAGGTTGGAGGTTAGGTCAGGAAGGCTAGCTGGGGCCTCAGAGTTGCCCAATCATTTTGTTTTCTTCCTCTCTGGGAGGACAAAAGTAAATGCTCGATTCTGCTTGCCTTTCCTTCTGCGTGTCAAGGCAGTGAGGTGCAGAGGTGAGTGTGTGTTCTCTTTAGATCAAAGGAGAGTTCTTGTTCAAGACCCTTTAGTGAAGGGTCTTGTCTCCCATCAACTTTCTAATCTGGCACTACCTCTGCTTGAAGAAAAGAGAATCAGACAGATGACACCTTTTATCATTCTTCCTTTGTGAGTCTACAAATGGGAACCAGCAATTCTGCTCATTCTCTCCTCCCACTCGACAGTATTTACTTAAGTTCTGTGACATTCCCAGTGTTTGAGTTTCAAGTAAAGGAGCCAGAGGATGAGTCTTTTCTAAGACCAGTGATGGACCATCCGTCCCAGAGACGTCTAAATTGACCTAGGAGTGTCTGGCTGTTACTAAAAGTAAAACCAGGATGGAGGGTGGATGGGAGACAATTCTCCTTTTTAGGACCGAACCAGACATTCTGACAGTTTCAAAGTCCAGTGAGCTTACTCTACTCTTGAACTCATTTGAATGGGCAAACAGTCAATGAATTCTATTCAATTAACTGCAAATTCTGAGAATCTTATTGGATGACAGAAGCTGACAAGTCAAAGTTTTTGGTGTCTGTAGAGAAAAAAGATGTTTGCCTCATCTGGGCCTCTTGGTTCCTAAACCAAAGCATTCTAAAATCAGTCCGTTGGGGTCACATTCGCTTATGCAATTCTTAAAGGTTTCCGAGGCCATGAGGGCACAAGGGGAAAGTTATTAAAAGACAGGAACAAGTGGAATCTTTATTAAATGCTGTGAAAGCTATAAATAAGTTATCATTAATTGCACTTGGAGCCTCTAGAGGTTGATAATTAAAATTTTCAAAAAATTTAAAGAGTTAATTAGGCCCCAAATCCTGAGTCAGACTAATCAAAAATAGGAATCTCAGAAACTTTTGGTATTCAAGTATTGGTGATGAGCAGTTCAAAATTTAACAATTAGATTATGCCTGAGAATAGTATTTTTGAGAATTTCAGGTTTGATGGGAGGAAATTGACTTCACTCTTTAACCACACCCTATGACAAAAGTCATGCCACATTTTTGTTTTTTTACCCTCAAAGTCCAACCAACTTCATCCAAAGCTTAATGCTTAATGACAAGACTTCCTCCCTGGCTTCCAGCTGTGGCTACAGAAGATTCCTCTGTCCTTTGCAAGTCTTACATTTTACATCTAATATGAGGCTGTGTGGTATACTTAGGGACTCTAATAGGTGAATTACTTAACCACATGCACACTCAGAGATTGAAGGGACGTTTGAGTGACAAAGCAGTCTTTTTCTTTATCAGAAGATTCTTTAAAAAAAAAAAAAAGCACACACACACACACCCAAAATGAAAATATAAAACCCCATGAAATATTCATTTGAAGTTACTCTGATTTGGGTCGACATGGCTTATCTGAGGCGTGGACGCCAGGTAAATTCAGGGTGGCTTTCTTCTCAGGGTCTGGAAGCGTCAGAGTTTCTGGGGCCGACTTTTTCCGGGGTCGATCTTTGGGAACTGACAGAAATTCTGGGGCGTCTGTGGCGAGAGGTGTGGACGGAGCACTGGAAGGGGCGCTGCGGACTGACGAAGGAAGCAGGGAGATGCTGGAGATAGAAATTGCAGGTGGAAAGACGCCGATTTTCTTGTTGGTGGCTTCCTGAGTGGCTCGCTCAAACTCTCGGACTTCATCCATTGTCATGTCTTTGAGGAAAACAAGCAGAGAGAAAAATGAGTGGCTATTTAAGAGATGCAGAGGGAGTCAGTTCTGTGCCAGGTTTTAAAGGACCTACAGGAATCCCGTCACAGAGGGCCTCTCCAGAGGATACAGCCAAATTGCCATGGAAATGCTAAACCTTGCGGTTTTTTTTTCTTTTTCTTTTACTGAGGCAAACCTCTGGGAAAAAAAAATCCCTTTATGAATGTCCACCCCCAAATTTCCAAAGTGTTCTTCATCTAGAAATTTAATAAAAATTCTGAGTAAGAACTTAGCAGGTGAGTACAGACCGGCTGGAGGCCCTGTGTGTGGGGGGGTGCTGTGGCCATGTGTGTATGGAGTTGTTATTCAACCGCGTTACCTTTTCTACAAAGAAAAGGTCGTCAAAACAATGGATGGCTCAAAAACAGATACATATAGTCTACTTTAGATTATAGAAATACAAGTATAACTTTCTAGGATAAATAGGCAAATCACCAGAATTTCTCAACATGCTATCTTTTTATTTAGTGTATTCTGGGGGGAATTACTGTTTTCCTGATTGTGTATCCAACTCAGGTTGCTTACATGCTGTGTTATATTATATTATATTACTTCAGCTTAAAAGACAACAAACCCTGCTAGTTAGATGAAAGGCCAAAAAAAAAAAAAAAAGCCATTTCTCAAGAAAACAAAGAACAGAGAATAAAAGAATAGGGTCATTTGATGAGAATTTTATTTAAAAGAAAACAAAGCATTATTTGGAGTTCAAGAAATAAATTCAGTAATGCCTTATTTAATAGGCATGTTCTACATTATAGATTTTCTAAATAATTGAAATATTCTTATCAAATGAAAAGAAAAAGAAAATTAAAGGTAAATCTTTTAAAAATATATTTACTGTATTATATACACTATCTTTTATATGTAAATATATCCAATCTCTATTACTATGCTATAATAATGACTTCTTTTTCAGGTTTATTTGCTTTTTAGGGTTTGATATTTCATTCCTTGTCCTCCAAAACTTCATTATTGGTGCTGTTACGGCTATTATTAATCACTTTCAATCTGGCTATCCCTGATACCCTTTGCAATTAAAAATTTTTTTTTTAGAAAAACAGGGGTGTAGGCCAGAGGTGTGGGGGTGAGAGGACTCACTAGAGACAGAGTAGGGAGCAGAATAGGAGGTTCTATTGAAGTACACTGCTGAGGAGAGCAGCGGGCGGGTCAGGAGAGGTCTGCTGTGCCACGTGGATCAGCTCCCTGGTTGGGGATCGAACTCAGATCTTAGGAGTGATAGTGCTGAGACTTAACCCCTAAGCCAGCAGGAAGACCTCTGCAATTTTTTCAATTTGTTGGTAACAGGAAAAACAGTTGACTGGGCTCCTTAGAAAAAGCACCAAGTGGAGGTCTCAGGCCTTGTCCTTGAGCAAAGATGAAATCTGCTGCCAATGGATCTTGTACATCTGTTCCAGCTCCCTAGAGACTCATCTTGTCCCCTTCCATGAACTTAACAGTTGAACCTTCACAGATGATGTTGCATAAACTAACATGAACCAATATGGTCACATCCAAAATGGTAATTACGGAATGAATATTCATAATGTGGTATATACATCATTAAATTATACACAGAGTGGGTCATACCAGAACATATCAGCAAATCAAAAATGTTTTTTTAGAAGCAAAATCTTTAAGAGAATTTCCTGGGCACAATTATTAAAATTTTCTGAAAGGGAAAAGTTTTCACAAAGGAAATAGAAGATGATGACAGAGTTGATATGTGATACTCAGAAGAAAAGAAAAATTTTACCTGTAAACTTACCATTTAAAATATCTAAACCTACCATTTTTAGCACATTTAAAAAAATACCAAGACTGTTAAAAAGGCTAAGAAATGAGCTTAAGTTTTTTTTTAAAAGAGATTTACTTTCAAATAAAATTAAAACTCTCAAATGGGGTATGTTTCTGTTATATAAATGGATATCATCTTTGAAAAATTAGGCTTTCTAAACAGGTGGCAGAATAGTACTTTACTCCACATAGCCAGCAGGGGGCAGAAATCACCCAACATACACAATTTTGATTTTACATTCCCTTCCAGAGTCTCTTAGAAGTTCCCTTCCTTGAAGGCATTGAAACTATTCAATTGAAAAAGAGACTGTTATTTCCTTTTTGCATGGATGTTATGTGTATTCATGGGTGAAAATTTTGCATAATTTCAATCTAATTAGTTCCTACTGAAGTCGATGGCTTAAATTTTATTGAGCACCCATGAAATTTTTATTTGCCATGGACATCAGTCTCTTCGTTTCAATTGATTTTTCAATAGGACAGAGAAGACAATGGAAAAACAGATGATCTCCAATTTGATGAACTCCCAAAGATTATTTGGAAATGTCGTGAGCATTCAAATAATCTCTTTTTGTAACTTCTGGGCAAGCAGGTACCCTCAAGTCATGAAGGCCCAACAACTGCATTGCAGGAGATGCATGGACTTCCTCGTGGAGAGCCCTCTGAGGATCACTGGCGAGTCAGTAAACCGGCATTAGATGGTAACACAGTCAACTCAAAAGAAGATCAAGCAAAGAGCCTTAATCTGTGAGCCACGAGAACTCAGAATGAAAAAGGGGGGGCTCAGAATCCTTTAGTTAGAATCCTCTGAATCCTTTGTTTGGTCATATTAGAGCAAGCAGTTTTCAGAGAGTCAAGGCTGTAGGAGGTGAGGGGTGTGGTAGGGTAGGAGCGGTGGAAGGGTTGGAGGGAGAAACGTGTCCAACATTCCTGAAAAGAAAAGGTAGTTGAAAGTGATGGAAATTCAAGGCCAATTTCCTTACGGAGCAGCTAACTGGGTAAGTCCTATCGGAACTGGTCTACACAGAGAACCTCAGTTAAGTCTTAGCTAAATAAATGCCTGCAAATGTAATGAAACGCATGCAAAACCAGGAGAAGAGTTAGGGTCATTCGAAGGCAGGCAGTCACATGCATCCAAGCAGACCCTGTACCTGGTGGCTCGCTCACATTCCAAAGACATGCTGTAAACGCTTATTAAAAAAGGCCGAGGTGCTGCAAAAGGTTCTAAAGCATCCATTTACAACAACGGCTATCTTTTGCTTTTCTGTAACTAAATTACCTACTTTGAAATAATTGAACATTTATTATTCTAGGCCCTGAGCTAACAGACAAGGCACCCAAAGAGATCACAGTTTTGACCAAAGATATATAGAAACAATGTGGTGATTACATTTCCTATCTTGTCTGGGTCTCCCCTGCAGTAGGATGAATAATTGAGAGATAACTGTATTTAAGCTGGCTTCTACCATAGAGTCAGCTCTCAATTTCCGATGTGCCGCTAAATAACTTGAGGTTCTTTAAAGCTTATCTTAAGTCCCAGACTAGGCCTATTACTGGCCAACATGGTCCCAGCTCACGGCACATTCCCTGTTCAGCCAGTATGTGTAGAAGGGAGTTGCATTTTGAGATTAACTTAAGCAAAAAGAAACTGATTGACTAAAACAGCTATATAGAGCCAAAGAAAACATTTCAAAGCAAATGCAAAGAAACCTAAAATTCCAGATGAGCCTGAAGCTGTCCCTTGAATGAATCACTGTGTGTTAACCATGTCTTTAAAAGTTACTGACACGCTAGTCTTGTGTTCCTATGACCTCTGTTTTCACCCGTCTATCATGGTGCAGGACATACAGAAAGGTCTCCACTCTTCACGTCCGTGGTTTGATGACTGAAACAACCCCTAGTCAGTTGGCTTTAAAGAATCAAAATATCTGGAAGTATGAGGTGACCCTGACCCGCTCAGACGCTTGTCCCCCCTCCCCCTGCCCCAAATTCTTCACTAACAGCCCCTGGGACAAGACATGTTTTGTGGAAGGGTGAGGACGGCCATCCACTCTATTGTAATACAGGTCGGTTTATGTGTACATTTGGTAAAGGGTGGGCAACATGTTTTAAAAATTCTACATACACTTGTTTGGACATGGCTGTCTATGTCATCCACAGTGGAGGAATGCTGATTGCAAACTTTTATGTTGGTTTGTTCATGCATGTTTTTCTCGTATTCCCGAACATCCTCCATTGTCATATCTGAAAGAAGGTCAAGATGTTGGCAACTTCCATTATTCAATGCACACTTCAATGGGGAGGCTTAGGAGAAGATGGCAGCTTAGCAGAAGCCAGAGAGAGGTTTAAAAAGCAGGGAATTCAGTAACTTTATGAAAAGCAAATCATAAAGTTAGCTAAACCAGCCAAAGAGGGAGTGAGTGCAAGGAGGTCAAGTCGAATCATCTCGGAAGAGGGGATATGACTTAGGGCTGGTGCTTCTCAAGTGAGCTAGGTAGAGTGTTAGCGTGTGGGCCGTGCTGCAGCCGGAGATCTCCTAAAGCATCTTAGAAGATCCTGTTCAGGACAGGGGCAAGCTTGGACCGCTCAGTACTTACCTTCCACAGACCTTTCAAAAACAGATTTGGAGGTTCTTGAGATGAATGCATCCACAACAGAAAGGCCACTTTCATGGCCACTACAGGATGTAGCAGGCAGCGGGTCCCCGGGACCAGTGAGACCTGGTGCAGTGTTCACACGGGGTTATGTTTTTGGCAGAGAATACTCGGTGTCAGCGAGTGTAGGTCTCTACTGAACTGCAAGTCTTGCCTAACAGCTTGAGGGTGGCTGGCACTGCTTCCACCCACACTGATCTATAAATAAAATGGCACATGACATTATGGTTCTTGGCCTGAGCCTGCAGTTTTTCAGTATTCAGGATAATGAGCCAGCGGTTCCCAATGGGGATTATCGTGACATTTACGGTTGTCACAGCTGGGATGGGGGTGCTATTGGCATCCAGTGGGTAGAGGCCATGGTAGCCATGGGCCATGCTACAATGCACAGAACCTTCCTTCCTTTACTCCCCGTTCTCTCCCCTCCCCTCAACCCCCCTCCCCCAAGTATTATCTGGTCCAAAATGTCAATGGTGCCCAGGGTGAGAAACTGGCTTTTAATCCAACTGATAAAATACTAAAACAAAGAACCCATCCGTCAGCAGTTGGTGAAATTCATAAAAATAACAATAGTCTCACTTTAAATACTGCTGTTGTTTCAGCCTCCTCCTAACTCCTCCTCTTCCGCTACTCTGCAAGTTTTTATCCGCAGTTTTCCCTGATGGGCATTGCTCTGCTGCTCTCCAAGTGGAATTTAACCTCAGGCCTCTTTATGATGTAGGCTGAGCAGCAGCGGAATCGGCCACCCCAGAACTAACTAGCGTGGTGGGATCTGAGTGGTATTCGCAGAATTTTTTCTTAAGTATTTTCTGCAACCATGTGTGATCGATCCATGTGTGTCATGTGAGATCTGTTCATTTCCCAAAAGCAGAAGTGCCAGAAATTTTCACTTGAGTCCAGTGTGGCCTGGGGCCATGGTCAGGAGGGGGGGGAGAAGGGGGGAAACTTTGTTCAGATCTGGGCTGTTTTACTTAGTTGATGATTTTGACACGCTCCAAAACTGTCTATCAAAGATGCTGTCCACAAGCAAAGTCAGTATCAAGAATGCCAAGCAGAGTCTGGCCAAGCAAAGAGCATAATTTTTTTTTTTTTTTTTTGATTATCAAGGAAACTGGAAAGCAAGAGAGATGCTGCTTTTGATGAAAACAAATGCACCTTAGTTAACATTTATAACACATTCTTCCAATACAATCACTTTAATTTTGATGACTGATGATCACAATTTCTTAAACACAGGTACACCTGGAATGAGTACTAAGGTGGTATGCAGACAAAAGTTTAAAATTAAAAGAAATGTCTGCAGTCAGACATTCACAAGACCCACTCCATACCCCCAACAGCATGACCGTAATTTGGAAAATAAAAACAAAGGCATTTTCATTTCTTTGTTCTAGTGAATCCCAAAAGGATTCATTCTTCATCTTTAATTAGCTCAATGTTAAGTGACTGCTTAAACTGTGTGGCTACATGCTTTCAAAGAGAGAGAAATCTGACAGATGGGAAGAAGGGTTTGATAACAAAGATACTCCCTGTCTTGTCCAAGATAGCAAAGAATCGAAAACGACCAAGGTGACTGATCGTCCCAAGGAACTAAACTAAAAATGATGTGGGAGAATGTTTAACACTATAGAGAAATGTGTCTAGTGGATTGTTAAATAAAAAATAAATGGTAAAGAAAACTATGCATATTATAGGAAATGACTTTTGTCAGAAAAGGCCTGTACACATTTAAACAAGGCGGTCGGCTACATTTCAAGACAACACGTTAACATTTCAACAAAATGACATGTTAACGGGATGGTTTCAAGGAGTCAGAATTTTAGGTAATTTTCTTTTCTTTCTTTTTGCTTGCTTATATTTCTTTATTTCCCTTTTTTTGGTTTATTTTCTCTAGCTAATAAGCACGACTTGTAAAATATGGAAAAAAGGATTTTATTATAAAATCGATTATTTGGAGTCACTAGGAGGTGGACATAATACTTTGCAACAACGAAGGAGAAGGGACATTTTTCTAGAATTTCTGTCCATTCTAGAAAGAGAATCCCCCACTTTTTATTTAGACAAAGAGTTAAAAAACAAAGCTGCAGAAAATTTCATCGAAAAGAAAAACAACTCTCCCCATTAGGGGGAGTTACATAAAAACGAGTGCTTTTCATAAAGATGATGATCCCCGCTGGTGCAGTAGGAAAATGATGTTTGTCCAGATCTGAAATAGTCCCATGCACCACACGGGCTTCATGGAAATGGAGGCAATGTGTTCAATGTTTTTCAGTAATTTATGGAACGTGATCACATTTTACCTGGTAAAATGTGCCTTGTTTTACTCCTCCTGCAAAGTATATTACCTCCACATCTACATATGAAGAGTTCTTTCAGTGAACTCATGCCCGGTGTCAGAGTATACTGTCAGAGATCACTTGTCTGCATTATTGATTGATTTTCAATGATCCAGCAATTTAGGTCTGGATCTCTTTATGCCTAGCAAAGAAATGCCTGTGTATGGGAGAAACTTAATTATTCTGTAAATATGTTGATCATCACACTTTTCATGGATAGATTGAAAAGGACATAACTTACTTCTCTTAAATAAAGTTTTGTAAATAAAGGTTTTTTTGGTATTAGTTTATGTTTACATATTTTTGTGCATTTTTCCATCTCAGTTGCAAAGGGTTTTTTTTTTTAAGTAGATCTGATCTTTTTTTTTAAGATTTATTTATTTATGCATGCACACCAGAGGGGGCGGGGCAGGGGAGAGGATTCACCAGAGACAGGCTGGGGAGCAGAACAGGCAGCTGTACTGAAACCTGAAACACAGGGCTGAGGGGAGCAGCGGGGGACAGGAGAGGTCTGCCGCACCCTGTGGTCACTCCCTGGCCAGGATGGCGCTCTAGCGGAAGGGGCTGTGGCTTGCTCCCTGTGCTGCTCTGTCACCAGCCCACAGATAAAGGTTTCTTAGACAACGAATTCTGGGCTTGTCTGCTTGAGTTGAGAGGAGATTGACTCTTGGTCATCAGAGATTGCAGATCTCTTCAGCCCTGGAAGTTCCCTGGGGTCCCAAGGCCCGCCCCTGCCCGCTTCAGCCTGTGCCCCTTGCAATACCAACCCTTCCCTGTCTCTCTCAGTCTCCTTCAGGTGTGGGGCCAGCACATCTGAGCCTCCTTCCAGTATGTGGGTCACACTGGGTGGGACCTGAGCAGAACCTTCTGGACCAGGGGACTGGGCCGAGACCGGATCTCCTCTCCCAGCAGCCCAACGTGATCAAAGAAGCTCTGGCCTTGGGGATTTGTTAATTGAGGAATTGTCTTTGATTCATAAGCCATGGACTAAAGCTCCCACAAGAGCCAAACCAACCTCAGCTACCCGAGTCCTGGGCTGCTTCAACCACTTTTTGCTTTTATAGAAAATATAAGTTTCGAGTGTTTAGTCCTTGAGAACTCTAGTAATGAAGGGGATGTATTCCACAGGAATAATTTGAACAGTATTGGAATATATAGGGGAAAAAAGTTTAATTCCTGTTAACCTTCCCCATCAATCCTTTTTCATTTGGAGATAAACCCCATGAAAAGTCTGAGGCACAGATTGCCAGAATCTTTTTCTATGAATTCACAGGTCTGTTACCTGCACATACATTTAGCTTCCTTTTGTTTTGACAGGAATCACACTACAGTCTACTCTCCCAGGCAATTGTACATATTGTTCTGGCTTACCTTTTCTATTAGTGAAAACATACCTATTTCCATACCAGTGCTTACAGGACTACCTTATTCTCCTTAATAGTTGCACACTGTATATATAGCCTGGTGTCTTACAACTTACTTGGCCTTATTCCTGTTAGTGGATGGACGTGTATACTGGGCATTACTACACTGTACCAATTTTTCACTTTTTTTTTTAAAGATTATTTATTTGTGCATACAGGGTACAGGCCAGAGGTGCAGGGGCAGTGAGAGGATTCACCAGAGACAGGGTGGGGAGCAGAACAGGCAGATCGACAAAGCACACTGCTCCCCGCTGTGGGGAGCAGTGGGGAGAAAGGAGAGGTCTGCCGCTCCACGTGGGTCAGCTCCCTGGCCTGGGAAGTGCTAGGGGCAGCTTTGTAGTGCTGTGCTTTAACCTGCTGTGTTACCAGGGAGGGCCCTGGTTTTCACTTTTATAAACAACACTGACTGAATATCTTTGTACCGATGTTCACAAACACATTTAGAAAAATAACAATCTAAAAGTGGAATGCTTTGGCCATGGGTGCTTCTCCTTCTGTGGTTTATCTAGTCTGGCTCTTTATCTTTTGGCTTCTGAGTTATTGGATTTTTTATTTCTAGAACCTCCTTATGGATTATAGCTATTAATCCTCTGTGGACTGTATATGTTGAAATAGTGTCTAATCTTTCAACTGTGTTTATGGTAGCAATTTTCTTTCAGTCAGTTTAGGTTGAAAGAAGGGAGGTCGACTTTACAGGAAGTGAAGTTTCTGTGTTGGAAAGGCTGTTAGGATAGATGTCAGTGAGACAGCCGGAGAAACGGCAAACACCATGTGACAAAGCAATCAAGAATTTCCTTTACTGGATCGCATGCGCGTAGCGCTAACAATTTAAAAAATGGACCTTTTACTCTAACGCAACGGCCTGTCCGAGGGCACATTATGGCTTCTATCCTTCATCTCACTATGCTCCAAGGTTCCACAGCCTAAACAGAATCATTTTTTCTTACTCTAAGTCAAAATGGAAGTTGGGGGATGAAGGAGGCCCCACAAATCATGTGTCAGGTTTGATATTCTTTTGGCTGCTGAAAACGGCAGCAGTCTTCCATATGTCTTTCTTCACCATTTAAAATGATGACAAATTCAATACGATGTTGTTATAAATAGCTGAGGGGTGACTCCACCTTTGTGTAGTGAAAGTGACCAATGCTTGGCCCTTCTTGGTGGTGCAAAGGGTTGAAGCACAGCGCTACAAGCCACTGGGGCATGACTTCCATCCCCGGCCAGGTTGCTGACCCACAGGGACACAGCAGACCTCTCCTGTCTCCATGCTGCTCCCCCCAGCAGTGGATTTCAGTGGATCTGCCTTTCTGCACCCCACTCTGTCTCTGGTGAAGCCTCTCACCGCCTCTGCACCACCTCTGGCCTGTACCCCAGTTCTTGTATGCATAAATAAATCGATAGTAGAAAAACAAAAAAGGCCGAAGGCACATCATTCAGACCACTAATATGCGGAATCGTAATCTCCCGTGGTGACTGTTTCCATAGTTCTTAATTCGGGGAGGTGGAGGTGGGTGTCACAGATCCCTTTAAAATCTGATGGAGGGGGCCCTCCCTGGTGGAGCAACAGGTTAGGACGCAGCACTGCAAGTTAGCACAGCCACTTCAGTATGAGTTCGATCTCCGGCCCTGGAGGTGACCCACATGGCGCAGCAGACCTCTCCTGACCTGCCCGCTGCTCCCCTCAGCAGTGTACTTCGTCCGTCGGCCTGTTCTGCTCCCCACTCTGTCTCTGGTGAAGCTGCTCGTGGCCCCTGAAGCTCTGATTGCATAAATAAATGAATCTTAAAAAAAAAAAATCCGATGAAATCTCTGGGTTTTTTCTCCAGAAAAATGAAATAAGCACACACATCAAACACTGCCTCAGAGCCGTGGTCCTGCATGCATATTTCAGTAAACTGGAGGCTGTGGAAAGCCTGGCTTGGTAAATTCAACTCGCGCTGCTCCCCAAGCAGACTTCTTTCGCTACCTCTGGCTTGCTTCACTCACTGTTAGGCCTGCTCAGGGCTTTAGGGACTCAGGATGATCTCTAAGTCCCTTTCATGAGGGAGTTTCATCTACACCAGCCGGAATGACCCCTCCTACTTTTTGGAAAGGGTCAGGATTTCAAAGACATTCATGAGGCTCCGATCAATCACCGCCTCCTTCTGGCAATCTGCTATGCTCTTCTCTCAAAATATTGTCAGATTTGTGAAGCAGCACCATGCTTTTGTGAAGACGGCTGCCTATTTTTATCCACGGCCCCTCTCACCCCATCTCCATAAATGTGTGGCTGTGGAGTTCCTGATTAGTGTTGCAGGGATGCAGGAGAGACCCGAGGCTCCTGGATCTTAAAGACCTTTGAAAGGCAAACTCAACTCGGACCCCAACAGCAGGAGTGTGACAGGGTGCCCTCCAAGAGAATAAGATCACTTTGGGGAAAGTTAGGTGACAGCCAAATGCCCAAACTCAAAAAAGGCACAAAATTAAACTTGGGCCAGAGAAGCAATCACGGTTCTCTAGACTGTCCTTTTTCTAGACTCTTGGTTAAGCACCAGGTTGCTGCTGATAAGAATGGACTGTTTGCATCTGCTGCAAACACACAGCCCAGGAGGCTGCAAGTCAGCCCCAACCCCAGAGGACCTGCTGATTCTGCCCAGAAGGGGCAGAGTCTGCCTCTCACACGGCGCCAGGGCTCAGCAGCTGCTCTTGAACATGCCCACTACTCTCTAGCTGAATTCACGAAAATGTTTTGGTGATCTAATCTGGCTCACAGCCCGTGCAATGTCAGTGGGTTGTTCTTAAACTTGAGCCAGCACCTGGACAGCACCTGGAGGGCTTCTGAAGAACCGACTGGTGGGCTCCACCCTCCACACTCTGGGCCACAGCCAGTTGGGGGTGCTGGAGGGTGAGAGGACTCACCAGAGACAAAATGGGGAGCAGAACAGGCAGATCGACTGAAATCCACTGCTGAGGGGAGTAGCGGGGAGACAGGAGAGGTCTGCTGCACCCTGTGGGTCATTCCCTGGCCGGGGATCGAACTCGTGCTACAGTGGCTGTGGATAGCTTCCATAGTACTGAGACTTGACCCCTGCATCATCAAGGAGGCCTGAGACTGTGCATTCTAGCAAATACTCCAGGACACTGATTTTGCTGGTCCAGGGACCTCACTTTGCTAACCAGTGTCATAAGCTACAGTGAGAAATTTTCATTTATTTATTTTTTTTACTTTAGACTTCTCCTATGTTGGTTAATGAGGCCTCACCGAACCTGGAGAGACCAAAAGAAAAAAAATAAGCAAGGGCTATCCTGGCCCTTCCCACACCCATTTACCCGCAAGGCCCGCTTCCTGCTGCTGTACCTGGAGTAGGTGCTGCCTCTGTGAGCCGGGCTGTCCACTCATCTGGCCGAGCGACGGCGCCTGGCCCACAAGTGAGCCACTGTTTCCCCACAAGCTGCTCTGCTGGGGCAGTGATGCTGGCAGCAATTTACTCGGAATTGACGGGCTGGTTCTAGACCCCTTGGGAGTGAAAAGGCTGCTTGTTTCGGTGGGGGTTAGGCTGTATATCCAGGGGTGCAGACATCTCTGGCGTGCACAGCGCCCTGAGGACCACCATCCACTAGCCCACAGCCTTGTCCTTCTGCACTCAGCTGCAGAAAGGGCTTTCTGTGGAGACACTCCCGAGTCCCCACGTAACCCACCCTAAGTAAACAGGTAAGTGTTCTCAAATGTGTGCAGGAACGGAGCCCTGCGGCTTCTTTTATATATAATTTAGCTTTAGCCCTTCTTAAAGGCCAAGAGCTTTTTTATTTTTAAAAAGTAAATACATTTATTTAAAGATGAAAATGTATCTTTTTAATATCATCAGTCCTGTTTACTTGTTCCTAAACATCACAGGATAACCACTTTTTGGTAGTTGTTTTCTTCAAGCTGGGGTCTAAACAAGATCCACACATTTCATTTGATCAATAAAGTTTTATGTTTTTTAAAAGTTAAAAAAAAATTAAAATAGTTTATTTTTACATATTCTTGTGCATTTTCCCATCTCAGTTGCAATCCCCTTGGGGGCCAAGAACTCTTTTTTGACTAAGTCTTCAAGTTCACTACCTTACCCCAGGCTCAGTGGTGAGAGCACAGAGTTGGCCCCCATTCTCTGTACCCCCTTTCTAAAAAGATTTAGTTATACATACAGCACTGGGGTACAGGCCAGAGGTGCAGGGGTGGTGAGAGGACTCACCAGAGACAGAGTGGGGAGCAGAACAGGCTGAGTGACGAAGTACACTGCTGAGGGGAGCAGCGGGGAGACAGGAGAGGTCTGTGCGCCCTGTGGGTCACCTCTAAGGTGGGGATCGAACTCGTGCTGAAGTGGCTGCACCACCAGGGAGGGCCCTGTGCCCCATTTGTACCTCTGCTGGATGCCAGCCACATTCCCTCTCTTCCTGAATCCCCCACCCTCCCCAGACCCTCTTTTCTGGTCTGTGCCTTTTCTGAAAAATGCTCGCTAGCGCTAGAGCGCAACTGATTCAGCTGCTGAGTTTCTTGGCCTTCAAAGTGGCCGAGTTTTGGCCTTTCAGGTTCAGTCCCTGTACCAACTCCCCTGCCAGTATGAGCCTACTGTTCTCTGGATAACCTTTCACTGTCCCCCGAGGACAGCGTGGGCTGCAGGAGAGCAAGTCGGAAGAGAGCTGCAGCTCTTAACTTTTCCTGGGGCCTGTCACCCTGTCAGCAGCTGGGATTCGCTCCCCAGACCAGGAGGGGCCCACACACAGACCAAGAGGGCCTCAGCCTGGGTGACCAGCCAGGCCTCTTGCTGTCTCAAATAGTGCAAGGTGGCGAGAAAGAGCCACGGATAGTCTTTCAAAAGAACTTCTTCCGGAGATCTGCATTTTGGACAAAGCCAGGAATATACATCTGCTCTTCCGAAGATGCAGAGGGTCTGGGAAAATTGCTACAACAAATACAGCCTGTGGCCTAAGAGCCATGCCTTTTAAAATGTGGCTCAGAAGCAGCTAACGACATTAATAACAATCACTGTCTTTGCCCACTCAGTCCAATGTATCTTTTCACTTTCAATTTGATCCCTTCTGCTTCGAGAGGAGGAATTGGTGGAATGAGGACAGAAAAGGGCCAAATGCAATCTAGGTTACGCTCAGAACAAATTCAATGTGACTTAGGAAAAGGCCAAGGAGAAGGGCATTTCATTAGGCAATCAGACGCAACCCAAGTCACCACGCGAGTGTGTTCGCTTCTATTTATAGCCAAGGACACCAGCCTCTGATGGCTGATTCTGGGAATGGAGAAGAGTCACGTGGACTAAGGAGAGGGTTAAGGATGTGGGGAAGGTGGCCATCCATCATAGCAGGGAACCATCCTTGTTTTCACTTACTGGAAATGTGCAGAATTTGTTTGACTCATCCCAGATCATGGGGACAGAGGATGGGGGGAGCCAAACATAACGCCAGTTCAGGATTAAAGGGGTATGTTATGTTTCTGTCCTACAGTTCCTGCACAATCCTTATGATTTTGGTGAGGGACTGTTTTAAATGTTCTGTGTATCAAGGACTGCTTTCACTTGATGCTTCAGGAACCTTTGATGGCAAATGAAAGTTTGGAATCAATTTGGGTTTGAAACCCACCCAACAGAGCATTCTGGAGCTCTGAGCTATCAAGTATTAAAGCATCAAACATACTCAGGCTCTGCTTAGCCAATAACGAAGTTTTGTGGTTCTTCGGACCAAGCCGCCATCATCCCATTCTCCTTCACTCTGCCCCAGACAGGGCTGGTTCTGATACAGAAAGCAGCTGCAGCCAGGTAGACTGAAAGCCCAAGTCAACCGATGGTAAGGTCACCCTCTGAGCTGGTTCGGGGAAGCTGACTTACCATACCACTCATCAACCCACGCAAAAGCCTGTCTGTGTCCAATCAGCAGAATATCTCGGACCACCTGAAAAGGTAAAAGGAGGAGGCTGAAACGACACTGTATTTGGTGAAAACCAGCTGAGCACCAGACTGTTCTCATTTTCAGGAGCCCTGGTAATTGTGGATTTCTCTCTCTTTTTTTATTTTATATTTTATTTATTTATGCATACAGAAATGCGTTACAGTCCAGATATACAGAAGCACTTTTTTTTTTTTTTTAAGATTTACTTATTGGCCCTCCCTGGTGGTATAACAGGTTAGGACACAGCACTACAAGCTGGCCACACCTGCTTCAGTGTGAGCTCAATCCCCGGCCTGGAGCTGACCCACACAGCACAGCAGACCTCTCCTGTTTTGCCTACTGCTCTCCTCAGCAGTGTACTTTGTCAACTGACCTTTTCTGCTCCCCATTCTGTGTCTGGTGAACTCTTTCACTGCCTCTGCACCTCTGGCCTGCATCTCAGTGCTTTATGCATAAATAAATCTTAAAATAAAAAAGATTTATTTATGCATACAGCACTGGGGTACAGGCCAGAGAAGCAGAGAGGTGAGAGGATTTACCAGAGACAGAGTGGGGAGCAGAACAGGTGGATCCACTGAAATACACTGCTGAGGGGAGCAGCGGGTGAGACAGGAGGTCTGCTCTGCCCTGTGGGTCAGCTCCCTGGCTGGGGATTGAGCTCATGTGGCAGTGGCTGTGGGCAGCTTCATAGTGCTGAGACTTAACTCCTTGAGCCACCAGGGAGGCCCAATTGTGGATTTCTCAATCACACTGTCCATGATACCAGGGGAGGTGGCCAGAAACCAGCACTGTCCAGTGCTCACCCTCAGCTTCCTCCAGGCACCAACACATTTGCTGTGAATTCGCCTCTTCATCTTCCTTGAATGTCGGGCGGGGGCGGTGAGCACAGACCCAAGGCGGCTCCTTGGCAGACTCGAAGAGGTAGTTTGAGTGAATCCTGAGGCTAATCATCTTTGGCTTTTTCTCTTTATTTACCTTTACCTAACTAGCACAAGTTCTTTTCCTGGGGCCAGGAGTTGCAAGGGCTGGAGATCAAGAACAGTTTTTTTTGACAACAGCTCACTTCTAAGCAAAGAGCACTTAATGCTCTTTCTGATAAGAGAGTCCAAATGTTATTTAAAAATTTTTGAAATGAAAGTGTGGGGTACAGGGTACGTAATTATCCTTTCAGGTTGGACTCTCATGCAGTAGCAGGAAATTTAAGAGCAGGTCAGTCAACTATTATTGAAAGTGATGAAATACGAGACCTGAACTAGTATAGAATGTAACAGACATGGCAAACTGAACCCAAGACAAAGGGGGTGAAATTATTTCTTATGGTGACACAGCATGGCCACAGAAACTAAGAAAAACAATATACAGTTTGTGTGCGCTGAATTCACGGGGTTCTTTTGCGTCTGCTTTGACCGTGCTTTTATCCATTTCTTGGTTACTTCTAGTCTCCCTGCCACATTCCTGTCTTCCTGCCAAACAAATCCAGCAATTGTCAAAAACTCTCCTGGAAGATTCAAGCGTGTTTCAATAGATGAAGGGTTTTAATTCGGTGAATTTGCAGAAACAAGGGAAGCATTTATAATGAAGTGTTTATTACTCCGGGCCTCTGCATATCTAGCGAGGCTTTTATGACTGGGAAGGAGGAAACATGTAATGCACATAAGAAACAACACGGAGCCACACACACCGGTGTGCTGACTATGTGAAATTCATGGAAATCAAACGAACAGCAGCGAGGCATCAGTAAATATACCCATTACATTAAGCACAACACAGCTGTCTGCTGGAAACAAGAATTCAATAATGTGCTAATGGCTCACTTTCGAACATTTTTCCCCCTTAACTGTGAATAGATTTTTAAAAAACAAAGGTGTTCGGAGAAAGGCATCCCTGGCACTTCAAACCCATGCAAATGCCAGCCTCAGATGCTCATTAGTGACTCATGTGCCAAAGCAGGTGTGTTTTTGGGGTGTTGATAACACTTCATTATATTTGCAGAAGGGCAATGGGCTGGGTATTCCTGGAGCATTCATTCTTACGGGTATTTTAAAGAAATAGGTTCTGCACACGAGTCAAAGGCATCTGTGAGCAAAGAAACACAATAAGCCCAGGGGCAAGCTAAAGAGCTTTGCGAGAGGAAGTAATGTACTATCGCAGTGACCCCAGTAAGACATCACTTGGGTTAAAAACACCTAAAAAGGGGATGTCGTAGGAAGTCATGGAGAGAGAGCCTGGGATAGACACAGCCTGAGGATGGAAAATATTTAAGACCCCTGACTGACCTTTTTTTTTTTTTAAAAAAGATTTATTTATTTGTGCATACAGAACTAGGGTACAGGCCAGAGGTGCAGAGGCGGTGAGAGGATTCACCAGAGACAGAGTGGGAGTAGAACAGGCAGATCAATGAAATATACTGCTGAGGGAGCAGCAGGCAGGTCAGGAGAGGTCTGCCGTGCCCTGTGGGTCACGAGGGGCGAGGATTGAGCTCACGCTGAAGTGACTTTAGCCTCCTAGTGCAGTGCTTTAACCCGCTGCACCATCAGGGAGGGCCCTCTGACTGACCTTTTGCTTCAGAAGGGGCACAGCAGGAAAGCAGGAGTCAGAGATTCTGTCTCACTGGACCCCCACTTCTGGTTGGGCTGGCTGGGTTCTGGAGTACAGCAGAAAATAGGGGTGCATTTCTCTATTCAACACCGATGCTCCCAACTTGGTTCCTGACTCTGCTATTATCATGAAACAAGTCCAATCCATTCCTTGGACTGAGCCTCAAAATCAAGACATTTTACGAGCCCCCAACCTTGGTAGACAAATCCATCTAAGTGACAAAAAGCTTGGTGCATTAAGGTTAAGTTCTAGTGCCCCCAAAAGAATTTTAGAAAGCTGTTCTTTATCAGCTTTTAAATGGAAAAATAAACAGAAACCCAGCCTATCTGGAATGTAGAGAAAACTTGGGTAGTGTTATTTTTTACAAAAATGGGTGGTGCTTCGAACTGCATTTCCCACTTATCCCAAGAGGAAACTCTTGATGGGAACCCCCAAAACGAAAATCCTCACCAAGGGGGTACCTACTATGAAATCAACAAATTTGGCCAAAGGGAGTATTCAATTTTGTTTTGAGGTTGTTTGTAGCTCTTTGGTAACACAATTACTAAGTAAGCAGAAACTGTGTGGTGCAGGGTCTAATGGGGCTACTGGGGTTTCTTGTTCTGTCTCTTGGGGTGTCTTCGACCTTCACTATCTACATTACAGGATCTTTTCAGTCAGAACGATCCTTTGGGGCTGCATACACAGATAAGTCCTGTGCCTCTGTCTGGAACTAGATTAGCCTGGTGCCAGAGGGAGAAGTATTTTTAAGTTTAAATTTTCAAATATATTCACAACATACTTAGAGGTCACTAGACATAGAGGTCAAAGAATGAGAGATGAAGCATAAATCATGCCTGCATGGGAGGAAATGAAATCTGTATGTGGAGTAGATTTTTTTAATATAATAGGTTATTTTTACATCATTTTGTGCATTTTTCCATCTTAAAGTAGATTTCTATGAAAACAGCATTTTCTGGATACAGATGGCCGTGCTCGCTGGCCCATGCGCCTGACGGGTGTCTGACTCCACTTCACGGGAGACAGCTGCTTCATCCACGGCCCAGGAGCTCCTGGTTCACTTACCTTGTGTACAAACTGTTCCACTCTGGTCTGAAGGCCCCAGACTTCGAACTTCACGGTCACCAACTTGTAGGAGCACATGATGGGCTGATGGTTATCTCTCCAGCCTTCCTTTAACTTTCCCCGTCCTGTCTTCTCCGACCTGAAGTGCTTAGGATCCTGGACAAAATACATGAAAGAAATCGGAACTTAACAATCTCAACCATCACATATATAAAGTGTCGAGAATGGGCAAGTCCACAGAGCCAAGCTGCACAGAGACTGTTAATGGGCATAGCATTCCTGTGGGGATGATGAAAATATTTTGTGGGTAGGTCATGGGGGGAAAAAAAGAAAATGTTCTGTAGTTAGCGGTTATGTTAGCACAACTTTGTGATGGAACGTGTTAAAAACGGCTGAATGATACACTTAATTAAAAGTGTTGAATTTTATGGCATCTCAATTAAAAAGGGGTTACAATATAAATAGATGGTGAATTGGTAGCTCATCTATTTAAAGCTAGATTTGTGACACTGCTTTGCCTCTTTTTCCTGATCTCAGGACCAATAAATATTACTTTTAAAATAATGTCTAATTCATCAAAGTGGTTTCAACAACTTTGAACAATTATTCAGCAATATCTGTGTATATGCACAAAGGTAAGCGCATGCCTACCTATGACCCAGTGATTCTATTTCCAGATGAAATCAGTGCACACGGTCACCAAAGATTACCGCAGGGAAGCTCACACCAGCTTTAACTATAGTTGGCACAAAATCCGAACACCTCAAATATTTATCATCAGGAAAACAATTGGTGGTAAGTATACATTATAGAATAATACACAGCAATGAAAAAGAACAAGTTGTAGATGCCTGCACAAAAATGATGACCCTCACAGGCATGACACTGAGCAAAAGTAGGCAGATACAATGGTGTACACATTGTATGATTCCAACTTAAGCAAAACTTATCCTAAAATATCAGCAATCACATCTTGGAAGAGGGGCTTTATTGTGATGGGACATCAGAGAAACTTCTGGGATGATTACACGTTCTTTTGGATATAATGTGTAAAAAATTGTTGAGTTTCACACAAAAGAAAATGAAATAAGAAAAACAAAACTTTTTCTTAAAGTTAACCATTTAGTATTTACTCAATGATTGCCATGTGGAAATCAGCTATCAATGATTTCAGAGGGGATTATTGTTCAGAGACACCTGAAAAGAAATGTATAAATTCATAAAGTAGGAGAAATCTGCATACACTTACAAATATATTTATTTTCTTTAGTTTTATTTATTTATTAAAAAATATTTATTCATGCATAGAGAACTGGGATACAGGCCAGAGGTACAGGGGCGGTGAGAGGATTCACCAGAGACAGAGTGGGGAGCATAACAGGCCGAATGATGAAGTACACTGCTGAGGGGAGCAGCGGGTGGGTCTGGAGAGGTCTGCTGCGCCATGTGGGTCGCCTCCCTGGCTGGGGATGGAACTCTTGCTGAAGAGGCTGTGGCCAGCTTCAGAGTGTTGTGCTTTAACCCACCAGGGAGGGACCTTCTTTAGTTTTAATCAGTACATTGCCATATAACATTATGTAAATTTAAGGTAAACAACACGCACAATTTAAAAAGGTTCAAGAGATGTTCTCATTATCATAAAGAAGACCTTGCTTTGGGGGGTCCTTGTCTGGTCCTATGTCAGAAACCCCTCTGGTAGAAGGCTACTGGAATTCCTGTCATCCTTCAAGGGAAATGTGGAATCCTGAGGGGAAACAGCATCACAAACACAGGCGAGGAATGAACAGCAAAAGAATGACGGTCTCCTCTCCTGCAAGGGCCTGGTGGCCATGAGGAAAGGCAGGTCTTCTTAGACCAGGAGCCAGATTAGCCTGGCCTGCCCTAGCCCTCCGGCTAGACAGGGCCTCAGGGGTGGGCCTGGCAGGGAAAGTCTGCTTAGAGCTGTGGACAGGTTTGGTTACTGCGGTCAGGCTGAGGCTCTGGCAGGCCCATGTGGCACTGTGTCCTGGCAGGGGCTTGTGGGCCGCACCCACTCACCTTCCCCTACAGACCAGCCTCCTGTGAGGACCTTTTGTCAGGCTGCTTCCACAGCTGATGCTCCGCCAGGAACACGCACGGACCAGGCCCCATGCCCACATGAGGACAGTGCCAGGCCTGCAGCCATGTCCAGGTAGAGCTCTCAGCTTTCCCGCCCAGTCCCTAGTCCCTCTCTGAGCCCCCCCAGCTGTCAGGGTGACCCACCATTAGAACACCATCCACGACACGACTGTAGGATAAATAAAATGCACAGCCAGGAAATAAAGGCTTCTTATGTTCTTGCCTGCCTTTCTGGCATCTTTTCTGCACCACAACCCAAGCCACACCTCCAGTCTTGCGAAGCTCCTGGCAGCCCTGTGCTCCAAAGTTCCTCTTCCTCAATTTCCGTCTCCTGGTCAGCTCATCCACTTTGGCTGACTCTTCATCTTCTTTTTAAAAAAATACTCATTTATGCATATACGAGCTGGGGCACAGGGCAGAGGTGCAGGGGGTGAGAGGATTCACCAGAGACAGAGTGGGGAGCAGAACAGGCGGGTCTGCTGAAACACTGCTGAGGGGAACAGCGGGTGGGTAAGGAGAGGTGTGCTGGGCCATGTGTTTCACTGCCCTGGCTGGGGATCGAACTCATGCTGCAGTGGCTGCTGATGGTTTGATAGCACTGAGACTTTAACCCCAGTGCCACCAGGGAGGCCCAGCTTTTCTTTTTTCTAAGACTGACCTCAAACATCCCCTCTGACCCAAGGACCCCTTCAGAATGAAGGCACCTACTTTCTGCTCCCAAAGCCTCCTCTGCATCTGCCTGGCATCACAGGTCTGCACCTCTATCTCCCCAATACCTGATGTGTGGGTGCTCCCCCCACAGTGCTGGCACATGAGCTGCTGAACAAGCCCTTTCTGAATGAAAACTTGAACCCTGTGGGGACCCGTTACACACTCAGGGCCGGGGCATCAGCATCTCTATCCAAAGTGGGCAAATCCTTCCATCAAAGGTAGCCACACCCAACAAACTCCAGTCCCCTGGAGGGTAACAGGAAAGCTGGTTTCTTTCCCCACTTTTCCGTTGTCTCGCCCACAAGAGGCCGAGGATGAGTATGATAAGCACACCGATAACAGACTAGGAGACACTGTGGTCTGGGGCACAGGTGGCAGTTTTGTACCTCCAATGCCAGTTGAAGCAAGCCAGGAACTACCAGAATTGTCTGCCTAGGCCGGAGAGATTATAATTTAATGGTATGATACCCCAAAAAGGCAAAAGCTCAGAAACAAGCCCCTAAGAAGTGGCTGATTGACATCAGCTGTATTGCACATCCCAAGACAGTCAATGAAACCTTTGAGGAAAGTGTCTAACCCCACAGTCCAGGGCAGAGAAAGCTCTGCCTTCCCAAGACACCCTGGGACACAGGTAGAAGATGTGATGTTTACAGCCATGGAGCTAATTCCTACCTGCCCCATGTCCCTCCATCACACTACACCACTGAAAACGAAAAGACCAAAACTTCAAAAATGTACCACACCAGGCCCACTATGGCAGACAGTTTCCAGGGACCATTATCAGCAGCAGTCTGTCCCTCAGGTGCTGCATGCTTTTCCCTTGAGACTAACCTGGTGTGTGACTTGCTTTGACTAACAAAGTGGCAGAGAGACGCCATGTTAATTTAGCCCTTCCAGGTATCTCGTCTGCTGGGATACTGGTCACGTGGGCAGAAGCACACCCATCCCACAGAGCAAAAAAGCCACCTTTGGTAGTTCATTCCAAACATACAGTGCTGAGGAACAGATTTGCCCAGGGAATCCCATCAAACGGCAGAACGGTGAGAATTTATGCATACAGAACTGGCGTACAGGCCAGAGGTGCAGGGGCAATGAGAGGATTCACCAGAGACAGAGTGGGGAGCAGAACAGGCAGATGGACAAGTACACTGCTGAGGGGAGCAGCGGGCGGGTCAGGAGAGGTCTGCCACGCCATGTGATCTCCTCGGGGCAGGCGGGAATCGAACTCATGCGGAAGCGGCTTTACCTTCTCAGTGCTGTGCTTTAACCCGCTGCGCCCAACATGCTGCTGTTTTAAGGCGCTCAACGCCAGGATGGACTGTTAGTTAGCAAGAAATAACAGAACAAATACAACTGGAGCACCAATGATGGAGAATGAAGGCTTCCTTGTCCTCTCACGGAACACCCCAAAAGTTCATGCAGTAGCCACACACCCAACAAACTCCAGTCCCCTGGAGGGTAACAGGAAAGCTGGTTTCTTTCCCCACTTTTCCATTGTCTCGCCCACAAGAGGCCGAGGGTGAGTATGATAAGCACACCGATAACAATCTTGACACAAGACATGACCTCTGTGCTTGGCCAACCAGGCCATGCAAAGTCAATCCTCGTAAACCTGAGTGGGGCTCGTCCCACTTGTGTGAAGAACTGGATAAAGAAAGACTGTTACGGAGCCGGCAGCAGAGGGAGGCAGGAGGCCAGACTCCCAGCAGCCCTATGTGGAGGAAACAAAGGAGCTGGTGAAGACAGCAAGCATGGGAGGCCTGGGAGGGAAATGCCACAGAGACACAACTGTGTCCTGAGCTGCCCTGTTCCTCTCAGACACTCCAGTGGGCCAGAATGTCTGACAAGCTACACTCCTTGCTCCTCTCCCAGGACACAAATCTCTGATTCACAGACTGGCCTCAGCTTGTTTCTTCAGTCAACCACTGCTGGGTTTGAAATGACACCTCTTCTAGAATCTTCAGGTACATTCCAGACATTTCAAAGATAAAACAAGACTCTACAGTATGTAACTGGAACACCGGTGGGTTGGATTTCTAAAGCAGCTAAGAATTGTGGGACCTTGGGTTCCCTGGTGGCACAAAGGGTTAAATCTCAGCACTATGAAGCTATCTGTAGCCATTGTAGCACAACTTCGATCCCTGGCCAGGGAGCTGACCCACAGGGTGCAGCAGACCTCTCCTGTCTCTCCCACTGTTCCCCTCAGCAGTGTATTTCAGTGGATCTGCCTGTTCTGTTCTTGTTCTGTCTCTGGTGAATCCTCTCACCTCCTTGATCGCTAGCCTTGCATGCATAACTAAGTAAATCTTTCAAAAACAAAACAAAACAAACTGCAGGGTCCCACAGCAAAGTTCAGTTCTGAAAAGTGAAAAGGACTACTTGCAGAGCAAAAACCTTGGAGATGCTTCAGCCCATGTGTGATTCCAGATTGCACCCCCAAAATTATAAAATTTTGTTAGGCTATTGCCAAATAAAGTCTTGGGGAAAGTCTAGATGAGGATAAGATGTGTGCTATATTTTAAAGATTCAGGATAGAAGTGGAAGCTGGAAGTGAGACTTTGGTTTCATGTCCTTGATTTTATAAATAAGGACACAGGCCCTAGAGAATGATAGATTTTGCCCCCAAACCACAGGTGCTCAGTAATGGGCCGAGACTGGAATCCCAGCCTTCCCTAATTCTAGGCCGATGTTCTTTCCACTACATTTACTTCTAATATTAAACAGCGAGAGGGTATTTTTTGTTATAGCCAGATGCCAAAGAAGCAATTAACAATTGGGCTTTTTATGGCAACTGTGTGTTGATATTTTTTTTTTCACAAGTCTGGTGTCATATCTACAGCTGCTGATTTCATCTAGTAAACCGCATCCGTGGCCTATAATTAGGGATTCACTTTCAAAGAGCTGGAAGGAGGTAAGGGAGAAGGATTCACCAGAGGACTCCTTTAATCAAAACTCAAGATCAGAAATGAACATCCAGCTGAATGCCTTTGAATGAAAATGAGCCAAAAAAAAAAAAAAAATCTAGTCAAACCATCTAGAACATTCTAGTCACTACAAACTTTTCGACCTTTCCCCCTTGCACCCCTCCTCCCCTCTGCTTGTTCTGGTTCATCTCCTGATACCCATTCTTCTGGAAATTATTTTCTTATTTTGCCACTGGAGTCTGGGACATCTAAGCAGCACATTCCTGTGATGGTGGACCTTAAAACCTTTGACTTCTTATTACTTTTTAAAAAACACTTATTTATGCATACACGAACTGGCATACAAGCCAGAGGTGCAGGGGCAGAGGATTCATCAGAGACACAGTGGGGAGCAGGACAGGCAGATCAATGAAGTCCACTGCTGAGGGGAGCAGCGGGGAGACAGGAGAGGTCTGCTGTGCCCTGTGGGTCACCTCCCTGGCTGGGGATCGAAATCGTGCTGCAGTGGCTGGCAGTAGCTTGATAATGCTGTGTCTTTAACCCCTGTGCCTCCAGGGAAGCCTGACTTTTTATTACTTTCAAATTTCTGGTTTGTGTTTCACAGCTTTTGTAGAATTTGGTTCTGGTTCAAACTGTATTATATAAGTTCTTTCTAAGAGATCTGGATTGCTTTTGTGTTTTAAACATTTACTGATTTAAAATGAGGTTCATAAACCTCCATCTTCATCTCCCATGTTACAACCCCCCCGGGCCTACCCCACACTTCAGGTTCAGGGTTTGGCCTATTTGAAAAGGACACAGAGTTGACTTTAGTGTGAATGAAAGATGAAAATCCCTTGAGATGTCTGCTGGATCTCCCCAAGCGCAACTGGAAGACAGAATACAGGTTGTTAAGAGGGTTGAGTGGCACCCCGTTCCCCCCAACAAGATCTGTAAGTGCTGGGGAGATTCCCAGTACTTACAAAGGTGACCTTATTTGGGCAAAAAAATCTTTGGAGATGCAATTAAGCTAAGGATCTCAAAATGAGATCATTTTAGATTAAGAAGGTGGGCTCTAAATCTAATGACTTGTGTCCTTACAAGTGACAGAAAAGGACAAGAGAGACAGGCAGGCACTCGGCAGCGGCAGAGGCAGAGGGTGGAGACAGGCAGCTGTCAACCAAGGACCTCCTGGGGTCGCTAGGGGCTGGGGGAGGCCAGGGGGGATTCTGCTCCAGAGCTTCACCTGGATGTTGGAGTGTGGCCTCCAGAGCTGGGGGAGAAGTCTCTGGCATGAGAAGGCTACCCCCCAATGCCACTGCTCTAAGGGTTTGGGGGTGGGGTCTGGGCACCCAGTGTTTCAAAAGGCAAGGCTGACTGACTGCTAGAAGGTACCAGAAGCACCCCTGTGCTCCAGGTGAGGAATGCGAAGTTCAGAGGCATTCGGTGACTTACCCACCGTCCCCCAGGATCAAGCTCTGGAGGACCTGACTTCCAGTCTGGGCTCTCCAATACTTCTGCCACATGGACAGGACATTTGCGTCTGAAGTTCTGGCACGATCTGTCAGAACAGCTCTTCCATCTCCTCATCTATAGGCTGACGTCAATGCTAATTCCCTTAAGCTTAAATTAAATTGGGTAACATAGGCAAAGTCCCCGAACTGACACCCCACAGAAAGTATGTGATTGTGGGCCTCTCTGGTGGCACAAAGGGCTAAATCTCAGCATTATGAAGCTATTCGGACCACCGCAGCATGAGTTCGATCCCCAACCAGGGAGGTGACCCACTGGGTACAGCAGACCTCTCCTGACCCGCCTGCTGCTCCCCTCAGCAGTGTACTTTGTCAATGCGCCTATTCTGCTCCCCACTCTGTCTTTGGTGAATCCTCTCATTCCCCTGAACCTCTAGCCTAGATCCCAGCTCTTGTGTGCATAAATAAATAAATCTTTAGAAAAAAGTGTGTGATCCTAAGTGAAAAGCACGAGAGACAGACACATCCTTACAGATGGTGTAATGCAGTTTCCTCATATCAAGCTCCTCGAAAGTGAGGCAGCCAGGATACCCCAAGTGTTGGAGGGTTACTCTCTTTTTTTTAAAACAAGATTTATTTATTTATGCACACAGAACTGGCCCAGGCCAGAGGTACAGGGGGTGAGAGGATTCACCAGAGACAGAGTGGGGAGCAGAACAGGCCGACTGACGAAGTACACTGCTGAGGGGAGCAGCGGGGAGACAGGAGGGGTCTGCTATGCTGTGTGGGTCAGCTCGAGGTGGGGACTGAACTCGCACTGAAGTGGCTGCGGCCAGCCTGCAGTGCTGTGTCCTAATTTGTTGCGCCACCAGCGCGGGCCTGTGGGTTACTCTTAGTTACTGCCTTGTTATCCTGTGGTTGAGGGGACAGAAAAGCCAGGACTGCCATCTTCATGCAGGTGTGCCAGTGCCAGTGAGAGGTGGGTGGGTGTCTCCTCCTCAGACGCTGTCCCCCATCAGGGTCACAAGTACCGAAATCCCGGGAGAAGGGCCTCTGCTTGCTGGACTCTGCAGCCAGGCTCTGGGCCAAGACAAGGGGTCATCTCCAGAGCCCCCACTTCTGCTTATGCTTCAGAGGTGGCTACACCCTGTTCCCAGTTGAAGGAGCAGAGAGCAGAGCAGGCGCCCCCCTGCTGCTCATCCCAGAAGGAAGCCACCTCACGGGGGTGAGGGGCGTGTGCTCCATGGGGCGATGCTAGTGTCCATGATGTGGTTTGCTGGCAATCTCCAGCTAGTAGAGCCACAGTCAGTCACGTGCCATCGCCCTGCGTGAACTCACAGCATCCTCTCTGTGTCTGCCTTTCTATAAGGACACCAGCCCTGGTGGGTTAGGGCCCAGCAACCTCACTTGAACTTGATTACCTCATAAATACTGTTTCCAAATAAGGCTGCACTCAGTCGGTGGGTTGGGGGGGGGGGATGAGGGTTTCTTCTTTCTTTTTATTTTTTCTAAGATTTATTTATTCATGCTTATAGAACTGGGGTACAGGCCAGAGATGTGGGGGTGAAAGGATTCCCCAGAGAGAGTGGGGAGCACAACAAGCAGATCTACTAAACACACTGCTGAGGGGCGCAGTGGGCGGGCCAGGAGAGGTCTGCCGCGCCATGTGGGTCACCCCCTGGCTGGGGATGGAACTCGTGGCTTCAGAGAGCTTCATAGTGCAGTGCTTTAACTTGCGCCACCAGGGGGAGCCCAGGGGATGCGGGTTTCAACATATCTTTTTGGAAAGACAAAATCCGAACCAGGTTGGAGAGGTTTCCCAAGGCAAATATTCTAGATTCCCCTGTGACTCCTCCAGTGTCTGCCTGCTCCCTGGGTATTAATGCTGAACTGCACACTAGTTGCGGCTGGATTCACTGGGTGACTCGGATGTTCCCTAAAAGCAACGCTTTTGCCTCAATGACCCTTGAGGGCCCAGCAGTTGGCTGGTGGTCTCTAAACTCACCCAGGGAGAGCGCTGACTCCAGATCCTGCTGGCGCTCCCCAAGGCTTGACAGATGACAAGCTGGACCCTGGTAGTTCAAGCCCATCTGTGTGGAGGAAGGTGGGCTGGGGCCAGAGTTGTCTCCCCAGACCAGATGGACTTTGCTGGCTACCCTTCCCTTGTGGGTAGGTCCTGTGCATAGGGTCGGTGTAAGGAACACGGCTACAGCCACCACCTGAGACTTGCTTTCTTCCCAGGCTTCATTACCCACACGTGATACCTGACACGTGATTGCAGAAAGTGCTGAGGGCGCGAATATCCGCCTATGATTATGGACACCCGGCAGAGAAGCTGGAGAGCAAGGGGTGTGTGCATGAGGAAGTTCAGGCACCTGGCCGAGAAGCGAGAGACCGAGGAGGAGAGAAGCTAGAGAGAGGGGGAGCTTGGTTGTTGCCTGTCTTCTGCGCCCCTGTCCGCTGGTCTGCTGTGTGCCCAGTCCCCTGCTTCAGAATTAAAGGCTTGTCAAATCCATCAGAGGCTCCAAGATTCTTTTCGTTTTTAAAGATTTATTTGTGCATACAGAACTGGGGTACAGGCCAGAGGTGCAAGGGGGAGGTGAGAGGATTCACCACAGTCAGAGCGGGGAGCAGAACAGGCTGACTGATGAAGCACACTGCTGAGGGGAGCAGCGGGCGGGTCAGGAGAGGTCTGCCTCTCCATGTGGGTCAATTCCTGGGCGGGGATCAAACTCACGCTGAGGTGGCGTTAGCTTCTTAGTGCTGTGCTTTCTCCCGCTGCGCCACCAGAGAGGGCCCTCCAAGATTCTTTTCTGTCTACCCAAATCAACAGTGAAGCTGCCTGGTCTGGGACCATTGCACCACAACCAGTCACATTCCAGGCCTCACCTACCTTGCACCTGGGCAAGCAGGACAAAGAGCCGGGACTCCTTTATCAGTGTGGCCCATGTCCAAGCTGCCCTGTGTTTGTCAGAATCAGCCTCACGCCTTGGAGGTGCAAGGAGCCCCTAGGAGCCCAGGGCCTGGCTGGAGCGTGGCTTGCATCTCAGAGGCAATATTATTAGCTGTCGTTCACTGAGATAGAAAGTCTGCGTGATTAATTATGCTTTCAATTGAAACCACAAAGGAATCTACCCAACAGGGGCTTGCCCTGTTAATTGAAATTAGAAGTTTTTGATAAATGTTATAAATGAAAAAAGGGCTAAGCAGTAACTGGATAGGACAGGCTACATTATGTAACTACAATGCTCAGGCCTGAAATGAGGGACATTTGCTGACTTCTGGAACTTTTCTTGTAGACGCCAAAGTGTTACAGGTATTGTTCTCATTCCCCTTCAATGAATGGCCATTTCAACTTGGCAAAAATTAACCCTAAATTTGGACTAAGGTTTCTTGAACTTAAACCCTAAAGGCAAACACCTAAAAATGGAACAGGGAACTACACAGGGAAGGAACGACCAGAGGTCACCCAGGGCTGGGATGGGATTGGTGGCTGAGAAAGAGCTGTGAGCGCTCCAGCCTACTGGACTTCTTTTGGATGTGATGACCACGTTTTAAATTTGTGGTGACAGTTGCACCGATCTGAATATACGAAAACTTACTAAATGCTACACTCTAGATAGTGGGTTGTATGGTATGTGAACTATATCTCAATGAAGCTGTTCTGTTAAAGAAAATCAGACCTCAGGAGCCTTCAAGCTACTTGAGACTTGACCTAAAACTTGACTTAAAAGGTCAACGGCTGTGTAGCAGCTTAAACCTTCCACCCCCCACCCCCATGCAAATTGTAGCCAGAAGCAGCCGATTCTTGCTTTGTTAGCAGTTAATACCTAAAGTGCTATTTTTAAAGCCTTTGCTCTTGGCACTGAGTGTACCGCAAACACAGTGATTCTGCTCTGCCTCGGCAAAGGGACTCTCTTAAAGGAGCTTGACTCAGAAGATGTGCCTGACATGTAGAAAGGCAGAGAGAGAGCTAGTGGTGGTTGACGTAAGTTCGGGGCTAGAAAAACTCAAAACTCTGTTTGAAGAGGGAGCATGAGAATGGAAAATTTGAGTACAAACCACAAAAACGAATCGTTAGCGGTCTCCGGCCTTGGAGGTAGCCACTGCTGATGGCTTTCAGGAGCTAGAGAGGAGGAAGGCAGAGGGAGCCACAGGGAGGTGGCTGAGAGAAAGGAAAGGTGGGAAACACAAAGTAGCCAGTGGCTATGAAGTGCTTGCTGGACACCAGCGCCTGCTTTGCGCTCTTGACATACTCACTGAATCATTGTGGGATAAGAAGTACATCTGGGGCCCTCCCTGGTGGCGCAGCGGGTTAAAGCACAGCACAAAGAAGCTTAAGCCACTTCCGTATGAGTTCGATCCCCGCCTGCCCCGGAGGAGACCACATGGCATGGCAGACCTCCCCTGACCCGCCCGCTGCTCCCCTCAGCAGTGTACTTCATCAACCTGCCTGTTCTGTGCCCTGCTCTGTCTCTGGTGAATCCTCTCACCCTCCGCATCTCTGGCCTGTACCCCAGTTCTGTACGAATAAATAAATAAATCTTAAAAAAAAAAAAAAGAAGAAGTACATCTGACTTGACTCAAGGGGGGCTCAAGATGGGGCAGGAAACTGGAAGATAGCATGCTTGCAGGTGGGGACTTTGAGCTCCACCCACTGCCTGCTACCCACTGACCCCCGGGAGGTAGAGCCTGGAGGCTGGAGGCCAAATGCTATAACTCTTTAACAAGAACATCTGGGAGCGCTTCCAGGTTGGGGGGGGGTGGCACCCCAGAAATGGGCTGCATCCCTGCCTCGTACTTTGCTCTATATATCTCTCCCATTTGGTACTCCTGAGTAGAACCTTTGATAATAAACTCATCAATGTAAGTAAAGTATTTTTCTGAGTTTTGTGAGCCTTCCTAGTACATTCTTGAACCCTTGTTGGAGATCCAGGGAGCCCCCTGACCTGTGGAAGTTTGGTTGGCTGGAGACTTATGAATGGCATCCAAAGTGGGCGTTGTCTTGTGGGATCAAAGCTAACTCCAGGTAGAGAGAAGGAGGTGTAAAGTGAGGGAGGTCTGCACTGGGTGAACTGTCAGTGGATCTAGTTCAGACCTGCATTTCGGGAAACTAGGACCTAGACCTGAGGAACTGGGAATACGCCGGTCAATCTGGAACGTGAAGGCAAATGAAGGATTCCACTTGAGGGCCTGGGGCAGGGCAGGCAGGGAAGCACCATTTTTGAACTTTAGCACTTTGGGGTTTGAATAGAGGATACTGAAACTTCTAGCAGGTTATTTAGACTCTTTGAAACTCCACCTCCTTGCGTAGAAAACAGAGAGGAGAACATCTATTTCATCTGATGGTTAGGGCTAAATGATGTAACTGAATAAAGCAATTCAGCAAGGGGTTTTATTTTTCTCAAAAGTTAGTTCCTGGCCCTCCCTGGTGGCACAGCAGGTTAAAGTACAGCACTGAGAAGCTAAAGCCAGGTCTGCATGAGTTTGATTCCCTCCTGCCCCAGAGGTGACCACATGGCGCGGCAGACCTCTCCTGACCCGCCTGCTGCTCCCCTCAGCAGTGTACTTTGTCCATCTGCCTGTTGTGCTCCCCACTCTGTCTCTGGTGAAGCCTCTCGCCACCCCTGAACCTCTGGCCTGTACCCCAGTTCTGTATGTATAAATAAATAAATCTTAAAAAAAAAAAAAAAGTTAGTTCCTGTCCTTCTAAAGCCAGGTTTCGCAATTCTGTGAGGAAATCTGTTGAAACTTCTAAGGCCCAAGTTAATGAGCTAGTAATTGTATGTCTTTCTCTGGGCCCCTTAACAATAAAAGATGAAGACAAGCAACTTAATAGAACCTATTCTTTCCTGGATATTTTTGGAGCAGAAGCTGAACAATTGCACTTGGAGTCTGAATAAACAGAAAAAGTGGAGGAGAGAATCACTGGTCAGGCTTTATTTCTCAAGGGGAAAAACACCACTTCCGTTATCACAGAGCATCACCCTAGCTAATCAGAAGCACCTTGGGCAAGGTCAAGCTGGAGGACCTAGTGGACACTGGCCTTGGATTGGAGGAAATAAAGTCAGGTGAGGGTCACTCCAGGCAGCCCGGACACAGAAGCAAACTGCAAGTGTATATCATCATCAACATCATTGCTGGCATGGAGGCGTTGGGTGAGATGCCACAGATGGCATCAGATGCCAACAGATGGCAAGAAACTCAAAGGCACTGACCCTCCCTTGGTCAGGGGACATGCAGGTTTGCAAGGCTACTTCCTTTTCCCTCCACAGTAAGTAACAGTGGCTACAACACGTGAACACAGAGAATGGCGTGCTCTCAGGCAGCGTGGCCCTACCGAGAACAGATCATGGCTGTGACAAAACAAGGTGCCCCTTGGCCTTTGGGGGAGCAGCTGAGCCTCGGGCGATGTGGCTCATCTCTGACCAGAGTATCCTCCCCAATTTGCCCATCAAACAGATCATTTTCTGGAGGTGTCACAAGAAAGGGTGGGGCAATTTGGCTCTAAGGCCCTTTGCCCCAGCCTGGGGCCTTTCCTGTGGCTCCTTGGGCCCCCTCCTCTGGGTGGGCATTCAGGGCGGGGCCCAGGTCCATATGCTTTAAGGTTTCCAAGGTGATTCTGATCTGACTTGGGAACTCTGCTCTCAGGGTCAAGAAGTTTTAACTTAATGAGACATCAGCAGGAGTTGATGTGGCTGGCTCAAGGCCTAAGCAAGTTGTGGATCTCATGCCTGTTTTCTTGAAAGTACAGAGGGAGGATCTCACTCCATGAGATGGAACTGAAGGACTTGGAAGCATCTGCTCACTGCTGGCTGACAGCCGTGGGCCCTTTGGCATTTGCCTCCTTCTTTTCAAAGTCTTAAGTGTTATTTTTCTAAAATACACCTGGTAAGGAGACTGAGGGTCAGTAGTGAACTGGACACCAAGGCTGCTGTGGGCACCTTCCTGAGCCTCCAGAGCCACCGACTGTCCAAAGTTGTCCAGTCCACAGTCAAGATAACTTCTTCAGTTTCTGAGAGGTGAAGCAGGTACATGCCACGGTGAGTGCAGTTTAGCCAGCAACATAAGTAATAACAAAATGGCTTTAGTTTCCGGGCCTCCCTGATGGTGCAAGGGGTTAAAGTCTCAGCACTATGAAGCTATTCGGACCACCGCAGCACGAGTTCGAGCCCCTGTCAGGGAGCTGACCCACATGGCGCAGCAGACCTCGCCTGTCCTTGCCACTGCTGCCCTCAGCAGTGTATTTCAGTCAATCTGCCTGTTCTGCTCCCCACTCTGATGAGTCCTCTCATCCACCACACCTCTGGCCTCTACCTCAGCTCTTGTGTGCATAAATAAATAAAATAAATCTTTAAAAAAAAAATGGCTCTGGTTTCTGAAGAATCGTGCTGTACCTGCAGAAGTTTCCGTAATCTTGGGCACTGAGGACATTGGAACCAACCCTCTGATCCTCTTCTCCATTCTTGCCAACAAGCAAAAGGCTCAATAAACACACTAGTGGCATCACTCCTGGCGGCTGTTCGCACTGGGTTTCTACTGAATCACCAGTCCAGCAACACATCTTGAGACCTCAACTCCAGGGCACAGCATTTATTAAGTGCTTACTGTATGCCAGTTTTTGAATCCCTTGACCAGCCTTTCACATCATGTCAATGATCTCATCTCTTCATGCAGCCTTTCACTCGAAAGGAGGAAGAGATTCAAGATGCAGTAACGGGAGGTGAGGATGTGCACTGGCCGTGATGGCGTGGGGGGCTCCCCAGAGCCAGGCCCTTCTTATCTTAGGGACGAGTCAAGCAGACACGAACGCCCAAGCTGGCGATTCCCTCCCGTAGTTTCTAGAGGTCACATTTTATGCAGACACCTCTACAGCAAGCCCAGCTGCCTCGCCGTCCATGGATGTTTTGCTTGGAGGAATCCTCCCTTTTGGGACATGGAGTTGATCCCCATGGGCTCTTTCCATGGAATCAATGACCCAACTACCATCATCATCAACTTCACTCCTGGCTGAGACTTGGAATCTCTGCTTTTGATCTGGCATTTGCCTTTACTTTGTTTGACCTACTTGGCCTGGCATTTCACTATCAAATCCAATTGGTAAGATTTGCAACTGTACTGTGGGCACCGAGGTCTGGGGGATCTCACTCATGCAAATTACTGAATTTGTTTAGACTGTTTTTCCCTTGAACAACGGAAAAATAAAACCCCTTTCTGTAGGATGGAGTCGGCCAAGGCTGTTTCTCCGGTTCCTGTTAAAAATTGGCTCTGCTTAAAACAGCAAAGGAAACAGCGGCAGTTTAACAAATCAGTTCCAGTCAGGGGACTTCAGACGACCAGACGACCTGGCTCTCTTTTATTTGGTAGAAATGAGACAGAAAGAGAAACCTACTGGTTCCTTGGGAAATAAGTTGCACATTATTGGTCTAAAAATGCTGTAGCTAGGGTTGTTGAGGGCGGGTTTCATTTCATGAACAATATTATTGTTGCCTCTTAAGAGGACTGTTGAGGAAAGGGGTTAATGGAAGAGGGAGGGGAGTTGGTTGACCAAATTGGGGGTCCTAAACCTCTTGATGTCCAGGGGGCCTGCCCTCATCCAGCTCAAAGACACCAATGAGTTGCCTCGCATGGTGTCTGGTGGCTGCTTCTCTTGCAACTTGCAGAATTAAAGCCAATTCCTTGGCTTGGCATTCAAGGCTGCCTCTCCTGCTGCAGCTACTCAGTGGCTCTTGAATTCGCACTGGAACTCCCTGCCTGGGCCCTCACTTATGTAGCCTTTTCAGTTCTCATTCATTTTCAAGTCAGTTTGCTCCCAAACAAGCATAGGTCAGAGGGTAATTTCATATGGCTTTGGAGTGGGGACAATTTGGCTGTCTCTAGAAAGTTTTAGATCTACATACCCATTCCCAGCAAGTTCACTTTAAGAATTTATTCGACAGGATTTTATTTTTTAGTGCAGCACCCAGAAGATTTTATCTGAGGCGATTTCCTGCAGAACGGCAAGAGCAAAAATATGGAAACACCCCAAGTGTCCACCACGTAGAGAGTGGCCGGCACTGCTGTCACAGTGAAGTGGCCAGCTGGTCTGGTCAGGGGCGGCTAGGTAGGTTGCAAGGTGGTTAGTAGAGCGGAAGCTGACTTTTAGGAAACGATCTTTTCTGTTAAGCAAAATTTTGTTTTTAACTTTTCAAGGGAAAACAATTGAAACAACTTGGGTGATTTGCGAGAATGAGCTCCCCAAGACCTCTGCATCCCGTCACCAACAGCTACCTCTGGGAAGAGGCGATGTAACACAGGGGTGGTTCTGATGCTACATATTTATATTATGTCAGATTTTAATTTTTATGAAGAGGAGTTTTTAAAGGCCCAGTTCAGACTCCACCTCTCCTATAAAGCCTGCCCAACTGCTTCTGTTTATGGGGTGTTAGTGCTTGTGCACAGGAGTCTGGGGGTGCTGAAGGCATTTCTCCCGCTGCCTCGGTGGTGTGGTCATTTAGACTCTTGTGTTGTGAGCCTTTATCCTCCCACCCCATCCATGTTCTGGAACATCGAGGAGTGGCAGTTTCCCTCCACCCTCCCTGGGACAAAGCCTTCCTGGCCAGGCTGAGGCGCCCCCCTCCCACACACAGGAAGCCACTCAGATATCACCTCAGCCACCCTCTGTGCCTTTCCAGTCTGTCAGCTGGACTGGCGTAGCACACGTGGTCTAATTTGTAACAGGAAGGGGCGTGGGGGAGAAACAAAGCCCCTATCTCAGGGGACCACCTAGCCTCCCGTGTCCACTGTGAGGTCACTGCAGCTCCACGCTGCCCCTGGGGGGCCACTGTAGGCCAGGCCGCTGGAAAATGGTGCCTGCCCTCCTGGAAATGGTGTCTGTGTTGTTTGCGGCATTGAGGAAGCTGCACAGGTGAACGTTCTCCTCCCCACAGCCCCCTGAAAGCCCGTCAGGTACTGTCCCGGCCACTTCCAGGGGCTGCCGCCACGTGCTTCCTCTGGATTTCTACCAGCGCTGGCCTCATGTGACCCCAGCAGGGGGCAGGCCCAGAGTCCCGTGATGCAGCTGCCATCACTGGGGAGCACCCTGGCAGCAGAGTCGCGCTCCCTCCTCCCGGGCCGGTGGTGCAGTCAATTCTTTTATTATCCAAAAGGCATCCAGCCCCAGGAAAGTTGGAACCCATCACAAAACAGCTGCGCGACTCTCAGAAAGAAACAGATGGAGGGAGGAAAAAGGGAAAAAAATGACAATAACAACACAACAACAAACCGAACTCCACAACGTATCCCAGCACGACACCCCAGCTGGGGGAAATCTGGCCACTTGGCGATCACTGAAAAATTTCACCACCCTCCACCGCCAAGACGCAGATCAAAATGAAAATATTTTTAATTTGAGGGAGCTGAGTGGTTTGGATGGAGTGCTCTGTACTGAGGGGACAGCTGAAAACGACAATATTTACTCATTTTGTCTCGTTTCCCTTTCTGGGGACATGTCCTACTTAGCAAGCAGCATTTAATCTCTCACCCTTGACAGTTATCGGAAAAGTTTAATGTCTCTCTCTTGGTCGCGGTCTCTATCCCTTCAGAGGGAATTCAACAGATATTTAGGTCGGTGTGACCAATGACCTGGCTGCGGAAGGGTTTCTCGGTCCAGGAAGACGCTGCAATCCAGGAGTCTGCAGGCTGAGTTCAAAGCGTTTCCACTGTGACCCAACTTAAGGGGACGCTCTAAATCAAATTCTACCTAAAAGCTCCCCTGCAGGGTCCTGTGTCCAACTCACCCCATAGGGCGTCCACGCTCTCAGACAGCCTCTCCTTATCCTTCCTCCTTTCTCAAGACCTGAGTTCAGGACCTTGTACATTTCCCCATTAAGACTATTACACTCTGATGATTGGTAAGAGTTAATTAAATACTAAGTTAATTAAACACTTTGAAATTGAACTGTGATGGATACAGAAAAAATGAAACGTATACATACAGGAAGGGGTACTGGACAGAAAAAAAAAACAAACAAAAAACTATTACACTCTGGGGGCCTCCCTGGTGGCTCGAGGGGTTGAAGCACAACACTGTGAAGCTGCCGGCAGTCGCTACAACACGAGTTTGACCCCCAGCCAGGGAGCTGACCCACACGGCCCAGCAGACCTTGCCTGTCCTTGTCTACTGCTCCCCTCAGCAATGTATTTCAGTCGATCTGCCTGTCCTGCTCCCCACTCTGTCTCTGGTGAATCCTCTCACTTTCCTGCACCTCTGGCCTGTACCCCAGCTCTTGTATACATAAATAAATATAATCTTTGGGAAAAAAAAAAAGAAAACTACAGCAAACCATTACGCTCGATCTATCTCAGTTCGATAGAGACTTCTCAGATCAGCCAAAGATCAGGCCCAAAGGGTAAACACTCAGTCTCTGCAGCCTCGTGCCTGGCACAGAGCCTGGCACAGAGCCTGGCACACAGCAGGCATTTCATGAATAGAAACTAAAGAAATTCATGAATGAGTTTTGCTCCTGGTAGGTTTTACGGACTTTCCTTCCCCTCAATTGTTTTACAATAGGGAGACCTCTCAAATCTCAAATCTGCCCCCGTGGGCGTTTTGGGGGCTTCATTCTCTGTTGTGGGACATCCTGGGAACCTCAGCCTCCACACGGTAATACCTTAGCCAATACTCTTTCCCTGCGGTGGGGGGAACCATCAAAAACGTCTGCAGATGCTGCCTCGGGCAAAGCTGCCCCCTCTGGAGGACCACCGAGCCACCTCTGCCGTTTATTCCACAAATCACTGAAGGCAACAAAAACATAGCACCCAAAGACCCTCTACTTCAACCTGCTCTTAGCAGGGAGTGACACTGCTTTTCTCTCTTTCTACTCCAGGCACCTCTGAAAATCTGGTAGCTATTTGCCCTCTACATCTGTGTCTCCAGGGGATACATAGCAGCAGCTAGGGGGCCCACAAGACCCCAATTCTCCAGTCTCTCCTGGTCTTGAATGGCAGCCAGGTCCTGGGAGCAAATGGAGTTGGAGCACTGGACGTCACCGTAGTCAACACGCTCGGCCTCTGATCACAGACAGCTGAACCTCACTTGCAGGGATCATCCAGGCTGGACTAGTACTGTAGGTCGGGTATTGAGGTATGTTCTTGCACCCCCAAACTGCCAACTCGGTTTTGCCGGTGCCCTCTGTGGGCAAACTGTGACTTACTACACGGAGCCTCATTCCTGGGCTGGGATCTTCTCCTTGAAGTTCTGGCAGACCATCAAAGGTCTGGGGTAGGAATCTTGGCAACGAGACGAAGCCACGTACCAACCACGTAACAAGCCCAACCTGCTTGGGTTGTGGCTTCACCTCCCTTTTGCTGCTCTGGTGGTGCTAATGGGATGGGCTGCAAAGAGCTTGACAGCTGTGATGGGGGACAGGGTCTTGGTGGGGGTGTGTTGCGCCTAATGGAGGCGATCTCTTCTTGAGAAATCACACCGATTTCTCTTTCTTACATAGGCTGCTGGCCTCAAGAGGCGGCGACAGACACGCGAACAGAACTCGAGACTGAGAGGCTCTTGGGACTGCAGCCCTTGATGTGACTCGGCACGCGGTGCTGGGCTGGGCTCTCCGCTGACCCCAGGCCTCCAAATACCCTTCACATCCCTGGCGAGACGAGGGCTGCCAGGCAGAGGGCTCCCAGCGGAAAATTCCCAGCTTCGGTCACCTTAATAAGACAGGTGCTCCTGTCTGTAGGGTTCAGAAGTTTCCAGGGAGAAGCAGAAAAAAGAAAAGAAAGTGTTGCAATCCCCTCCTTTGGCCTGGCTGGCAGTTTGTGCGATGGGAGCCGTGGACAGCAGTGACCCAGATAACCCTGGTCTGAATTCACAAGCATCAAAAATCTCGCGACAGCCTGCCCACCAGCCCTTCAGCTTTCTGCACAGAAAACGTGTTCCTGTTTATGATGCCGACAGCATCAGCTTACAAAGATGGACTGGGAAAAAGAGCTGGGGAAGCTTGTGCTTCGGATAAAAAAACAAAAGAGGATCTTGATGCACAACTGTTCGTTTCGCGGCAACAGATTCATTTTAGTTCACAGCACCGGTTCTCACCCTGTCTCTGCCGGAAGGAAAAACAAAGCCCCTGGCTCTCACGCAGCCATTCAACAACTGTGTCGTGAGCACCTGTCCCATGTCGCTACCCTGCTGCTGAGGTCGGGGATGAAGCGGGCAGCCATGTTTGTGGCGCTCACAAGAGAACCTGTGAATGCAGCGTGAGCTAGAAGCCCGGGACCAGAACTCTGCTGGCTTCCAGATGAGGGTGGGAGTGGGGTGTCCGGGAAGGCCCCCGCAGAAGTCATCACTGAGCTGAGCAACAATGGTTGGATGCTCCCCAGCTGGGTGCCACAGAGATGGGAGCCCTGGAAGGGGACAGGGCCGAGTGTTGTCCCCAGGGACTGTGCATCCCCCAACCAAGGAGGGGTTTTAAGCAGAAAATGACAAGGTCAGATTTCATTTCAGAAGGAAACCCAAGGGGTGGAGAGGAGGATGTTAATTATTTACAGTGTGCAGAGAAGCAGTTTGTTTGGGAATGGTTTGCCTTGCGAGTTGGCTGTTTCCCTTATTCTGGGTCCCTGGCTAATGATATTCACAACATAACAAGCGGCTTGGAGCCCAACTTCCTTCCCTCCCTCCTGATGCGTGCATAAGCAGCCTGGATGTGGCAGTCCAGAGTGTGTGGAGTTGGGGTCTCACGAGGTCTACTTCTCCTAAGATTTAATTGTCGTTCCCAATTATGCCTTGTTCTCAGGGCTGTGACTGCTGGGCTTGGTGAGGAAGGTTCTAGCTGTTGCATAGGCTGGCGATCCTCTGGGGCAACAAATGTGCAGGGCTGAGCCTTCCGGGGCTCAGTGTTTACTACGCTTGCAGTAGCCGACGCCTCCAGGCCAGGCGGGGGTGACTCAGAGCCTGCGGGCTGCATGCAGAGTTCCATTCGCCTCCCATGTCCTCGTCGCCTGCTGGCGTTCCCAGACCCAGCACCATCAACATGCGGGGCCCGCTTATCCTTTATGAGTTTGGGGTTGCCCTACGCATCACAGGACATTTGCAGGATCCCTGGTCTCTAACCACTAGTTGCCAGTGGCGCTCCCAAGTGGCAACAACCAAGCCGTCCCCAGATGCTGCACCCCTGGATAGCTTGTACCCCACTGCTTTTCTCAGCAGCACTCAGACTACTGCTCTTGAACTTGCACTTGCTGGTGCACTCTCCTTGTTTTCCTTGGAACTCTCTGGCCCATTCTTTGTAGCCTCCTCATTCTGATCCCTAAATGCTGTCATCCCTTAATGCCCTGACCTGAATGTCTTTCCCATGACACGATGCTTTTTCCTTCTCATCCCTCCCAGGATTTAAGCATTTGTCAAACCTGTCTCCAATCCAGTTCATTCATCTCGGTTCCAAACTCTTTTCTATTTGTTCTAGATGTCTCATTAGCAGCATAACATCCACCCACCCACCCACCC